>NW_024581119.1:238594-306560 GCF_017639235.1 Corvus kubaryi
GCCGTCGCCGGCGCCGCCGCAGGTTCGGCGGGCCGCAGGCTGTGCACGGCCGGCACCCGTAGGCGGGACCCCCCCGGGCCCCGGCGGCCCCAGCCGCCGCTGCCGGGCCGGGCGGGGAAGCGCCACCGACCGCTGTGCGCCATCTTTACTGAGAGGCGACGAGCCAGAGAGCGGGGCCGGGCCGCGCCCCGCGCCCTGCATAGCGCTTTGCCGGCCCGCGGAGGCGCTGCATAACAGCGGGTATCATGCAGGTTGTGGGGTTCCGCCATCCCCCTGCCCGGACACATGAATAAGCCATGCTCGATCAGTGCTAGCCCGGCATAACGCTGAGCGATATGCAGGGCCCCAGGCCCGAGCCCTAGGGGAGCCTCCCGTCCTGGATAGCGCAGCTTCGGGCCGCCGCGGCCCCTCATAGCTCGCAGTGCTATACAGGCGCGGGGCTCCTCGCGAGCCAGCCCCGGAACCTGCCTGACGTATAATCGAGCCGCAAGCAACCCGCATAACCCTGACGGCGATGCCGAGCGGGAGAACGAGCCGCCGGCGCCCGGGACCGCGCATACTGCATAGGCGGCGCTGCCGACCCCCTGCATAGCGCTGGGTCGTATGCGGGGCGCGGGGCGCGGCCCCGGGTCCGGCATGGCAGAGCCCGCAGCCCCCGCGAGGACCTCGCGCCGCCGAGACCCTGCGATGCCCGGCCCGGGACGAGCCGCTCCGTGCGGGGGGGACCGCGGCCCCGAGCTGTGGCACCGAGGGCGGGCGGCTCCGCCCTACCCTCCCGGCCCCGGCCGTGTCCTACCTGCGGCCCGCCCCGCCGGTGCCGCGTCCCGCTGGGTGCCACCCCGGGGAGGGAGGTGACGGCGAAAGCACCGGGCTGGCAACCCCGTCGTGCACAGCACAGCAAGAACAGGGTTAACATCCAACAAGTGCCCGCCGTATTCTCTGAGAACAGCACTGCAAACACACGGATAAGATGTAAATCCATCTGCTTGGGGACATAAAATACCCATTTTCTTCCGAAGTTCATCAGCTGAGGGCAGGGAAGGAGCGAGGGGCGGGGAGGGGAGGCTGTTTGTCTCCCAGAGAGGCAGCCAGACACTGTTGTGGGCAAGCTGCTGGAGCCCTTTGGGGTCCACAGATCAGATGATGCTTCTGCCTGGGGCCCTGCTGCGGGAGCAGGGCTGGGGGGACTCCTCCCGAGGACTTCCAAGGAGAAGAACTAAAATTAGATGGTTTCTTCCTCTCTAGGGACTGCGAAAGGGACAGGAGCATTTCTGAGCTCTCCCATGCTTTACTAGTGAGGCTTAATCCCATCCTCCCACTGAAGCATTTGCCAGGCCAGTGCTGGTGTGAGCTGCTGCCTCGAGAGGGGCACGCACAGGCAAGAACAAGTCAGAGAGGAGAGGCAGGTCTTGGAGCCAGATCAGACAGCCTTGCTCTCAGTGAGGTTCTCTTGGGTTCAGAATCCTCCTTCCACTCAAGCTCACACACTAAATCCCCTGTGTAATCTCTCTCTCTTTAAGGAACGTATGCTGCAGACTCCCACAGCAGGGCCCAGCCCATTCCCCTCCTTGGTCTCTGTACCTGCTGGGTGAAGGGTTTGTGATGACAGGAGCAAAAAGCTCAGGTTTGCTGGGGCTCTTTGGGAGGATGCCTCACCTCCTCCATGGGAATGAGCAATCACAATACCCTCCCCAGCACTGGGAGGAGGGCCATGCGAGGCAGTCATGCTGTCCTGGCCAGGCTGGTGGGAGAAGCAAGCACAGGACACAGGCTGGGCAGGGAGCTAGTCAGTCGCTGCTCCTGTTGCAGACTCTCCCACAGAAGCTGGGGAGTTCACTGAGCCTCAGTTTTGCCATCTGTGGCACAGAAGTGACCTGTGACCAGTTGTGACCCAGAGCTGCTTTTCAACAAGAAAAAAGAAAAGCTTTCCATCCACAACCAACCTACTGGTTACCACATCTGGAGTGTGTGAGCTCACCTGCACTCCCTGTCAGAAGCGCACAAGGCCTCCTACTGGGATGACGTGCTGAGAAGGCCAGTTCTGCTGCAGGGAGACGAGCAAGTGATGTGCCACTGGCACAGTCACCCCAGGGACATCAGGGTCACTGGTGTGCACAACACAAGGCCCAGAGGAGCAAAGGAACAGCTGAGACAGCAACAGTATCAACAAGGAGCAATACTGACTAAAACCATCTTCTAAGACAGTAAAAACAGGCTGCTAGCTTCAGAGAACTCCTACAAATTATTTTCTGAACACATCAGAGTACAGGTGACTCACCAGGTTTTGTAGAGAACCCTACAAGAGCTGGATGACAACGAGCAAGGTGGTAGAACCCTGGACAGCTCAACCTTTGACCAGTGGGAGCTGAGGTGACACATGCAGCAAAGCTCTGCTTACTTACACAGGCTTCCACTGCACCAGTCAGACACCAAACCAGCAGAGCTGCCTGTAACTACGCTACATTCCCTATGGCATAAGCCATGGAAATTGCTTTTGATAATGGAAAAAGTACTGGAATTTGCTTTTGGTTCCCACTAGCTGATGGGAAGTACATTCAGGAACAAATGGAATGTTTCCCCTTTGCAGCCTCAGACCTCCCCTGGAGCCACAGTTGAAGCACAGTGAGTGTCCCAGAGCGAACAGAGCTCTGGTGACCAAAAGTGGCCTCACCAAAGCAGCTCTGGCACCCTCGGGACTGGCCCACAGATCCCTCTTGAGGAGCCATCCCCACCAGCACTGCCCCCAGGACAGGCTGGCACCTGTCAAGAGTGCCAGACAAGGACCACAACAGCTCGATATGGGCTCCTGGCTTTATTGTCGCAGACCCCATTACAGACCCTGCACCGTGGCGCTGCTGGCATTGCTGAGGTGAGTGTTCACACATTGTACCCGATGATGCCGCCCTTGCCGATTATCTCCCCGATGTAAAACCACATCAGCACCTCCGTGGCCACCAGGCCGTTTCTCAACGCGTCCTGAAAGGAAAAAGCCACTGGTTAGATCCCAGGCTCCCTTAACAGCTCCTCCCTCACTCCCACTGCCACATCCATGCCCTCCAGCAGTTCTCAAGGCAAAAACCCAGAAGTGGAGCAGAGTGTTTGCTGTGTTCAGCCACCCCTCAACATGTCCCATCACAGAAATGTTCTACAACATTAAGTACACTGTCAGCTGTTCGTGGCTTTTTACAGCCCTTTCAAGGATCATTTCCTAGCCCACACACGGGAAACACATTAATTTCAAGGCCAACTGACGACACAGCTGATCAGAGGGCTGGGCTCATTCAGCCACCTATGGATACTCCCTTCCCTGGGACAGAAGGCGATGGGACCAGAGGGGAACAATCACAGCTTGGGCCAGGCAAGAAAGAGTTAAAGCAAAGCCGATAAAATAAAACCCTTTAAACTCTCGACCCCTGAACTCCATGAGCTTCATATGTCGTTGACAACAGTTCCCACCGCTTCCCAAGGCAGGAGCAGAGCATTTCCTGGGTGGCCAGGAGGCTCCCGTTGGAGCTGTCCCTCGGCACCGTCACATCCCGCCCCGGCCGGTACCTTGACAGTGAGCTGCGCCAGGCGGCCGCTCTGGAAGGCCCTGACCAGGCCCTTCATGCTGTCGATGGCTCGGGGAATCTCGGCGGGGGTCGGCGGGGCGAGCTCCACCTTGGCGTAGTACCAGAACGTGGCCAAGCGCGGCTTCGAGTACGTCACGGCGGCTGCGGGGAGGGGGACCGGAGCGGACGGTGTTTTCCTAACGGCGGGAGCCCGCGAGGCCTCCCCGGGCCCAGGCCCCGCTGCCCCTAGCCCCGTTCCCCATCCCCTCCCCTCCGCCCCCCCCCGGCCCGTTCTCACTCCCCTCAGCTCAGCCCATCCCATTCCAAGCCCGTTCCCTCCCCGCTCCCCCGTCGCCCTTCCCGTCCCTCACCCCCGATCAGCTCCGGCCCGCGCTGCACGAGCCGCTGCACGAGCCCCTGCGCGGCCTTGGCCATCGCTGCGCGCGCTCAATGTCACCGCCGCTCACCGCACCCGGCGTTCGCCGCGGGCAGCCCGCAGCGAGGACCCCGGGCCACGTGCGCGGGGCGGGGCGGGGCGGGGCGGGGCCGGATCCGCGGGTTCGAGACCCGCGCAGGGCCGAGACCGCTCCCGCCCCGGGACCACCCCGGTCCCTGCACCAAGCCCGAAGAAGCTTTTCTACAGCTGCCGGCACTGCCAGACCTCCATCACCAGCTTTAAGATGATCTCTATGTTTAATTTCCAATGCCCACCATTCCCAACACTCATTGGGGAAGTAAACCCTGCTACACCCCTGGCATGTACAAGTTGGCAAAACATCCCCCTCCTGTTCATCCCCCCATCCCACTCTGGGAGTGGCTGGAGGCATTGCTTTCACCAAGTGAATGATGGTTACAGTTTAAACACAGAACAGAGGGAGGCGTTTGGTATTGCTGGAAAAGAACGTGGCCAACACAAAGAGCAGGTAATAGAGAGCCAGGGCACCACATCGTGAAGAGGCTGTGCTCTTCCCCCCGAGGCTGAGGCTCAAAGCTGTAGTGCAGTGGAAAGTCTTAGTATTAAAGAGTGAGTCTTGAAAGGAAAAGAGAGAACAAGGGCTAGCAGGGAAGATCCGAGAAGAGACTCCAAAGGTGGTGGCAATGCATTAATTGTGGTCATCATTAGGGTGGCAGCTCCAGCCATTACCCCTGCATGGCTGTAATCCTGTCTGCGACAGGAGGTTTGGAGATGAGATCCTGTTTTTCAATTCAGCGTGTCCTGCAGCTCCTCCTCCTTCTGCTTTTTCCTCTCTGCAAGCCATCGCTGGATCTTCTCTTTTAGCTCTGTGTTTGGTCTGATCTGGTCCATAGTGAGGGGACTCCGATTGAAAGGATCTGTCTGATCACTGAAAAATAAAACATCAAGGAGATTATTTGGACAATTCTGGTGCTAGAGATAAAAAAAAAAGAGAGAGAGGTCAGGAAGAGTCACTGGACATATGAACTAGATCCCCAAAAGTATCAAGGTATGAAGGCTGTGCTGCACACCTGAGGAGGTGTCGGGCTATAGTCGATCGGTCCACGGTGACGCGGGAGGAGGGCAGGATGACAGGGTCTGACATCAGAGTGCTCATGATTGGATCCAGGAATTCATCACAGGCATCCGCATATGTCTCCTCTTCCTGCTGCTGCCGGTCTGCAAGAGACTAGGGAGCACGCGTGGCTTTGAGGGATTCAGCCTCCCTGTTCTTTAAAAACCAGGGAGCACTCACAGGTCTGTGCAGGCAGGGAACCCTCCCAGCTGCCCCACCTGGACCTTGGACAAAGCTCCACTCCCAGAAATCCAGCTCCATAGCAAAGATGCAGCAATACACAGAGGGAAAAGGACATAGGGAACCAGCTCCATCTTTTTTTGTATGTTAAATTCTCTTCAGTGCTCACCTTGATCCTCTCAGCCAGGTTACTAAAAGACACTATCATGTTTCCAGGCTTGTTGATCTTCTTCAGAACTCTCACGGTCTGGGCAAAGAGCGTTGGTGAGTAGGAGCGGCCGTCCTTGGGGACTGTGGCACAGAAGTTTTCTTCATCCCTGCACCACAGGTTACGTGAGAGAAAAGGTTTAAGAATCCCCATTTATCAGGGCTGCAGAACAGTCCCCACAGCAGCCACATTCCTATAGCAAGGAACTAAAAGCTAAAGAAAAGCTTGAGTGTAACTAAGCATTTCTCCCCCACTATCACCAAGACGGCTCCTGGATGGCTCCTGCCACCAACAGGCTCACTCCCCTCGTCACCTACCCAAGGTTTAGGTAGATGGTGCAGATGTCAGACACGAGCTGCTGCGGCTTGAAGTCAAACTCACTGAAATCCTTCACTTTCAAAGCTCCCATTTTAGGCCCAACCAGGTGTTGCAGGAAGTAGTTGAGCATGGAGATGATGCGCTCAGCAAGGAAAGGATGCACAAACAGGGACTTGATTTCTGGAAAGGAAAGCAACAGTGCAGAGATTCACAGCAATTCCATCCTGATTTGACCACACTGAAACCAAGTTCCTGCCTGCTCACTCCCTGGCAGGGCTCTTCTCTAGGTCCTGGCAGGCAGGAGGGGCTCTTTTACCTACCTGAAGTCAGGAAAGCCAGAGTGCCAATGGTTTCATTGGACATGATGTTGTGGAAACGCGCCAGCTGACCAAACATCTGCAGGCTGGACTCCTTCTCACGGCGAGCCTCCGGGGACAGGCTGTCCCACTCACCTCGGTCCTTCTCGATCTGCTGAACTTTGATCTTGCTGAGGTACTGCAAGACAGAACACATGGACTGTTTGGTTGGATGGTGATGCCAAGGAGCTCCAGAAATGGTCAAAACCAGTCGGGCAACATCTGTATCACCCATCTTATCTGCCAGCCTTCCGGTAATTGGTTCTCTGGCAGGTAACAGCTCCCCAAAAAAAGCCCTTTCTAGCAGCAACAGCAGCTCTGAAAGGAGTGGAGAGACATTCAACACACACCAGGGACATGAGGGCACCTGGAATTCCCTTGTGATCCCAAAGCAGAACTGCCTGGAGACAAGAGGCCTTTATTAGGATAAAACACTTGCAGACAGGCCAAGGGGGTTTGAGAATCAAAATCCACAATGATTGTTTAAAGCCTGAGTGTATCCAGATCATGCTGGCAGATTTCCCAGCATGCTTCCTGTCGGATCTGAAAAAGCCCTTCTGCTCCTCTTAGTTCTGAGCTGCCTCCCGAGCCCAAAGGAAGGAAGGGTAACCTGCAGACAGGGCCCCAGACTCCCCCCTTCCTCCTGCCTTTGCCCCTTCTGCCAGGGCGTTGGCCACACCATCTTGGGATTGCTTCCTGCATAGTACCTACTGCAGAGATTCACCACGCAGGGCCGGGCAAGCTGGCCTGTTCTGGAGGTCAGTATCACACCAGGGAAATGCAAACTTGTTTATGTGGTGCTGATGGAACGTGAGCTCAGCCCTACCTGTATGGCTTCATCCAACAGGAAAATGGCATCGTTCATGAGCAGGTTAAGGAAGCGCAAGAAGAGAGGGGGATTCATTGCCTCCAGGTTCTCTGAGGCATAATCAGCCAGAGCCTGCAAGGAAAGGGAGAACAGCAAATTCTGCAGCACAGTTCCCCAATGGCAGGACATGGACCCATGTGCTCCATGCAGAGCTGCACACTCACATGGGCACACTCCAACTTGCACCTCTTGCCTCACCTTTATGCTGTCCCGGTAGGAATCAGTGTCCCACATGTACCTCAGGATGGGATACATGGGACGGCGGTAGTTGAACTTCTGTTCAAACTGGTGCGGGTCACCTGGGCACAAGCCAAAGAGCCTCTCAAGTGGACAGTTCCACACAAGTGCTACACAGGGAACACAACTCTTCCATTCTACGATTACCTGTAAACTCGATATCCACAAAGACTTTGATGAGTGCCTCGGCCAGGTGGGCAGCATGTTGGTAAGAGCAGAACACTCGCTTGCGATGAAACACACTCGAGACGAGTGGGTTCTGAGCCTGATCCAAGTGAGGCATCACAGCTTCCAGCACTTCAGCCAGCTTGGCTCGCAGGTGAGGATTTTTCATCCTGCAAGAAAAAATAGAAAGCAAATCCAGGATGGCATGAGGGCCATGGTGCAGAATGGAGCTGCTCAGGAATCACTCCAGGAGCTGTGCCCATCCATGCTCGAGTGCAGACCGTCTGTAAAGCCAGCCCCGGGTCAGCACTCCCTCGCACACACTCAATGCCGCAGTGAAATCGCAGGCAGAGGCCAGAGAGTGTGGGAACAGCCAAGCTGCTGCTCTCACCCTTCCCACAGCAGCTCTCCCACTCACAGCCCAATGCCTGCTTGTCAGCTGGAGCTCCTGAGCAAACCCCACCAGCTATCCCAGCTGTTTTCCTACTGCCCATAGACCTTCTTCCTTTTTACCCTGCTAATCTCCAAGTGCTTTGCCTGCTGCATCTGCTGTCTAGCACCAGGCACTGAGGTCAGAGTATACCTCTGCTGCACCTGCGGGGCAGAAGCCAAACCACCTGCCCCAGGTGACACTGTAGGGGACTGCCAGGAAGAACTAAAGCCTCCATCTCCCGGGGACAGCGGGAACAATGAGAGCTGCCTACCACGGGAAACCTCCATCTGCTGCTGCTGCTGCCAGGAGCTCACTGCATTTACACACGTAAGTGTAAATGATCGAACAGCAGAAATGCAGAAAGCAGGGCAATGTCTTACCAGGAAGATCGATAGAACTACTCAGTTCTGTTCAGTGGACATTATAGAGACACTCCCAACAGATCAGCCCCAGAAGCTCCCTTTAACAAGTACAAAATGGCTGTAGCTGATGAGATTTCTGCATCATACAACCGAACACATATTTAAGCACCAAATCCCATCTAAACCTTGCATGAAGCCTGTGGCCTCCAGGCACGCCTTTGTTCCCTCTGTGCCTCCTGCAGGCAGATTTCAGCTGTTCCAAAAAGATCAACCTGCTCACAGCTGCACAAACCAAGCCTCAAGACAGCTCTGCAATTTCTGCTTGCTTGGTCACCCCGGGTGTTCTGCAACAAGCACCCAGGGCTGCACCTACCTCTCCACATCACCCATGAAAACAGTAACAAAGTGAAGGATGTGCTCCAGGGAATCGGCAGAAGTCTCCAAGATGTCATCCGCAAAACGCCGCAGGAAAATGAAGAAGTCGCCCAAATTATCAGCAAAGAACTCTGCAAACAGAGATTGTAGCTGAGCTCCTCCCCAGGCAGCTCACCTTGCCCTTTTCCAGCCTCCCATCCACTCTCCCCTCACCACCCTGATGTTGATTAAGTATTGGCAATTAACAAGCTGTATTAGAACCTGCCATGGAGAAGGATGCCCAGCCTGATGGCCCAATACCAGGGATTCACTTCCCATCTCCCCTCCCAGAAGTCAGGTCACTTATGGGGTGAATCCAGCATCTGTCTGCTGATCACAGTTACACAACCCCCAAGGGAAGAATCCTGAAGCAGACCCCAGAAGAAAGAGTTTACACATAGAGAAAATAGTAAATCAATGCAGAATTTGCCACTTGCCAATGAGTAATGACCTTTTAAAAGGTCAGCAGCTTCACTACCCTAAGTATGGCCCCTCAAACAGCCCCAAATTTTCTAAGAGTGATCCTCTTCAGAGAGACTATTCTGCACCATGTCAGCAGTAGCACCGTGTCCTGCCCTGGACAGGGAAGCACTTGCTCAGGCATCTCTGCCAGTGCTCATGTATGACAGGTGTTGGCACAGACCCCCAGCAGGACCCGGGGCTTCACCTGGCACGTAGGCCAGTGCACTGTGCTCCACCTCCGGCAGTGGGAAGGTCAGCTCCAGCGGCTCTGTCCCATGGTTCCCCACAGCCAGCTGCACCAGCAGCACTGCCATGGACACCTGCAGGTTCAGGCAGTTTTGCAGCATCTGTGGTTCCGTCATTGCTGTCTTGGTGGAGAGATAGATGGTCATCAGGCGCTCAAACTGCTCCCTGAGGCTGTCAGCAGCGGGGCTGGAGCTCTGCTGAGCTTCTCGCCATGCCACTTGCAGGCGGTGAAGGCTTTGGTTTATCTTTACCATCTGGTCATGCAACCTGCCCAGGAAAGGAGGCAAGAAGGGGCTGAGGAGACAGACAGACAGAAACACATCCTGCCTCACCAATGCAGAAGCTGGTGAGAGACTGTTTGTGCCAGTGGATTCAGATTATTTCTTGTGGGTACCCTGTCTGGGGCTCTGGCAATGGGAAGCCTTGGGGAAAGGCTTGCCAGGTCCTGGGAGGATACGAGACCCTGTGAGGGACCATGGCACCTGCAGAGTGGCCTGGGCACATGGCAGAGCCCTCTTGCAGCACCGAGCTCCCTTGGGCCACTGAGGTCAGGGATCCAGCACAGCCCAGAGAGGCCTGCAAGGTGACACTTCAGTTTCCCAGCAACAAGCCACTTGCATAATAACTTTTTTGTCAATGTCTATATTTAGAGAATAAACCAGAAGGGGACTCTGCTTGGATCAGCCATGACCTCACAGTATCCAGGCAACGATTTGCAGAGGGAAGCTGTGCAAAACAGAGTGTTTTGGTGTCCAGAAAATCCTCTCCTAGAAGCTGACAGCTACCTCACATTCCTGCTTCACATACAGCCCAGCTATCAGGGCATTTAGGTCACTCCCAGTGGGTAGGTGCTCTGCCACCTGGGTGCTCTCTAGTTGTGAAGGGAGGTGCCAGCGGCCCCTGCCCCAAAGAGAGGGGGGAATGGAGCAACCCACAAATACCCAGCATTTGGCTACTGGTGTCTACAAATAACGTGGAGCCTTTAGGACTCCTTTATTAGGATAAAACACTTGCAGAAAGGCCAAGGGGATTTGAGAATCAAAACCCACAATGATTGTTTAAAGCCTGAGTGTATCCAGATCAGCAAAAATGTGAGCAAAATTTCTTCCTGCAGTCAGTCAGGCTGAAGTTCAGGCAGCAGCTCAGCTGGCCACTCTGTGTTCAGAGTATTTACCGAAATTCCCATAGCTGCACATGGGTGGAAAACAGCCCCAGGGGAACTGAGAGCAGGTACCTGTGAAACCCCAAGTGCAGGGTATACTGCGTGAGCACCAGGTTTTCTGTCACCAAGTTGTAGCTGTTTGCAGACTGTGGCTCTTGCTCACTCAGAGCAGGGATCAAACATGTTTCTTTTTCCAAACCTGTAAGGAAAAGCATCTCTGCATCAGGTCCCACCCAGCAGTGCTGGTGAGGAGAGGGCTTGAGAGGGTCCTCCTGAGGACACAAAAGGGCTCCTGGTGATGCTGGCAGCGTTTTATTTGTATGCAGCTCTTTTTCCTTATCTCTAGTCACACCTCTAATTCTTCCCTAAGCCTAATGGCACCCACTGAGAGGGCACCACCGGGTAAAGTGGGGACCTGAGGAGACTCCCTTTCCCATTCTCTTACTCCCAATGTTTAGGTGTACCTTTCATGTGTACGTTCTTGCTCCTCCTCTCTTCTTCGTTCAGCTCCTTCAGAGCACAGTAGGTAGGGTTGAAGGTTAGCAGCTTTGGAGATCTGGGTTTGCAGAAGGGCTGGCACAGCTTCAGGAGGGCAGCCCCCAGGTTGAGGAAGAAGGCATCTGAGGCATACATCTGGAAGAAAATCTCCGGCATCTGGTTAGCCCAAATTTTGGTGCGGCCTGCATTCGCATGGAGGCAGTTTCCGAGCCAGGAGAGAATCCTGTGCTTCATCTCTGGTGACAGCTGCAACAGGTTCTTCAGCATCTGGTAGATCTTCTCATGGAACTGAGCCATGAACTGTTACAGGAAACATAACACAGTTGAATGAGTCCTTGGGGTTTGTTCTTTTGCCTCTCTGGTATTACTGCTATCGACTCTTTCTGGATCCAGACCGTGTCCTGCTCCTCATGATACCCCTGTGAATCACCCATCTCACACACAGTGTTACAAGCAGGTCAGATCCTGGGGCTGTCAGCAAAGAACAGTTAGGGATGTCCTCAAAAGCATAGTTGAGAGCAATTTGTTCCCCTACGGAGTAAATCCAGATATCTTTGCCTAATCTGGCAGCCTTAGTGAAAAAGATTTCACCTTAGTGAAAAAGACCCTCTCAAGAATCACCTCTGCAGCCCAGTTCACTCCTGTATTTATATCCTGCATCCTTATGTTTCACTCCTGACCTACTGGAATGTTCCTAGTGCTGTTCCTCTGAAGAAGATATTTACTCGCATAGTGACAGAGAATGTTGCCTGTCACTTTCTCAGCTGGGGAATTGTTTTAATTACCAGACAGGTACTGAAAGCTATTCCCTGGTGATTGCAACACCTGAGGTAGATGATCTCCACTTAGCACCTCAAGTTACTGATGTCTGTTCCACCAGTACCACCCAACCTTTTTCCCAAAGCTCAAGCAACTTTGACAAGACACAAAAACTTTGGTTACAATCACCCAAGGCAGCTGGTGAAACTGTTCCCATGCTCCAGCTGGAGAATTCAAAGTGGTTTTGGGATGTGCCTAGTTGCAAGCCAGGCTATTCCTGAACCAGTGGTGGAACTCAAGCCCCGATACCACATCTTAAACCCTCAGGCAATGAGAGGCCACTAAACACCACAGGAAGCAGAACAGCCCCGCTTCTCCCACCTGATGGATGTTGGACTCCTGCACTTTAATCTCCTGTGGGCTGGATCGGGATGGATTCAGAAAGTAGCCATGGTTCTCCACCACGCCAGGCGTCTTCAACAAACAGGAGATATTTAAAACGGCACCAAGCAAAGTCTTCTGGTACATCTGCCCATTGCTGGGATCCTTGGGCTGGATGTAGCCTGCAAAAACCTGGGGAACGCATCAGGACATGCTGACAGTTGCCCAAAATCCCAGTAAAAAACCCCAAAAAACTGATGGGTTTGTGACAGGCTATGAGAAAGGAGGGGAGGGGTACGACTACACACATCAGGTGTTGTTACACCACACTGCTGGTCTGGCCTCTGCAGATCAGGTCTTGTAAATGTGCCCCTGCAAAAAGCTCCTGCCTAAGCCCAGATACCCACCTTTGCGATGTCCTTCTGCTTTGTGAAGTAGAGGAGCACATCGAGGTATGTGTACAGCAGGATCTGGCAGAGGTCCAGCTCCTTGATTCTCCCCAACAGAATGTCAAACACAGGAACCATGACCTCCCCGAACGTCCGCACCTCCTCGTCCATCATTAAGGCTTCTATGACCTCCTCAAGGAACTCGGTCATGTCTTCGAACTCTGGCAGGCGACACAAGGCTGTTACTCACAGTGATCCAACAGCCAAACTGACCCGAACACAACCCCCTCTTTTGGCAGCGAGGGGAGCCAAAGCTTCACCCAACTCCACAATGATCCAGGGCAGCCTCGCAGCGCTGAGGCAGTGGCATAACCCGGCCGCACTTACGTGCCCCTCTAAGTGTCTCCAGCATCAGGTCCACCAGCTGCTCATACACGTTCTGGTTGACGTAGATCTCCGGGGTGAGAAGGACAGTACGAGTGTTTGACACTGTCAGGTTGCGGCAGCGCACTGCGAAGGGCAGAAGATTCTCCGGGACCTTGGTTATCTGTGCAAGGAGAACAAGGCAGTGTAGGGACCCCAGGCATTACAACTTTAGCTCGGTCACTCCAGAGCACAGAGCTGGGTGACGGAGCTGCCTTCCTGCTTGGCAACCTGTGCCCACCTCTTCCTGTGCCCTGCGGAAGCAGGCATAGAGGTAGCGCAGGATCTGCCTCTCCCCAGCGTCACGGTCAGCCGAGAGGTTCTGGCTGCTGGCAGAGGTCATGTGGATCAAGTGGCTCCCGGGCTCCGGCAGCAGCAGGCGGGTGAACAGGGCCTGGGCACCGGCAGAGACAGGGTACAGTGACACAGTCCCAGCACAGAGCTCATCCCTCCAGAGTAGGAAGCTCCACACCACGCAGGCTAATTGATTCCTGCTGGGAAGAGCTCTCTCTATCCCTCATTAAGTAACAGAGTGCTGGACTAAGAACCCTCAGCTGCTTCTGGCCTAAGCAAATCCTCCAGTCCCTCACGGAGTAACAATACCCCCAACACAAACCATTTCCACTGAAATTCTCAGCAAGAATGACTGATACAGCCACAAATGAAGACGAGTGAGTGCATGGACGATGCTGACTGAGCTCTCTTTGGTTTTTGTTCCCTTCCCCACCCACAAAGACCTGCAGGGCAGCAAACTCCTGAAGCCTCCAGGAGAAAGGGCTGGATTCCCCAAATTCTACACTTTTCTCAGTCTCATATCCCAAAAAACCTCATGGACTTTTCCAGCAAAACCACGAGTAGCAGCTTCACGTCAAGTTTTGGACAAGGATTTGGGATACATCATATGCACGTTCTGAGGAAACAAAACTCAGTCCTGTGGCCAAAGTCTGCAGATGGCTCCAGGCAGGCGTCCTCACCTGCTCCACATTGTCCATGTCCAACCAGTCCTGGTCATCCAGGTCTGCAGCCATTTCCTCCAGGTAGACACAGCGTGCTGGGATCCCATTCCCACTCTTCATGCTGGGGTCACCTGGGAAGGGCAGAGGGACCTGTTCTACCTACATGGACGGGGAACCCGCAGGCAGGACCTGCCCCTAGCACAGCCCCTGGCACTGCCCCCTCCCAGCTGTTCCCTCTGCTGTCAGACAAACCCGACATGCAGAGCTGCCCCAGCCTGTACGGCACCCCCGCCAACCCGGGCGGTTCCCGGGCTCACTGTTGTCCAGGGTGATGAGGAAGATCCTCTGGATCATGTGGTTGATGTTAAGCTGCTCACAGAGCTCCCGCTGCGAGCGGAAGGAGCGGCTGATCTCGGCCACCGAATAGTCACAGTCGTCCAGGCTCTCGGAGACACTGTTGTCGGAGTCATCCTGGCTGATGGACGTCTCCTCGCCTGCATGACAGAGCCCTCAGCGCCTCAGGGGCCAGCCCTCGCCCAAGGGGACCGCCTCGCCCCCTCCCCAAGGGCCGGCTCCTGCCCCAGGGCCAGCCTCGCCCCCCCCCCACCTGTCAGATGCCGCAGCTGCTGCTGCTTCTGGACGGCGGCGAAGTGCTTGGCGGCAGCAACGGAGCCGAAGAGGGCAGCGAAGGGGTTGCTGGAAATGCTGTTGTTGTTCTCCTGGTCGGTCATCTCCCCTCAGAGCCGCGCCATACGGGGGGGCCGGGGCAAGGCTGCAGGGAGGGCCGCCTTCAGGGCCCGGGCCCGCTCCCCCGGGCGCGGCGGGCTCGTCCCGCCCGGTGCGGGGGCTCCGGTCCCAAAGCTGCTCCCTCCGGTCCCAAAGCTGCTCCCTCCGGTCCCACCTCGGCCGTCGCGGGACAGCGCTGTGCGTCACCGCGTCGCTTAGTAATGACGTCACCGCGACGCGCCGGAAGCGAAGCTGCGGGAGGCGGAACTTAGCGCGTGAGGGGGGCGGCAGCGCCTCCTGGCGGCGCGGAGAGGGAAGGACACCGGGAAACGGGAGCGGAGCGGAGAACGGGACGGGGACGGGCACACGGACACGGACCCGAGCGTGTCCCGTACTGTGAAACGCGATCGTCTGTGCGATAACCGAGTTTGTGTTTGTTATTCGCCCAGTGACCTGCATTTGAATAGTAACGAGGTGTAAATGGCATGCTTAGTATGCAAATCACGATTTTATATCGAATCAATGCGCATATTGACCCTTATTAACTTTGCACCTACAAACACTTGTTTGCAGCTGCATAAACACAGCAAAAGCTGCAGCTTTTTTTTTTTTTTAATCCTTTTTCTTGTGTGGGGAGTTTTATGTTTGTAGGGGATTTGGGCTGGGGCTGCAGGGGGGGTGTGGTGTAGGGACATTGATGTCTATGTTTATATTACACCCCTGCTCCCATCCATCCCTCTGTGCTGGGCTGACATCGGCCCCAGGGCCCCCCCAGCTGCTCCAGCCCTCCTTCTCACCCCTCTGAGTAGGACAGATTTCAGGTGGGGTCAGAAAAGACCCTGCCCAAGACTCCATGGGAAGATACAAAGGTAGGCTGATAGAGGGAAAGCAAAGGCGGACAAAGGGGGTTAAATCCAAAGGGTTATTCTGCAACCCATGAAACGCTCCCTGAGGCAAAGCTGGCTGGGCACTGCAGGAGGGTCCCCAGCACAGCCAGACCCTGCGTACACAGATCTTACTGATTTTTTTTCAATCCAGGCCCCTGCAGGTGACTCCAGTGATGTCACTCCTGTAATATTACTTTAATTCTACTACACCGTGTCCACCCTCTCCCAGCATCAGCCTGGTGCAACATTTCCATGCCAGAGGAGTCCTGGGGCACCATGTCAGGCAGGGAGGGGGAGCAGCTTGGGGTGTTGGGGGGGATGGCATGGTGCAGGACTGAGCCCATGGCACTGGGGGGCTCTGGGCTTTGCCTCCTCTTCACCTGGCCCCCCCGAGGGTTCCCCCAGAACAAACACGGCTGATGGTTGGGTGGTTTTGTCATGAACAGCCTTTACTTGCCCACTAGTCACACTTCTTGTTCCTTGTTACAAAAGAACAGCGTAACAAAAATAATGCCCTGTGGCTGCAGCTGGGGGAATGTGGGGGGCGAGGGCACAAGGTCTCAGCCCCGCAGAGGAGGGTGGGCTATGGCACTGTTGGCGTGGGGCACCCACGGGCACCAACCGGGCCGGGGCATGGCCAGGCGGCCCGTCCCACGGTCCCCGGAGCGGCTCAGGCAGGTAATTCCTGCTCCGGTGGCTCATCCCGGATGCCCTCAGCCACGCTGCCAGGAACACTCATCCCCACCAGCACGTCCTCGCTGGGTCCCGGCAGCACGCAGGGCTGCAGGAGGTGGTCCCAGTAGAGGCTGAGCGTGGAGTGTTCCTGCTGTTCCAGCTCCTTCAGCTCGTGCAGCTCCTTGGCGCTGGCCGCTGGTGTCTGCACCTCGAAGGTCATCTCGAAGCGGCTGTAGTCCACCTGGAAGGCGCCTTTCTCCAGGGACATGCAGGGCTCGAAGCGGTATCCCCAGAGGATCTCGTCCTCTGTGTAGGAGGTGCGGGCTTGGCACGTCATTCCTGCGGCAAGACAACGGCTGAGCTGTTCCGGGGCACCGCAGCGAGCCCCCTGCTCCTAATGAGGGGCTTCCAGCCCTGCATCACCCATGGCCCACTGCAGCCAGTTTTGACCCTGAGCATCTCTTGACCTGATGTCACTCCTGGGCCCAGGTTTCCCCAGCATCTCCAGGACCCCAGGGAAGCCACCCCTCTCCACCCTGACCCCCCCAGATCACTTGCCTGTGGCTTCCACGATGCCCTCAAGGATGATAATGATTTCGAACTGCTCCCGGCGCAGTGACTCGGCTGACATGTCCCAGAAAGGGCTGTGACGGTTGATGACATGGCAGATGATCTGGGGCTCCACCAGGAACAGACGGTCCTCCCCTGTGTCATAGCCCAGGTTCAGTTCCGACTGCTCCAGGGGGATGAACTCCCCCTCAGCCGTCTGACGGGACTTGATCAGCTTTGCCCTGATCTTGGCATCCACCATGTGGCTTTCCCGCAGGTCCCCCACACGAAACATCAGGCAGAGCTTCTCGTCCCGGCGGGAGATGACGCAGTTCTTGCTGAAGATGAGGGTCTGGGCACGCTTCTTGGGCCGGGAGATCTTAACGAACATGCAGCCAACCATCATGGCATCGATCATGGAACCGACGATGGACTGTGCCATCAACAGGATGACGCCCTCGGCACAGTTGGCTGTCACCATCCGGGTGCCATAGCCAATGGTCCGCTGGCTTTCCACTGAGAGGAGCAAGGCAGAGACAAAGCCATCCACATTCTCGATGCACGCCCGCCACTCGGGATCGCCCTGGTGCCCAACGTCACCCCGCACCCAGGCGTCAAAGAAGTAGATAAAGCCAAAGACCAGCCAGGTGATGATGTAGCACATCATGAAGACGAAGAGGAACCAGCGGTACTTGAGGTCTACAATGGTGGTGAAGATGTCCGAGAGGAACCTCTTCTTGTCCTGGATGTTGCCCAGATTCACCTGGCACTTGCCCACTTTTGTCACATAGCGCTGCCGCTGCCGCTTGCTAGCCTGGACCATCGGGCTGTCCTCCTCCAGCAGCTTGCAGCGCCGGCTCTGCAGCCCCTCCGGGGTGGGAATGGTGGAGCTGCGGGCAGAAGTCTTGCCGTGTGACGAGTTGGGGATGTTGGCCACGCTCAGTGCATGCAGCGGATACAAGCGGGCACCTGCCTCTTGTGGGGCAGGTGGTGGGCACCAGGACGGACGGCCACGGTGGTGCTGGGTGGTCAGGCTCCCGCGGCTTGGCAGCAGGGATGGCTCACCAGGGACCAAGCCGCTGTGACGGGGTGCAGATGGATGGTTTGGCATCGGGGCGCTTCTCTTGGCAGTGGTGGCGGCGGCTTGCTGCCCGCTGTCCTCCCCCAGAGCCCCAGGGGCGGGCGGGAGATCTGGCTGCGGGGGGGAAAGGAGTCCGTCGGTGAGAAATCGCCTCCGACAACAACCGCGAGCACCCGGCGGCATCATGTGCCGAGGATGCCCAGAGCCTCGGGGCGAGCCATACCTTCTGGGGGAAGGTGCCGTAGCGGCTGGTGTCGGTGGGTGGCCGGGGCAGGTAAGCCAGCATGTGCTTGGCCGTGGGGGTCTGCGCCGGGGGGATGGAGTTGCTGCGGCCGCGGGGCTCCTCGGGGGCCAGCCAGCCGCCGGCGCCGCCGCTGTTGCGGGCGTAGGGGAGCACCATGGCGGTGCCGGGGCGGGGGCTCAGCCCCGG
Source organism: Corvus kubaryi (assembly GCF_017639235.1). Taxonomy (NCBI): domain Eukaryota; kingdom Metazoa; phylum Chordata; class Aves; order Passeriformes; family Corvidae; genus Corvus; species Corvus kubaryi. The sequence continues at coordinate 256,840 of NW_024581119.1, forward strand.
GCTGGGTGCGAGGTCCTGCCATGGGGGAGACAAAGCAGGGAGTTATTTTGGACCCGGAAAGCAGCTTGCGGCTCCGGTCCCTTCTCCGCATCCCCAGGGGCCAGGGTCTGCGGGGGGCCCCCTTGCCCAGCAATGCATGTGCCAGCCCCGGAGCTATGCCGGGGTGGCTGTGGGCTGGCTCCAGATGGCTAAGCCCATTAGGGGCCATAACTGCATCGCAAGGCCGGGGAAGGACGCATTCGTCTCCGGTGGGAAGCAGCCCAGGCAGCCGGCAAGCTCTGGGTGAGCGCCTAAGGCACTGTTCCACACTTGTTCCAGGCCGTGGCGGTAGCTGCCGGTTCTCTAAGAAGCTCTGAGCAGAAATGGATGGCCCCTAGGTGCGGAGGAAGGACAGCCTGTGAGAGAGATGCAGACCCCATAGCCGGGCTCCTCGGGACAGGCTGAGTCCAGCCGGTGCCCCCGGGGAGACGTGATGGGAGGTCATGGTCCTGGAAACGCAACCCGGAGTGCAGCGACCTGCGGGGTTGGGGGTGGTGATAGGGTGGGAGTGTTGGTGCTCTGCCTCCTCCGAGCATCCCCTGCCACTGCAGAGCAGCGGGACCAGAGGTCCTCAGTGCCACGATGGAGGATGTCACTCTACGGACCAACCTCCCGGCTCCCCAGACCCCTTGGCGCGCGGGACACCCACCTCATGTCCAGGCAGAGCGGCTGGCAGCCCGGCAGACGTCGTTCTCGGCTTGTGGCTCCCGCCGTGCCCTGGCCACTGCCAAGCATCTTCCCACCGGTTGTGGATGGGAATCCTCTGCCGGGCTGTGCCACCGTGGCCGGTGGGAGGGAAAGGAGGACTGGGAGCTTGGTGGCGGCCGCCAATCCTGCTCCAGCAGCAGAAGGTCACCCGTTAATCTGTCTCAATGACAGGCACAATTACTTTGAGACGACTTAATCGGAAGGAGCAGGTGCCCCAATGCCTGGGGGAAGGAGCAGGAGGGGTTTCCCAGCGGATTTCCCTGCTCTTGCCCTTGGGATGATGCTCCCTGTCTGCTCTTAGGGACAGGATGGTCAGCAAGGGCTGGAGAACATCCCCCCTCTCCTGCCTGGTCTGTGCTTCCACGTTGAATGTGGTCCGTGCTCCCTCGCCCCCTCCTTGTGGGAGCCCCCTGCAAAGATCCTCCTGACACTCACCAGGGCTGGACCCCGGGACCAGCAGGACTCAGTAATTTCCAGTCTGGCTCCCGATACAGATAAGAAAGACGGCGGATGAAGGAGAGATTAGTCGCTAATCTCCCAGGGAAGATGAATCTGCAAGCTGGACCCCGCAGAGGGAACGTGGGGGAGGATGGGAGCTGAATGCCAGCACAAAGTTGGGATTTTCCTGACGTTTCTTTTCGTCCTTTTCATAGAATCCCAGAACGGTTTGGGTTGGAAGGGGCCTTAAAGATCAGTCCAGCTCCAATCCTCTGCCACGGGCAGGAACACCTTCCACCAGACCAGGCTGATGTACATGGGTTTTCCCCATCTTTGTGTTTGCATCAGGGTGTCTCCTGTCAGGACAACAGTTTCCTCACATACAAGCACCGTGAGCTGTGTCTGGTGGTGAAGTGCTGGGCGCATGACAGGGTGATCAATGCCCACCTGCGAGAAGCAGGGCCACCTGCAACCTGCTTCCTCCCTTGGACATCCCCATTCTCAACGCAGCTCTCAAAGGCTCCTTTGGATATTTAATTAATGACCGAATGAGGATCAGGACCTCCAACCGAGGCACTGACTCCTGAGAAAAGCCTGATGCCAGCCAGCTCTCTGCTTCCTGCATCTTGTGCTGGGGTGCCAGCCGTGTCCCACCGAGGCCGGAGCTGCTGCTGCCCAGAAGCGTTTTCCCTGCCAAGGCTCTCGCTTCGGGGTGGCCAAGGCTCGGAGGATTTGCATGCTTTGGCTTAACCCTCCCGGGCACGGCGAGGCACCGGCGGGACCCGGCGGGGATGCACTCGGCTTTTCCTGCTGAGCCGGGCGCGCTCTCCTTTTAGCGTGGAAAAACCAACAAGAGCTGAAAAACGACCGTGGCCACACCCCGGCGTTAGAGGAACAGGCTTGAATTCGCCCCCCCGGGCGGCAGACGCGGCCGGCGGCCGGGCGGACACTGCTCCACAAGCGTTAATGCCCGCGGCCGCCGCGCAGGGCGGCTCATCTGGGCCCAGAGGTTAGCGGGGCGGCGACGGCATGGCCGGGGGCTGGTGGGCGAAGGCGCAGGTGGGGGGGATGCTGCTGGCTCTCCTCGGGTGGGTCAGCTCCTGCGTCACCACCTTCTTGCCGCTCTGGAAGAACCTCAATCTGGACCTGAACGAGCTGGAGGTCTGGAACATGGGGCTCTGGCAGGTCTGCATCACCCAGGAGGAGGGCGTGGTTGAATGCCAAGCCCACGGCTCCTTCCTGGCGCTGCCCCCCGAGCTGCGCATCTCTCGCCTCCTGATGTGCCTCTCCAACGGGCTGGGGCTGCTGGGCTGTCTCCTTGCCGCCCTGGGGCTGGAGGGCTGGAGAACCTGCGAGGACAAACCTGGGCGAAAGCAGCGGCTCCTGCTTGCCGGGGGAGTGACACTTGGCATGGCAGGGATCACCACCCTGGTGCCAATCTCCTGGGTCGCCTACAACACTGTCCTCGACTTCTGGGACGAGACTGTCCCCGACATCGTCCCCAGGTGGGAGTTTGGGGAGGCCACCTTCCTGGGGTGGTTTGCTGGAGCCTTCCTTGCTGCTGGCGGGCTGCTCCTTGCCTGCAGTGCCCGCTCCACGAGGACCGCAACGCCGCTGGCCCCCGCCTGCCACCAGGCCCCCGCTGTGCGAGGTCTGGGTGGGGGCCACCACCTGCACCCCAAAAATGCAGACTTGGTCATCTAGGGCCTCAGGGTGCCGTGCCCTGTGCACCTCATGGCTCTTCCCCTGGCAGGGAGGGCTCCTGCTTGTTTCACAGGATGATTTGCTAATTGCTATGCCAGCTCTGCAGGTTTCTCTCCTTCCTCTGCGTGTCTGCTTCACTTTTTCTCTGTTAAGGAGCCGCAGATTTCCCCGCAGCACTCACCAAGCGAGCAAGGGAAGGCAACAAGCAGCGGGCAGCACTGTGTACTGCTGGTGACATCGTGGTACCATCACTGATGGGCGACACTGCGTTGGCATCCCTGGCAAGTCCCTCGTAGCCAAGTCTGTCATGGCTAATGCTGCGCCCCAGTGCAGCAGCTCCTTCCTTGCATGTCTGTGTCGCTCTGATGTATTTGCAATAAATTATCATGTCTGTTGGCAGCGTGTCTGTGCTCTGAACATGCAGCTGTATCTTGCAAAAGTGGGATGCAGGGTGGGAGTTGCAAGGGGCAGCACTGCTGCTGCAGCTATGGTTTGGTCCATCCAGAAAAGATTGGAGGAAAAGAGAGAGAAAAATGGAAAACAAGGGGGAAGGAGGAAAATGTGAAACAAGGCGGCACCAAGTTCTACTCCTGCTGCAAAGGTGGGATGGCAGTGACCGCGTGCCCTGCAGGAGCCTCATCTTCTCATGGCTAAGATGATAAAGCCGATAAGTGCCACAGACCTTTGTGTCAAAGTTCCTCGACTGCATCATTTACCTGTGCACAAGAGGCAAGAAAGGGTTCTTCCACATTTTCCTGATTCAGCTGTAAAAATAAAGGCTGCTTACACACCTCTGTGAGCAAGAGCATGGACCATCAGGCTGGATTAGCACCTGGAGTCCTGACAGGGGCCTGCCCGCTGCTACGGCACTGGTTGAAAACTGAGTTCACCGCTGGTTTAATCCCTGCAGGCTCAAAGCTGTGGGCGCGTGACCCATCTCGAGGAAGGCCCAGCTGACAGCGGCATTCCTCGGGGAAGCAAAGTCCGCTCCCCTCTAAGTCCCATTTTGAAACCTGCACTTTGCTCACTTGGAGGAGAGGGAGTGGGTGGGCAAGGAAAGGGAACAGTGATGATCCCTGAGAATTCTGATGCTGCAGGACTGGGGACAGAGTTAGTGGTGCTGAGAGTGAAGCGGGAGAGGCAGGTGCTCAGTCCTTCCAAAGAAGAATCAAAGGAGGTAGAACTGAGGGGGCAGTGTTCCTGGCCATCACCTTCCGAGAAGCTGCACCCCCTGCCAGCTGCTCTTGGAGGGCTGACCAACCCAGGGAGCATAGAGAGGCTGTTTTGGCTGTGACTCCCTTGGGAAATGGGAGGACAGGACAGTGAGCAAAGGCTTCCAGCCTGGGAACACACCTCCTGTCCAGCCCAATCCAAATATCATGACCTCCCTGGCACCACTGTATTCCTGACACTCTTGGTTGGTTTCTTAAAGCAGGCTTTAGGCATGGGCTGGGCATTTCAGCTTCTGGCAGCAACACAAAGAACAGGGCAAAGCCACTGCTTCGTGAGTCAGAACAAAGGGACTCTCCTCTCCCCAAGAGGAGAGCAAGTGGAGCCTGCAAGTGCACAAAAGCTGCCTGGCAATGCCAAGTGTTGACTGGGAGGAGGGAGCGTGCCTCCGGGTGGGTGATGGCCTGGGGGCTCTGTTCAAGAGCTCCATGTTTTCATTCACTGAAGGTCAAGCACCCTGAGCAGTGAGTTGAAGGCCTCATCCCACTGCTCTGTCACAACAATGGGGGAAAAAAGCTGAAAAAGCAGCACCCTGGCACTGCAGCACTCTGGTCCCTGAGGAGGCACGGGTCACTGCTGGGACACTGGCAGCCAGAGTGCCTGTGGATAATGACAGTTCTACTTCACCATAAAGTCACTGGGAGAGTGCAAGATTCTCCCACATGAGCAGTTTATTCCTAAATACTGGGGAAACACCCCCCGACAGGATGGTGGAACCATCCTAAGGCAGCTCTGCTGACAACACATTTTGTACAGGAGGAACCTTCGGGCAGAACCCTAGAGTGAAATAAAGACATGGAGGGAGCTTTTTCATTCTAACATAGAACAAATGCTTTTATTGCACTGTTAGAAAACTCTGCATAGTCCCAAAAAACAGGATCTCCCTCCACTGACTCAGAACTTTTGGCTTACAACTGCTGCAGCTCAAACGCAAGCTCAGGGCAACAACAAAAAGAAATGCCAACAGGGCACTTCGTTAACAGAGTCAACACAAATACCCACCACCAACACAATGGGCTGATCAGAGCCCTCACAGCTGTCATTGACACTAATACAGCCCTGACACACCACCCAAGGGGAGAAGGAAGTTTGCCTTCTGGCCGGGAGGGAATATCCTTTGAGGTGATGTGATTGCCCCGAGCCAGTTTGTGCCAGGCACAAACCCACAGCCCCGTTCTGGCTCCTCACTGCCAGGATTTGCCTGTGCCTCTCTGAGGAAGGCTCCTGTGTGTTTTCTGGTGCCAGCTGGAATACAAAAGGCAAAAGCCTGCTTGACTTGAGCAGAACACGCATGACTGCCCATGCGACAGAGCGGGAGCCACTGCTCCTCACTGCCTCCTCCTCGCTCAGCCCAGGCTCCTGCAAGCAGGAGTCTGGCTGGATTGGAACATGCAACCTCTGGCAGTGACCATTCAGGGAGCTGTGAAAGCGCCTGACAGCCCAGCCACAGTGTACAGTGCTGAGCAGGGCTGGGCTCCTGTGCCATCATGGGCCATGGGGCTGCATCTAGAAGGTTGCCAGGACAGAAGAACCTCTGGAGCCTGGTTGGGCCCCGTGGTGCCGCCGGGGCCTGCGCCTTGCACTATAACAGTGGTTAAGTCCTTCGTGTTACTGCCTCAGAAGTGCAATACTGCTTTTTATCCGCTCGTATTTACAAAGAACACAGCTTGGAATCCAAACCGCTCCCTCTCCTCCCCCAGTCCAGCACTACCCGAGGGAGGCCCCGGGCAGGCCGGCAGCGTGGCACTGCAGCACGATGAGCAGCCCCTGGGCTATTTCACGGTCACGGTTGAGGCCCCGTGAATGGACTCCATCACGGCCGCGAAGCGGCTGCAGAGGTCGTAAGGGGAATTGGGTCGGATCTTCGGGGGCTCCTTCAGCACAATGACCTCAGTGGAGCCGTCGAGGAGCCGGGGCAGCAGCTCGCCCAGCTTCATCTGCAGCTTTGCTGTCAAGGGGGAGAGGAGGAAACAGTCAGTGGCAGCAGATGGCAGAGGGCTCCAGGCCCCAAGTTAAGGAGCTGTGATGCCTTTCGCAGACTCCTATCCCTGTGCTGAGAGCTGCCCAGCCCATCCCCAGGGACGAGCAGTGGCTGCTGACGCAGAGGAGGCCTCGCACCAGCTGCCGCCTGGCTCGTGTCCTGCCCGCCGAGCCAGGGCCCTGTGAGGGAAGCTCCACTGCCACCTGGCTGCCTGAGCACAGGGCCACGTCCCACTGAGACACGGGGCTTTCCCAGGAAAGGCGCTGCTCTATGAGCTGCCAGGTCGAGAGTAACTGCACGCTTCAGGGTGACACTCAAATATTGACTGTGCAATTGAGGGGGACGGAGCCTTCACAGCCTGTACCCCCTCAGACAGGGCAGTTCAGCCCGTGCTGAGCTGGTACCGTCCGCTCCTGGTGAAGGTCTGTGCCCGGATGCCACTGGAGTGCACGATACAGCACAGCCACTGCGGGGTGAAGAAGAGCAGGCAACACCTGAGCCTCACACGACCCGGGAGGGGTGAGCACTCAACTTCTGGTTCTTTAAAACCTTCTGTGTTAACAAAGGCTGTCACATCCAGCACAGGAGCTGGGATAAATTTATCCAATATTAATTTTTACAACAGTATTTTGAGAATAAACCTCTATGTTTTTGCATAATTTTCTTTCATCAAGTTTACCCTCTGTTAGTGATAAAAACTCTGCAGGGCCTCCCCAGACATTCACGCACAGAACAAGGCAAGTCAGGACCGATTTGTCTGAAGAGAAATGACCTGAGGGGAGTCACAGCAGCCCAACTCCAGAAGGAAATACACAGCAAGAACAGCTGCCCAGAACCAACATTCAGCTCTACAATGACAAACTCCTCCTCAGAAGGCAGAGATGCCCCCAATCTGCTCCCCCGTTCCATCTTCCATAACCTTGGCCTCTGATAACACCACTCCTCCCTCTTGAAGAGGAGCATACCACGCCACCAAGCATGTCTGCATTCACCTGCCATCCCTGGGTACCTCCAGTCAGGGAGAAACCCTAACAGAAGCCTCTCAAGGGAACTCTAAGCCATTCTTGGGACATCAGCTGTCCCATTTCAGGGATGAGGGACCCTTCTGCAGCTTGTTTTAGTGCAAAACAATGATTTCTTCTGTAACAGAATTTAATGGGTGATTCAAATGCATTTCTCCTCCCACATTAGAAGGGCCCTGATGTGCTGAAGTGCAGACACCAGGAATTTAATTTTAAATGGTCCTTTAATTCTTTCCCAGTTCAGATCCAGACACTACCCTCCCCATGAACAGCAGCCATTTCCTACCGTCCATGTCTTCTCGTCCCAAATAGGAGCACCAGCGGTTTCTCATGACCTCAATGGCATCCAGGTCCTCTTTGGAGATCTCAAAGTTGTTCATGAGATGCATGCAGGGGATGATCAGCTCGTTCAAGATGTTCACACCCTCTGACACATGAGCTTCTTCACAGCTGACAAAAAGAGAAGCTGCCACCTCGTTCAGCTTCTGGGGGTGGAAGGAGAATTGGGGACAGACTTGTGAAGAGCAAGCAGGGACCATGGATAACCATCCAGGAAAGGCCCAGCTTGGGCCCTGCACCAGCAGCCGTGCAGAGAACAAGGACTAACAGCACTAGGCTCTGGTGAGACAGCCACTTTCAGTCATGGGAAACACACCACAGAGAACAAACTTGTAAATATATACATTCATACACATACATGCAATTTGCTGTATCTGTATACAGAGAGCATACAGCTTATTTACAATTCTCATTTTAAGATGGCAAGATCCAGATCTGCCTTCACCTGGATTCCCTGAAACTTATGTGGCATGTTCTTCAATTGAATTATGATTATTATTAGCTTTCCATATTGCTGCTGGTACTCAGCAAGGGGCAGAATCACGGCAATAGACGCAAGAAAAACAGTTACACTGGTCTTGGCTACCAAGGCACCCTGGCTGCTCCCTCCCCTCCTCTCCAAAAGTGAGTGCTGAGCTCCTCAATACAAACCAGGAGACACTTCCTTCTGTACAAGGCGATCAGTGACTCGCTCACGCCTCGGTTGGTTCCCTTCAGCAGCAGTTTGGTGTTGCTTTGGTAGGCGTAGACCAGGTAGGTGAGTGACTCCTGATACCTGGAAGAAGAGGGTCAGCTCTGCAGGCCTCGGGCTCTGCGAGGGCCATGACTACAACCATTCCCTTGGCTCAGCTCAGGAAACCTTTCCTGCTGGGCCTGGCTGGAATAGCATCAGGCCGGATGGGAAAAGCTGTATTTCCTTGCCAAAGCACAAATGAACAGATGCCCCATGTCAAGCCATTCCTGCTCCTTTTTGCCCAGAATGCCAAACAACTGTCTGGGCAGAGACCCTTAAAACCAAGTTCATGTGCAACGTGTTTGTTCGTGTTCATTTTCTGTACTGCTTCAGGAACTGCACTATGAGAGGACACCCCAAGAAGGGCAGAAGGTTGTGTTTTTTGAGTCCCTCACACATTTCAAGCTTCAGGTGAGAAAACAGAAACGCTGACAGGGATTAGGTCAATTCGGGGGAGCTCTAAGCTGCTCTTGTTGTGCCTCACGTCAATTTGTCCACCTGAATTTGGTGGCTCGTTACTGTGAACCACCTCGGAATTCAATTCTGTTTCCATCCAGGAATAATTTCTGAAAGCCTGCACCATTTATGGAAAATACAGGTTCTAGAATGGTAAGGAGAAAACCAAGGCCCTTTGAGTCTAGAGGACTCCAAAGTGTGTGTTTACACAAAACAAAACATCCCATTTTGAGACAGTTTCATTTTAATACAGGAGTCCAAGGCGAAATATCCCAAAGTGATGCAATCATTCCTGCAAACCCATCTCTGGAAAACAGAATACTAAGCTCTACTTCCCAAAGGGAAGTTTTCCTTAGGGGAAACTCTCAGAAACTGTCAGGCAGCAAGCCAGCAGCTCAGCCTCATATTTTTTGAGCTGCTAACCAAGCTCGATTGTGGATTTAAGAACAGCTACTAGCAGGTCAAAAAAGCACCCACTGACCTCAAACACAGGCCATTGTGGTTCAGAAAGAAGAATTTTTGTCAAAGTGGCTTTTACTTTTAGCTACAGCTTATCTTGTCCAAATACAATTAGAGGAACTTACTTTCTATTCTGGTAGAGTTCCAACCCCGTCAGCAGGTAAATGGACACCTTGCGAAAAAGGCTGTAGTCTTCGTGCCATCTCTGTGAGGAGCAGCAGAGAAGCAGAGCATCAGCTTCATCTGGAACACTGACATGCATAGTTTGGGGTCCCCGATTTTACCCTTTGAAGCGTTTAAATGTCTCTCGTGACACATAAATGAATTTAGCCAACTGCAGACACTCCTCCAAGCTCAGATTCCCAGTGTATTCCTTCTCCCTCAACACCCTCCTGCAGACACCCGCTGCTAACAGGCATGCAATGACCACTGTGTTGGCCACACAGCTCCACGCCATGCTCCCCATTTCCCAGTTTGGACAGAGCCAGCTAGGACAGTGTGAAGGATCAGAAGCAGCTCTCTGGTCCCTTACCTTGTACTCCTCCATGTCAACATCGTCAGGACCGATTTCACTCAGCTTTGCCCGTGCCACCTTCATGATGCTGATGGACCTGTTCCACGTGATCCGAAAAGACAAAAAATCAGAACAGTGGCCCCGGCCACATCCAAGTGGGAAAAGCCTACCCTGGAATCCCAGGCACTCACCGTTCATCATAGCTGAGGTTTTTGTCTGCAAACTGCTCAAGCAGGGTCCGTTCCACCACCTGCTGTGGAGCATTGTTCTGCAGGAAGTAAATGAGCACGTGCTGCAACCGGGCATCGTTCTGGGGGGTTGGGGTCTCTTTGGAAAGCAGGTACAGGCGGGAGTACTCCTCATGGAATGCCTGCCAATGGAACATATGTACTGACAGATCCACCTATCTGCCCGTGGGAATGCCACAGCAGCCAACAGGAGCTCAAACCTGTCCTGTTCGATGGGACTCCTGTGGTGACATGGAGCCTCCCCTGCTGGTGATATTCCAGTGGTGAATGGAAGCCCACCAACACCTCAACTCTAAACCAATGGCCCTCACAGCCAGGCAAACCCCACATGTGAAGTGTGAGCTTCCAAATGTGCCAGAGTGTCTAAATGCCTTTGAGGGAGGGGGTACAGCTGCCTTAGACAGATTTGGCAACCCTCCTACAAGTGCTCAGGGTGCAAAAACCGACTGGAACACACTTGTACCTGCAGGAGGTGCAAGAGTATCTTGTGATTTATATTCCCATAGATTAGCAGCACAGATGATTCTTTCCATGTGGTATTTTTAGTTAAATCTACCTGCCTGTAAAATCTTAACACCAGCTTCAGCATTCAGCACTGGTTATGCTTTCAAATCCCTGTTCACACAGATATTTCTTGAGGACATCTTTGACAACAGAGGTCACAGTAAGCAAGTTATGTTCAGGACCAAAAAAACCAAATTTTACAGTACTAAAAGAATAAGCAGAATGCAAAGTTGCTGTCTGTCTTGGGAGAAGGGTGTTCTCTTACAAGTTCTAAAAATTATTTTGAGCTCATGGTTATGTCATCACAGTAAGAGAGAAGGAACTGAAATGCAGGGCAAGGGCCATTAGCTGAAGAAAAACTGCACAAATCGCTCCCTTTACATTCCTGATCTGTCAATATGGCACATATTCTCTATTCTGGGAAAACAGATATCCATACTATTGGATTTAGCAAACAAATCAATACCTTAACAAGCCCTGCTTCAGACCCATCACGATCAAAGGTCTGGCGGGCTTTTGCAATAGCCAGGATGACACCTTGCATGGCTGGACTCAGCATCACCTACCACGAAAGCAGGAGAACAGACACAAACAGGAACAAGGAAAACAGTAACGGACAGGGAAAGAAGAGATGGCATAGTGAAGAATGGCAGAAACTTTCACAAGGTAAGGTTTAAAGGAAATTGCATGAGTACAGGTGTGATAACTGTGTGAACTGCAGCTGTGAGTTACTTGCATGCTACTGACTCTATCCATCACATGCACTTTACATGCAGGGTTTTTTTTAGGGATTTAAGATCTCAAGGCTGGTCACTCCAAACCCTTGAATTTTTAAATTCAACAAGTGAGAAAGTAAAGCATGCTGGCCATGTCCCCACCATGTCCCACTTAATCTTCCTAAGACACGTAAAATGAATGCAGAACCTGTGGTGCAGCAGTTCCTTGAGTCAACCTCACACACGTGCATCTCAAACCTACTCAAGGAGTGACAGCCCCAGTGTTTGTGTGAAACCCAACTTGTGAAAGTGAGAGAACTTCCAAAACACTGCTTGAGCATGTATGAGAGTGGTTAAAGTCAGACCCCAAAAAATCAGCGGGCAGGGTACGTAAATTATGCTGTTGGGATTAAGGTCTTTGACTAGGGACAAAACAGTAACTGAAGCCAGCAAAGAGAGTTGTAAAGAAATTAACATAGGTAGGATCAATTTTGATACAGTCCTGCCAGAAAGAGGACTTACAACCAACATGCAGATCGACAAATCGAGTGCTCTTACAGAGCTGCTTTTCTGATGGCATTTAAAAATGGAGTTATGGAATGATGTGGTCTGTCCCCCTTCCCTTCCACACTAGGAAAACTAACTTAGTACAGGGCATTGTTCCTATGACAGACACTTATCACACCCATCCTTAGCCCAGCTCAAAGCCAGCTAACTACAAAGCTACAGGCTAACAAGCAGCAGTAATTAACCCTTGCACTGGGATCTGTACCTCCTCATTATATCCATCTGCATCGGATCTAACGGGAATCTTCCCCACACTGGGGATTTCCACTTCAGAGACCTGTGAGCTAGTTTGGGCAGCAGCCTCTGCTTCCTGAGTGTCCTGGGGCTGCTCTGCCTGAACTGTGGGGGATGCTTCTCCCGGATGAGCCTTCAGCGGCTCTACCTCCTTGCGCTGTGGCCAAGAAGAAAAAGAAGAGAGTAAGAAAATCCAAAGCAAAATACAGGAAAGCCAAAGGGGACTGAGCTAAACATGGCACAGCTACAGAACTTCACAGAAATGGGAAAAGCAAGGGTCTATCAAGAAGAATAACATGGAGACAAGAAGGGGTAGGTTCTAGGGCCGAGGCTCAGCTCCTACCTCGCACAGAGCTGCCTCGACACCGTTCTTCTCGTAGGCATCGGCAGTGTTGGCAATGGCCTTGGCAGTCTGCTCCTTGGCAATCCTGGCATGCTCTGAGGACAGGGAGCGCACGCTCTGCTCACAGACTGACGATTGCTCTGTCAGGACAGTGTGGTACTAGTCAGCAAGAGCTGCAAGATTTTTTCTCTCTTGTTCGTGAATGTTTTGCAGCTTGTCCATGCAGTTTTACAGAGCTGCTGCCTTGTACTGGTTTTGCACAGCCTGGGTTTGGTAGCAGGGGGGCCACAGTAGTGGTTTCTGTGAAAAGCTGCTAGAAGCTATCACCATGTTCAGCAGAGCCAATCCCTGAAGATGGACATGCTGCTGGCCAAAACTGCGCCAATGAGAGAGGTTGGTAATGCCTCTGTGATGACGTATTTAAGAAGAAAATCAAAACAAAGTCAAACAGTTTTTTCTAGCCAGAGAAGAGGAGGGGGTGGGAACATGTGAGGGAAAACAACATGGAGACACCAACGTCATTGGAGAAGGAGGGGGAGGAGGTGCTCCAGGCGCCGGAGCCAAGATTCCTCTGCAGGCCGTGGTAATGCAGCTGTGCCCCTGCAGCCCCTGGGGATCCATGGGGATGCAGAGATCCACCCGCAGCCCCTGGGGATCCACGGGGGATGCAGAGATCCACCCGCAGCCCCTGGGGATCCACGGGGGATGCAGAGATCCACCCGCAGCCCCTGGGGGAGGTGCCCACGCCGGAGCGGGTGGATGCCTGCAGGGGGCTGGGATCCAGTGGGAGACCTGGTGGAGAGAGGGGGCCCTGCTCCCAGGCTGGAGCAGCCCATCCTTGGAATGCTGCACCCCCGTGGAAGAGAGAGCCACAGTGCAGCAGTTTTGGGGGGCTGTGTGCCCGTGGGAGGGGCTCAGGCTGCAGCAGGGGCGGTGGGGCTGCTCTCGTAAGAGTGGACCCACGTCGGAGAGGTTCATGGAGAACTGTCTCCCGTGGGAGGGATCCCATGGCTTCACAGGGGAAGGACTCCTCTCCTGGAGCACCAGAAGGAAATCTTGATGATGACCTGACCAAAACTCCCATGCCCTGTCTCCCTGCACTGTTGGGGGGAAGGAGGGAGGGGGTGGGGGTAAAAAAGTATTTTTAAGGGCTTATTTTACTTCTCCTTATCTTCCTCTGATTCTGTTAGTGATAAATTCACTTTGCAACCTTAAGTTGAACCTCTTTTGCCCTTGAAGTGTTTTCCCTTCATTAATTTTTTCTCTCTCCTCTGCCCAGCTGTGGCAGGGGAGGGTGAGCAAGCAACTCTCGTGGGTGCCTGGCGTTGGGCCAGCGTCAAACCACAAGACGCTTTCATCCCCAAGGTGAAGGCACTTGACGCGAGCGTGCGCGTACCCCTTTCCAGCAGGAATGGTGTACATCATTAGGGATGGCCAAGTAACGTTTCCCACTCTGGAGAACAGCACTTGCCCACTCAGTATTTATGAGAAAAAGCTGGAAATGAACTGATATTAGCCCATGATTATTAAGTGAATGGGAAACAGCATTTCTGGGGACAAGCCTGGAAGGATGCACGTGCAAAACCAGCAGAAGTCTTTTGTACTGTCAGGGCAGAGCCTCCGGCAGCTGCCTTTGCTGCTTCATTCACGCCTGCTCCTGCATTCATTCAGACACATTTGTGCAAGGCTTCAACGCAGTGGTAATGGTGACCAGCTGGCTGTTCCTGGTTCAAACATGGTTTGCCAATTCAGAGTGGGATTACCTGGTCCTGACTCAGAGGAGAGGTCCTGCAATTCAGAAGTAGGCGAAGGCTCCATCTGAGGAATCTTACAAGATTGCTCCTCCTCCCACTCCTCTGCCTCCTGCTCCAGGCGCCAGTTGTCCTCCTGGATGTAGTGTCTCAGTTCTGGGGACAAAGCTTCCACTTCCTTCTGGAACTGTCTAGCCTCTGGGCCCTCATCCTCATCTGGAGGAAATGCAAGACTGGCATAAGGAAACACATTGTGGCAGGGCACCACCCTTAGGGACTAAGCACACACACAGCATCATGGGCAGCCACAAGCAAATTGGCTGAGGGATAAATGGGGAAAGAAGGCCAACTTTCTACTAGCTTTGTAATTTAAGGTAATCCCGAAGCAAAGGTGCAAAAATAAAAACAAATCTACAGAGTTTTCTAAAGCAAACCCCAGTTTTGTTCTACCACTGGACAGCATTTACACAGAACAATTCCAGAACCAGCGCCTGCTGATGCAGGTCAGACACATCCTGATCCAAGGCCTCCAGCTGTACAGGGAACAGCACTGAACTGCAAACAGCTGGAAAGTTCACAGCTCAGCCAGAGATGTCATACCTTCATCACTGTACACCAGGTAAAGGTAAGGTCAGCATGGGTTCCATAGCATGAGTGTCATATTGACATTTGTTAGTGCTTTTTAGATCTACTTCAGTATTCACTTTTAAAATAGCACAAAACCCAAGCAGCATCAACTTTAAACAAGTCCTAAAATTTATCAAAAGCAAATGGCAACTTTCTACAGCAGATATTTTCATGCACCCATTGCAAACTGCTTTAAAAAACAACAAAAATTGCATTAAACAGGAGAAAAAACCCCACCCCATGGGTTCATTTCAGAACTGTCATAAGAAAACAAAGAACAACCTCCACATCCTCATCAGCTACATTTAGCAATGAACAGAAGACAGCTCTCCATTGTTTCTTTCTATTTATTACATCAAAATGAGCCACGTGTGAAATTACTGGGTTCTTGTACAGCTGCTTGCCATGTCTAGAGCCATGTGCACAGCAATTTCTCCACAAAACTATTTATACACTGGCACTGCAAACACACTTGTATGTCTGAGCCACTCAGATAGGGATACCTCTCAGGGAAAGGCTGCACAAAAAAGCCCATTTAGATTCAGTGTAACAGAGTCACCAAAGACCAAGCAAATGAGTCAGGACGTGTGATAAAAATGGGAGACATAAAGTAGGAGGCATTTCACATGCCCTTAGGAAACAAATGCTGCCATATGTCTTGGTTTGAAAGACAGGTGTCTGCTAAGGAAGGCAGGAGCCTCCCTGGGAATGGAAAATGTAACCCCTTTCCCTCTGAGTTATTATAACTGGGGCTTTCAGGCAAAGATACAAGAAATAGGAATAACAGTTCCTTATATATATATATATATATATACACACACACCAAGGCAAACAAAACAACAACAACTATGGCAGTAACAGCAATCACAAACCCAGTCCCAGCCTTCTCGGCTGTCGGGCCCTTTCCCCTCGGGTGCAGTTCCGCTCGCAGCCGGCAGGGGCGCTGGTGGCTCCCGGTGAGCAGGGCAGGTGCGATGGTTCCCCCGCGGCTGCAGGGGGCGCTCCGGAGCGAGCTCAGGGAGCACGTGGCACCGGTGCCCTGGGATCCCGGGAAGGGATGGAACAAAGGCTTCACAAACCCTGGGCAGCCGATCCCGGTGTCCGGCCGGACCCTTGGGAACGGCAGGCTGGAACGGCAGGGACGAGCACAAATCCCGGGTGGCAGATGAGATGTATCAAACTCCGGAGCTGCAGCGGGAACCCCGGGAGGTCTCGGCAGGCAGGGCATGCGGAGCTACAGAATAGCGAAGGCTCGGAGCAGTGGCAAAGGAACGGCGGGGCAGGGCAGCGGCGGCCCAGCTCCGAGCACGGTAGGGAAAGGTGGGCTCAGGAGCCCGGGGTTTTCCCCTGAGGCACCCAAGCAGATGGTGAAAAGTCCCCCTTTTAGTGAGGTAGGGTTTTAATAAGCTCCCAGTGCAACAACCGCTCCCCCGAGCAGGGCTCCACGCACAGTGGAAGAAAGGCAGCAGAAGACAGAACCCCGCAATGGTGACGAATTCTCCCCACAGCAACCACGGCCTCTCTCCCCCGCTCCACCCGTGCACACTGAGAGAACAAGAGAGCCAGGGGCTGCACCCAACCCCTTTTTCCAAGTCCAAATCTCTTGGCATCTCTGCCCTACACGAGAAAAACCCAGGTAAAAGAGAGTAGCCAGCTGCACCCCTCCCCTGAGCTGTGGCCATGTCTTTTGTCTCTCTTACATATCCAGTTGTTATTGTCTCCTAGCAACACATATGGGGGAAAATTCCTTAAGAGAAAAAAAACCAAAAGGAGAACTCCTAAAACCCCAACACCGTATAAACACTACAAAGAGTCAAAATTAAGAACTCCAGCACTAGATGCATGTTAAATGTGGCAAAAGGGCAGTGTGAGTCTGTACACACATAAGGTGCTGCTTCCAATCTCACCCGGATGGCAGTTTTCAGCCCTATCAGGGATTTAGAAACGAATTGAGCATGAAGCAGATTATTTCAAATCCTATCTGAAGTTTTGTGCTTTGTCAAAAGACAGCTGTGCTGGGGAAGCCGAGGAACATAATGATCATGCAGGCCAGAGAGACACACCAGCACACAAACATCTCATTAACCAGCAGTTGTGGCTCTGTACCTGCACCAGCATGGGACACCTGTTCGCTGATGTACATCAGGCAGTAGGCACTGGCACTCCTCAAGCCTCCAAATGACTCTCGCTCCAGCTCTTCCCACGATGACTCTGTCACCCAGATGTCATTGTATTTGAGCCATCTTTTCCGAGGCTGGTCATATATGAAGGCCCAGTAGTGCCCAGCATTTGCTTGCCCTTCATGGACCAGGACTGCATGCAAACGATAGGGAACCTGCAAAGTGACATGGACATCATTCAGATGTGCAGTTAGGGACTGATTCTGCCTGACCTCTGTACACAAACAGCAGGAGTGTTTGTAGGTGTAGCATGGCACAAGAGTTGATCAATTTGATAAATTTCTTACTATGTGAAAACTGACTTTTAGGGAAAGAAGAAACAAGATTTTTGTAAGTAAATCTTTCTCTGCTTCATCACTGGAAATTTAAAGATACAGTGAAGAGGGCAATTCAAACCAACATCTACAAACGAAAATGAGGATCAGCAGTATTAGTTTAATATTCATGTACTGAAGCTTCATTTCCTACCTGTTGGAGGAGAGGGTCACAGTACATTTGTTCGATGGACAGGTTGATTCTGGCAATAGACTCCTTCAGATCTGCCAAAAACATCATCAGTGAGAGAAATACATAAAAATTAATGACTACTCATCAGGCTATGCTAGCCCCTTTCACTTCAAAGAGTTTGAAGCCATGCAGAGACTATCAGATAGACTCAACATCAGAGCTCAAACAGGGACAAAATTATTTGTAGTTCAGGCTGTATCCCGCAAAGCTACAGAGGGGAAACCAGGCTGGCATTCAGGAGGAAAATCACTACAAATGCATTTGGGGCCAACCTTGCACGTCTTGTTCGATCTCGTTTCTCCATCGCTGCAGACATGTCTGAACCAGCTTCATCTCTTCCTCGGAGACCACGTGAGGAGCTGGACGTTCAGACAGTTCTGCTGGTGAAACAGGAGGCTGGAGCTCCATACTGGAGTTCTGTTGCAGCAAAGAATTTGCCACAAGGAAAGCCTCATCTTCAGTCCTAATATCGGTCCTCTCTTGTATGCTGTGGAGAAAAATCCCAGAGTAGCGGGCAGGTTTTTTAATATTTCTCTAGTTTTTCTTTTTTTGGAAAAGAATATGAAATAAAGCAAACAAAAATTATTCCAGAGCGGGAGCAGGATTTCTTTCCAGAGTAGTATAAAATGTAGAGAGAACAAGTACACTGAAAGGTGCTTCTGCCTTCACAGAACAAACTAAAATATAGGAAAAATACTAGGGAAAATTCTTATAGAACTCTCCAAGCACAAATCCACAATGAGCAATTCTAAAAATTCCTTCCATTACTACTAAGAAACGTGTGTATTTACTCAGCTTAATTTAGAGTGTTAAACCAACCATGCTGTCCAGGGTTATAATAATCCAATATTGCTGTAATTTACTGGTCAATGAAGCAAAAGAATGAGCAGCCTAACCAAAAAGAGCACGTCATTTAGTTCTTAACTGCTGCTTAGGCAAGGAATATAGGTATGCTTTTGGACAAGGAGAAAGAACAGACCAAGATGCAGTGTTCTATTTACATCAACAGAACCAAATGACCAGCAAAGCAGTGACCCCCTACTTGCACAAGCATTTGCACATTACAGCATCGTGTTCACCAGTGCCCAGATAAATAACCCGCTTTTGGAATGCCACCCAGGACCATTTAGTTGGGAGTGTTCTCCTGTGAATCCTTTTTATTTCTGCTTACTGACCCATTTGGCTGTGAAAGCACGTCCAAAACATGAGGCTTGGCTGGGGAGTGTGGTAGTGTTGTTTGAGAGCTCTGAGCAGAGGAAACAGCCACAGCTGGCTTCGTAACAATGAACTCGAGCACGTACTGCAGCATGTCAGGTAGTGGAAAGCGGGCTGGGCCAGAGCCATATTCCATGTACCTACGGAAAAATGCAAGGTGTTGTACGAATGAAGGAATGAGATGGGTTAAACCTCATGGGACAAGAGAAGAACAACTTTTTCTGTAATGTACTACTGGGCTTCCTCACCTCCATTGCCAGTGCAGCTGACAGTGTCAACTGTGCTCTTTAAAGAATTTATTTCTGTAACAGTATCAGTAAAATTTAGAAACCATTGAAGAGACAGGTTTGGTTTTTGAAAACACGCTTCCTCCCTCCACATGTTTCAGAACAAACATGTTGCTGTTTGTCCTTCCCCTACAAGTTTCTCTGCTATTGGAAAGCACATTTCAAAGGAAACACTTGCAATATTCCAGAGGGCATAAAAATAAAGCCAGCTGACTACTCACCTTTCCAGTTTCTGCTGCAGAGTCACCATTTTCTCCTTCAATCTCTTCATTTCCTCTCTTTTCATCTGAATAAGATCTTTATTGCAGTAGAGGTACCTAAACAAAAATACAGAGCCCTGTTTGCCAGGTGAGATTTGTTTACTTCTAACATCCACAATCTTCTGTAAATATTTTAGAATCTTTCCTTGCTCACCCAAACAACCTTTTTAATTTCTTTATTTATAACAAAGCAATAGCTTTAAACATACCGTACAACAGGATAACTCACCTGTCCATATATATAGTCTGGGGAAACTCTAGCTTGGTGTGAATTTTCTCTGGCTGTCCTAGTGACTGATTGAACTTAAATCGGGAGAGTTCAAAGGTCAGAACTGGTGGCAGTTTTGTAAACCAGCGCTGTAACAAAAGCAGAAATGCCCCCGAAGGGACTTGTTTTAAGATGATTGCTAATGGCACATTTTAGACTGATCCTGTATGATTTCAGACTGATTTAAAAGTCTCTGTCTTTAAGCACTGAATCAGGTTTTGTTTGCAGAATGACTAGTCAGAAAGCCAAATGTTACAAGTTAAAAATGTGTGCTTCCATTTTACATTTTTGCTGTGAAAAAGCCTCATGATTGCTCTCAGAGTTACTTGTCATTGCCTGATGCATCCAGCTTGACGGATTATTAACAAGTCCAGCACTGAATTTCACAAATTAGCAGAGGCTACACACAATCTGCACATCATCTAAGAGCCCCCAAGAGAGTTCTTTTCTGAGGCAGATCACATGCAGTGATGAACAAACCAGGAGTCCTCTTGCAGCACCAGATTCCTCATCCTCTCTCAGTCTATTTACAAACTATTTGATTTAGGGGATTCAGAGAAGACCTCCACTTTCTGCAGCTTCATACTGTTTCAAAGAACCATGCTGAAAGAAAAATTCTCAGTTGGATTTACACTTCCTCTCACTCTTCCTGGATTCACAAAGACTTCCAGCATCCACTGCCAGAAACTTCCTTCACCTATCTTAGCTTGGCACTACCCACTTCATGCTCCCCTCTGGATTCAGGATGAGCACACCAAGCTAATTTTTCTTTGTGGGATTCATGTCAGATGTGCTGCGACAACAAACCTCCCCCACACCAGAGCTTTCTAAGAAGCAGCCCATAACCACAAAGACAGAACGATTTATGCTCCTGTAGTCTGGGAGAAGCTCCTGTTAATCCCACTGTTGCTTTGTCTTTCAGCACACTTGCCTAGGTGCTCAAAGGACAAAATCACCTTATACCCTATGTCCCCTATCATGCCACCCTTTACCCACCACATCCTAGGAAGTGAAACTAAGATGCACAATTTTCCCAGTAAGGCTTCTCAGAAATTAAGCCAAAGCCTTTTCCTCCTATCTGTGCACAGAAAAGAATTAAACCAGCTCCATGATTGGTCAAATTTCCCATAATTTTGGGAGAAGAATTTTGAGGAACTAAAAAGCTTGGATTGAAATGAACCTGCCTGATGAGCTCCAATGTGCCTTTGTCTCCAGTGCCAGCCAACACCAGCTTCACCCACATCCCCTGTAAATGCACTTAAACTGCTTCAGGCAGAAATCAGGAAAACCCAGAACAAACACTTGAGTCCAGAGTCAGAACAGGGCTCCCCTGCCCAATACCTCGTTTCTCCTTTGCTAGTTTAAACCACAGCAACACAATTTTCAGACATTCTCATAGAACTGAAATACTCTTCCCTGCCCCACCTACACCAGATACTTTTGCCAATGTTGTTTCCCAGCCTTTGTCCAAGCTAACTTTTGCTGCACTTACACACAGAGGATGCTGAATGCAATGGTGCTTCTTCACCTTGCTGCAACTAAGTTTTTTATGACTGGTTTGTGATTAGTGAGATAAAAACAAAACGAAACAAAAAAAACCCCCATCACAGTCAGAAAATAAGAGTGAAAGCAAGAAGAAAAACTCCAAACCATACACAATATAATAGGGAGAAAGAGACAAATTCCAAATGGCATACCATGGAGTTAAGCACTGTACTTTTACCCTCCAAAAATATGGAGGCAGTAGGTCTCCCCCTACTCAGGTACAGGTACGCTTCAACAGAAAGAGAGAGACTTGATCACACTTGACTCAGAGGCAGACGTTGACCTTTGCAATTTAAAATAAAGTCTTTGAACTGGTTACATAGGACAACACATCTTTATAAATCAGCAAAGACTTAAGTGTCTCACCACCTAGCACTAACAGACATTTACATGAGATTCCAGGTATCCAGAAAATGTTTTGTGTTCAATTCTTAGAGAACACTCACAAGTTGACATTTAAAGTTATCAGAATACATGACACACCCCTGCACTCTGTGTGCTGCACTTTTCTGCAGCAGGCAACCAAAGGCTCAACAAAAAAGGTCAAACTAACCTCCTGTCCATACTTCACTGACTGAGATGTTGTTGCCTCATCCATCTCTCCCTCCACCATGGCTCCTTCCAAGCACTCATTCAAGTTCTGGTAACCATTTACCTGAAGGGGATACTGACCAAAGGTCTCAATCTTGGAAAAAGTGTTGCCTGGATGATGGAAACCATACAGAAACCATGAGCTAACTCAACAAAAAATTCTGGTTAACTCTAAAACACTCAAAGGAGTTAAAAAGTTGAATCTACCAAAGCCTTAACTCACCCTCATGGACACCCTCAGTCAGGAAAGTCCCGTAGAAGAGCTGCACCATTGGGTTTTCGGATTTGTCCCCAGGGCTCCTGTTTCAGAGAGCAAAAGCACACTTTCATTTGCAGCTAGAGGTTGCAAAAAAACCCCAAGTTGTAATCTAAGCCTCTGCTTGGGAGCCTACAGGCAAAAGTACAGTTTTCTACTCAAGCACTAAATAAAGAGGAAGCTTCTCATTAATTTTCATGTTCCAAAGCACATTATAACACACCAACAAGAGCAGAAAAAAAAAGTTAAGGTGCCAGCTTCTGAAAGGAAGTTTCAAACACCCAGAGCTTTTCTGTTCACCAGGGCTGCTGAGCTCCCCTCAAAAGCCAATTTACTCTGCAGCTCACATTGGCACTGAGTGAAGTCCCACACTCACCAACAGGAGACACAGACACAACGCTTCAAGCATACGGAGCCTCATCCCCAGGAAACAAAGAACACTCATTTGCTCAAAATTTTCACATAAAGTCCTCTCATTTATTAAAACTCTCCTTAGGTCAAACTCCCGAGATCACACAGAACTCACGTGGCATTCACAGTGAGCTGGAATGCGTCCTCCAGCCAGTCCAGTAGTTTATGTGTAAATTCACTCACGTCTTGCTAGAAGAGAGATGAAAGTGGAGAGTCAATCGTGACATCCACCAGAAAGTGTTCCCCCGGTGTGCTGGTGCCACAGACCCACTGAACACAACCTGACTGGTACTGCTGTACCCACTCAGCCGAACTACGTGTGAGACTGAAGTGCTGTGCTGATTTAGACTGATAATGAACACCGCTCATCTGAACACTAGATCAGAGGAAATTATCATGATTGCTACCCAACTATGCAGATGGCACTGGGTAGTGCCATGCTATGCTGGCTGGTTAATTAGCACGCACGTACATTCTGCTCTAATGACACAGGGACAGCTGCTTGTCGGCTGACAAACATGGGAAAAGGCCTCTGAAAGTACCAGCAGGATGAGGCAAAATGGGGTCGCTGTGGCTGTGACTGCTGGTTTGAAGAGAGCAAAAGGCTTTTAAACGTGGTTTTACCTGCGGTTGTTCAGCGGATCTAAACACATCCCTCAAGAGTTCCAGTGCTGCAGAAGGGTCTACGAACTTACGCCACGTCCCCAGCATTAATGCAAACAGGCACTGAAGTTCTTGCATGAACGCAATATTTCTTTTTCCCTGCATTGCAAAAAGAAGAAAAGTCAAAGCCTTCCTGCAGCTCTAAAAAGCAGCATCTTAAAACTTAGTGCTACTGAACACCATGTGCACATATCATAAAACGTACCCAACGAGCTGCGCACTGGCTCAAATACCAGTTCTTCTACCGTGCATGCAAACCAACAAGTAATCTGGAGCTGCCAAAGAAGTTTTATGGGAAAAACATCTCCAGGCACAGCAGTTAAAGTCTCTAGAGGACAGCGGTACAAGAAGCAGCTCTTTTTTTTCTCCTATCCTGATTCTGTCTTTGAGAATTTCCCAAAATTGTCTTTAATGCAGCCAGATGATTTTAAAGCCACAGGTCTCAGATAGCCCCAAATTAAATCTGGTTAGAGGACGAGCAGAATGCTACACCACAAAAGAAGGAAACTTGACAGTGTTACTGAATCAAAACTTACAGTGTGACGACAACTTTCAAGCACATTCTGTGGCAGGGAGTACCCAAGGACCAGCCTCCGGAATTCTGGCAACTGAAACAGAGACTGAAAGGAGAGGAGAGGTAAAGCTCGGTCAGCACCTGCAAGGATTGGACTCACTACAATTTGATGCCCTGTTGTCACTCTCTGACTTGACAGGTTTATTTTGCGAACTTTACATTCCCAGTGGTCCTGTGTTACTGAACGCATGTTTACAATGTGAGCAGCCCCTGTGCTGGACCAGCACAGAATCAGACTCATAGAATTAACTAGTCTGGAAAAGACCTTTAAGATCATCAGCATGTTTGTACCCACCCAAGGACAAAATCTCATCCTGCCATTTCTAGGATAGATATAAACCTTTTCGGAAAGACCATTCTATTCTGCACAGGCAGGCTCAGAAAAGCATCCAGGAACAAGCCATGGTGAGAAAAACCCATTTGCAGCTTTCTTACTTCCTCTCAGAGCTGAAGACAAATGATAACATCTCTCTGCTGATGTGAAATGGTTAGGAGAGACAAATCTGCTCAGTTCCACTTACTGTTGTCTCTTCCTTAGGTCATTACTAATAATATATGCTGCCTAGTTGTTTATTTGTCCAAGCATCTATGCCAGTGTATTCCATTAACTGAAATACGATACACCGTGTGTTATCGAGCCAACAATAACTGCCGTAAAATTAAATTATCAGTTCACTTTGCCAGGCAAGCTTCTATCATTTCAGTAGGCACTTGGCCATTGCTGCACAACTCCCTGTGTACAGACACACAGATTCTCTGTATCTGTAGCTATTTTTAAGCAAAGCCTATTTAACTGCTCTTTGGCTGTTTCTGTACAGGCCCAGAACACATCGCAGTCACATCACATAAACCCACAAGTTTTTGTTTGAGCAGGGTCATATTCACTCATCTGCATACAATGACTCCCTCACAAAACTGCTGCATGTCTACTTCTGACTGAGAAACACTGACTCCAAGACCACAGCAAGTCTGTATCAGAAAAAGAGAACTTTCTTACAGGTTACCTGTATAACAGCACTAAACCAACACGTGTTTCCAATATTTTTCATTCCAACAGGCCAGTCACCCGCTCTTCTCCAGTCATTCTGCTTGGGGCTCTCTACCCACAGAGAGAGCATTTCACAGCGTTTCCTTTTGGAGCGGTATTTGTTTTCAGCGGAATGGGTGTCCTGTGGTCTGTCATGAGAGAGAAACACTGTGCTGTAAAACACCTCCCAAAGATTGCCTAAAGCTGCAGGAATCAAACTCCCCTCCGGCCCATAGGTGTCCACCAGGCAGGTGATCCGTGTTAGTTCTGCAGTTACCAGCTTCAGAACCCACTTATGATACCTGGGAAAACCAAAGTGGGGGGCCATTTATGCCCTAACTGACCTTTCAGCTGCATCCCTTTCTGCAGCTGGAGCTTTTGGTGACTCCAGTGATCTGACAGTGTTGGCTGTGCGGAGGTTGTCTTGGTTGTGAGGGGCAGGTGCAGCACTAACATCTGGAAGTGGAGGCAGCATTCTGATCAGTTTTCCACCAGCAGCAGCAAACATTCTCTTTGAAAGGAATTTCTAGGAAACATCACACTCCACAAATACAGCTCTTCAATCAATACAAGCAACATTTTCTAGCTCAGGTTTTAAACAGAAATTCCTGTTTCAAATCATGCCAGGCAACCTAAGAGCCACTGAGTGAGCTGGATGAGGAGAACAGAGCAGAGCATGCAGCTGGGCACTACCCAGATTTCCTTACAGCCAAATTCAGAGCTTAAGGAAACAATTCAAAGCTCTTGAAAGAACAAAACAGGATCATCAGCTTTTTAACTGTGATGTGTCACCTCCAAACATTATTAAAACACTACTAGGTGATCAGTACTGGCAAAATCTGCACCAGAACAGAAGCTGCAGGGATGTACTGCTAGCAGCAGCAGGGAGGATGGATACTTCCCCTTTGAGCTCATACAAACACATGAAGCTTAGGGGTGAGCAGAAGTGAAGGACTTACCCTGTGGGAGTTGTTTGCCCACTGCGCTCCCTTCCCAGGCGGATGGCTCTGCAGCGGCTGGGTCCTGCACTGGCTCCGGAGCAGGGTCCTCCGTCAGGAAGGTGACTGCTTCCATGAAGTCTCCATCAGCAGCCTGGCAGAATGATAGGGGAAAAGCGAAGCACCAGTGAGGAGCAGAACAGCAAAGGATTTACCCTTTGCCTCTCATGCATCCAGGCTGATCCTGGATCGCTCTCACAGGCCACACATGGACCATTCTAACAAGGACCAGCTCATCATCAGCTGACAAACACACCAGCGAACACCTGTGTGCTATGTTGGGCAGGGGCCTGAACTTGCCTGACTTTTTGGACAAAATCAGAGCTCTCTTTCCCCAGAACAACGGCAATATACACAAACCTTTAGAGCGGCAAGCAGGAATGCTGAATCCTGAATTCCTGTGATCTCTTTCATTTGGTTTAAGAGCACCTGGCAATCCTATGTGCAATAAATAAAGAAAGCTCACGTGAAAAGGTGACCAGGATGGACATTAAGCTGTTTCTGCAAGGCTTGCTGAGGGCTCAGTGGAGCACTGCTTCTTTCCTTCCCTTCTGCTGACAGACTGACACACAAGCCCAGTCACACTTGCTTGATGCAAATACCAACATCGGCTTGAACACCGCACTCAGGTTTTTTCCCTGCTAAATTCACAGACTAACATTCAATCCCTTGTATCCTCAGGAGAATGCAGGCAGGCCTGGGAGGACAGGCTACCCCCGCTGTTGGCTGTGCAGCACCTGTGGTGGGAAGGGGCTTCCCCACCCCCCGAGGCAGTGGCATGTGCAGCTGGACATATAAGGCAGCCGCCTGCTCCCAGGGCGCTGGCAGGAGCTATTTTCAGCATTGTGGCACATGCCATTTGTGCATGTCACTTCTCACTGACAATGAGGTGTCAGAGCAAGGGCCCAGGAGCCTGTTGTTACTCCTCCTTCCCACTCCACACAAACCACTTGAGGTTTGGCGATACACTCACTGCTCAAGGCCCCAAGCTACGGTTCACAACTTTTGGCCAGTTCTGCCACTTAAAACAAATGATTACAAAAATTCTCCTTACCAGACTTATAAAATCTTTGCAGCCTAGGCTTACCACAGGTTAGTCACTGCACTTGGCAAGCACAAATAACCTCAGTCAATGACTACCAGGAGAGGCAGCTCTCCACAAGGAGCCTCCTGGCGCTGGAGGTCCCACCAGCCCTGTTCATGGTTGCAGTTCAGCTGATGCTGCTGCCAACGGCCCAGTCTAGGTGACAACTGAGATGCAGCTCCGTAATGCCGGCATTGAATGTGGTATGGGAAGGACGTTACCACAGGAACAACGGCTGGGTCTGTGTCGTGTATCCTGATTTACAGAGGCTGTCTAGGATCCTGCTGTCAGCACAGCCTGACCAATCCCAGCTCCTTAAGATCACACTTTTAATTAATCTTGAACCAGCAAAGCTGCAGGCAAATAAACTCAAATTTCTACTTACTCTCACCATTAAGAAAAAAATGTAAGATGCTTCCAGGCCCCTGGAGCACAAGTTTCACTCAGTGAGTAATGAGCCAACTACTTTTTTGAGCCCCCCACATATACTGGTGATGGATGCTACTCCATGCACAAAGACACTACGCATCCATGTCAGCTGTTAAAACAAAAAACCTCCTAGATTATTTTCGGTGGGAATTCTCTCATCAAGTTATTCATGGTGGTCCCATTTGAAATACTACTTTTACTTGACTTTTACAAGAAAGAGTACATACGTGTGTGCAAACCCCATCAACTCATCCCACACACTCTTTTTATCCTGAGAAAATTCAAGACGCACTGGAACACCTCAGCAGCCCCAGGAGGAGCTGCCCAATGAGGAGCCAAGGCTGAGAGGCTCAGGGTGGGCATACTCTCACAAAGGCAAACCGCTTAAATCATGTTGCTAATTTTGCTGCCTTAGCGCGTGCCGTGCATGTCGGCTGACCCCACCTTACGCCGCAGGGCAGATTTTTCCAGTGGAGAAAAAAAACCCCAAACACCCTTGCTAATACACTGCACTATAATAATGAGATCTGAGGCAGGACAGGGCATGATTTTCTGGGGTTTTTCTGTTACAGCAGAGAACTCACAAAGGCTGCTGTAAGCATAAAAGCCAATTACGGATCCTCTGCTCTAAGTTACCATTTAATCTTTCAATGATTTCTGTATGCTTTTATTCAGCCTTTGAGAAAAGGTTTGTGCTAACAGCAGAGAGCTTATCCCATACCACTTTTGAGAGGCTCATGGCTGCCTGGCAGCCCACAAAAGCCACCAGGAACCACACTCTCTGCAACCAATTTGTTAAGATTTTGGGGGGTGCATGTGGTTTTGTTGCCATAACTAGTCTGGTTATTGCTTTCTGAGGTTACGCACCATGGGGCTATAAAACAAGCTCTGTAGCTGGTAATTAACACCAGTGTACTGCTGCTGCTAACACACCCTGCACTTGCAAGCCCAAACTGAACCAAGGCCCTACCTGCTGGAAAAATAACAACCCAAACCCAAATCCTATTAGTATTAAATTACAGCAATAGGAGATGAGTACAAAAGCAAAAGGCTGAGAGGAAGTAGGGTACTAGAGATAAAATTACAAAGTCAGCCAGGAATGATGGAACAGAAAGGTTTTGCTGCTTTCCCTGCTCCGAGGTGACTCACTGCCCCCAAAAGTTTGTTTTGATGAGAAACTGTGAACAGGGAAGGGACCAAATGCAGTGCAGGAGTTCAAGGGTGTTCCAGAAATAACTGGACACAAGGAGAAGGAAGGTGGCACAGAAGAGGCACACAGAGCCTTGGCCTTCAGCCTCTGCACCTCAGCCATGCTTTTTATCGTGGGGGAAACTGGATATGGAGGGGGCTGGAAACCCACAGGCAGCAGCAGGAACAAAGCCCACGTTCCTGGCCAAGGCTTTCACAAACCAATATCCATCACGAGAAGAAGAGCAGGCAGCAACTTCATCCTGCATTAAGATGCACACAGTAGGCACTGTCTGGTCACCACCCCCACACGGCCGGGGCACGGTTGCTGCACTAATGTCACTTCTAACGCACAACCAAAAGGCTGATACCCTCATCCCATCCCGCCCTGTAACTCTGACCTCTCTGAAACGCATCTCTTGGGTCCTAAGAGCACAGAGACGCTACAGAACAGTGTAGACCCCTGTGTCAGTTCGGGAGGGTCTGGGCTGCAGTCCCCTGAGCACTGACACAGGCTCGCGTCCGGGTCCCTTCAGAGACAATGTACGCAGAGCCCTGAAGTTTGGGAGGAACAGTTTTCGTTAACTTGCCCCAGGAGATGCTGCTCAGCGGCAGGGGGGGAACACGCGTTTCTGGCCCCTGCAGAGGAGGAGGAGGAGGGTGTCTGAGCGCCCGCCCGAGCCCTTTTCCGTGGTACCGGCGCATCGCGCGCGTCACCGCGCGGAGCCCGTTATTCCCAACGAAACACGCGCGGACGGCACCGCGGCCCGACGGGACGGGGCACCCGGAGCGCGCAGAGCGGGGAAACGCTGCGGACCGGCCCCGAGCGGCAGACTCGGGGCGCAGCGGGGCCGCCGCGGCGGGAGGGTCGGTCCGGCGGCAGCCCCGGCCCCGCGCGGGGGTCACCGCCCGCCACCCTCCTCCCCGCTCCGCGGTCTCGCCCTGCCGCTCCTCTCCCCCCCAACATCCCGCCGCCCCCGCGGTCTCACCCCGCCGCCCCCGCCCGGCCCGCGGTCTCACCTCGCCGCCGCCGCCCCGGGCCCACAGCTCGGCCGTCATAAGGCCGCCGGCAGCGGCGCCGTCGCCGCACAGCGCGCACGCGCGGCCGCTCCGGTTCCGGGCGCGCCGCCCCCGCCGGGGTCGCGTCCAGCCGTGCCTGGCCGTGGGTCCGGCCGTGCTCATCTCTGGGTCTGTCTGTCCGGCCGTGGCTCCGGCAGTGTTCCCCTCGAGAAGCCCTCGAGCATCGCCCTGGCCGCCGAGCCCGTTCTCCCCCGTCCCCACCCCAGCAGCCGGGAACACCGGCCCCTAGCCGGCGCTCTGCCCCGGCCGCGCCCCTCTAGACTGATAAAAGTGAATTATTTTCTTTTAATTACAACCATAACAACCCCCTCCGCCCCCCTTTTTTTTTTTTTTAAAACCCTGTTTTGGTCCAAGCTGCGGCTGACACGTGTCCGCCTGTGCTGGCCCGAGGCTGCCAGGGCGGGAAGCTGCGAGCAGGGCGGCGAATGGAGGATGCACGAGGGGACTGGGATGCTCCAGGGGTGGATGCGCCCCAGGGGAAAATCGCGAGGAAAAGGTTCAAAACAACCGAGGGGCCGGCACCTGCTTCCTGTTCCATCCAAACCCACACTTTGCCGGGCCTTGATAAATAAGCAGGAGATAGGCATTTCTCAGACTTG
The DNA here is from genome assembly GCF_017639235.1 of Corvus kubaryi. Classification (NCBI taxonomy): domain Eukaryota; kingdom Metazoa; phylum Chordata; class Aves; order Passeriformes; family Corvidae; genus Corvus; species Corvus kubaryi. The sequence goes on from NW_024581119.1 coordinate 286,615, forward strand.
CTGAGCCAAAGGGCCCTGTGTTCTCCTCACAGCCCGGATTCTGCCTTTCTCTTAATAAAACGATGCTGAAATGGAGACGTTCCAGCAAGGGGCCCCCGGGGGCTGCGCAGGATCCGGGTATATCTGTGCAGACCCGACGCTGTCCACAGCTCAGCCACTGGACCCGCGGATGAGATTGGCTCAGGCACCTGGGCAACTTGGCTCGACCTGACGAGCCAGCAGGGCTGAGCTCTTTTGGGGGAAACTGGTGAAAAACTGTCCTCCTGCATCATCAGGGACGTGTCGGTTGCAACTGACAGCCTAGGTTTGTGCCCCACTGGGCACTGAAGCTCCTGCAGTACTGATGGCATTGGCATTTCCAGCGGAGCTGCGGCACTGCAGGAGGAAGGAGATAGTAGGGTCAGACGGTGCCTCTGCCGTACCCTGGTTGCCAATTCTCCCGCGAAAATGCCCTTTCCCAGCTGGGTGGGCATCTCCCACACTTGTTTTCCTGGGCAGTCACAGACCATCCCTTGCCTTTTGTTTTGGAAGAGCTGTGGGAATCTCAGTGTAGGCTGTTCTGGGATTGCCCCAGCTCCCTGGTTCTCACAGGTACTCCAGATGAGGAATTCGGGAGGCAAGAAGGAGGAGGTAGCAGTGTAGATAAGGTAAAACTGAGGAAGCCACTGTTAGCCAATTTCCCTGATGTGCAAAGGAAAAACAAGACAACCAGTAATGTTTAAATGCATCAAAGTAAGAAATTCCACTCATTTTGGGATCCTGCCAGGCTATTAATAGTGAGAGATAGGGACGAAGTGCTGGGCACTGTGATTTACACTCTGGAACCCCCATGTGCTGCTGAGGGAGTGGTGCTTTACCTGAACTTCGTTGCTCGGGGAAGAGTCCCCAGGATTTTCCTACCTTAAAAAAAACTATTAACCATAAAAATTCTGAATGTCCCAGTTACAAAGATAAACTCAGACCCCTATTTTTAGCTCCAGGTTTGTCCAGGCTGTGTTTAATGCTTAGCAGCCTGATTAATGCTGTGATAACTAACTAGGGTGTAGAACAATTTGTTTGCAGCATTAAGTGCAGTCACAGCACCGTTACGTCCCAGATAATTTACCATTGTACACCTTCAGACAGAGCAAGCTGCAGACATGCCCTCTCCTTCCATGTCCTGAGAGCCTTCCATACAGCCTCAACTTAGTAAAAGGAAGCAATAAGTGCTTTAAAAATAAAACCCTCAGAGTGGACTGTCTTCTGTCACTGTGCCCTCTAGGGCTGTCCCCACACCCTGCAGCATGTCCAACCTCTCAAGCATTGCCACAGTCCTCCATGGATTGAATTCCAAGAGAAACAAGAGGCAGAAGACTTTTCTGCAAGACTTTTTCAGACACGAGGCTTTTACATCAAGGCAGTCATCGTGTGCACAATCCTTGCTGCAAACCTGCTTTGGGGATGGGGACTTTTCCAAGGTGGTAGCATGCAGCCACAACAGCACTGGAGCCCCCTGTCCCTCTCCTGCCCAGTGAGCCTCCAGCACAGGTCTCCTTCAAAAGTAAAAGGTAAAAGGAAAAGACAGCCATACAAGAAAAAACAGCCAAGTCTCAGCTCTCAGCAAGGCAATTCTTGCCTGACCTTGGATGGTGCTCAGCCTGTGATGCATAGTTGCCGTCCCACTCAGTATCAGCCATATCTCCTTCATTAACAGCAATGGGCTCCAAATACCTTCATGTACTTATTATTACCTGGCTTTAATGGTAATGAAATGGTAGAAGAATATTGCAAACACCTGAAGGGTGTCTAATGGAAGAGAGGACTTGAAAGGAAAGCGCTCCCATCCCTTCTCTGGGGGATTTAAAAGCATTGGGCTCCTTCACTGGGGTGAGGACGGGCTTGGTACCTGCAATGGGCAATTTTTGGCTTCTCCAAGGGCCATGCAGTTTGCGCCCACGGGACAAAGCTACCAGCATCCCCAAATTAAATTAAATTAGCCAAGCGCACCACACTGAGCAGCTGTTCATGGCATTTGGTCTGTGCTTCGGTCTTGGAGCTGCACAAGGCGAGTGCCAGAGGAGAGATCCTGTATGCCCCCCAGGACCTTTGCAGTGATCCAGGGATCCCTGAGGACCACTGTCCCTGGGTACAGGGCCCCATGGGAGTGGGGGCTGCTGTGAGCCTGGTCATGCCCATGCCGGCAGCCCTGCCTGCCTGCAGTGTTTATTTCATGTCTCGCAGCGTTAAATCATAGCAGACATGCAATTCGGGGAGCATGAGGCTCCGTAATGGGCGGCCTCAGGCGTGTGATGGGGCCGGGGCCATCAGGCAGCTGTGCTGCCAGGGCTCCTTGCTGATGCTTTATTGCTTCTGACGCTCCAAACGCGCTCTGAAAGGCGAACCCTGGCAGCCTGGAGGAGTAGCTGCTTCCGTCTCCTGCCCGCTCCGAACCGGCAAGCAACACAATTGAGGCCTCCCTCCCTGTTCCCGCTGTGGTCCCCAGCCTGGCTACAACACCCCATCCTGCACAGGGCCCAGCCATGCTCCTGCCACAGCCTGACAGCCCCCAGCACATTCCATGGCACGGGGTGGGAGCTGCTGAAGGAATACAGTGCATAATGCTGCACACCCAGGACTTGGGATGAGGTCAGGTTGGGGTGAGGAGGGAATGCAGGGCGTCACTTGTGCCATCACATGCTGGGGATCTTGTGCTTGTGCCCCTGTGCTCCCCCCAGCCTCTGAGATCGCTGCAGCTCTGGGCTAAATACCTGCTTGCCCAGCCAGGGAACCTGCTTGCAGCGTGGCTGCTCCAGGAGAGAGGCCTGAGTGCCCATCCCAGTGCAGAGATGCTGCCATGCCTGGCTGCAGCGGAGCCTGGACAGGACGTGGGTCTGAGCTGTGGGAAGCCCCAGGCACTGAGCACTTCGATTCCCAGAAAAGCAATTACCGTGCAGCAGATTACAGGGCTAATAAAATCCCATTATGCTATTTCGGAAAGTAAATCTGATCTGGGTGCTGCCGATTGATATCAGCCATCCCACAAAATGTCCTGCAAGAGCCCCCTGCGTGCGCGCGTAACATGAGGCTACAGTAGATCACGCTAATTAGATATCCAATAACAGGAGGGCTGATAGGAACTACATTAAAATCTCTTTAAGTTGAAGATGTAAAACCCAAGGGAGAAAATTCAGTTAATGATGCTGCAGCAGAGGCTCCACTGGAGCAGTCCACGTCCCCTTGGCCTCATCCTGCCGGCTGCAGATGCAGGAGGCTGGAGGAGAGGGGGCAGAGCGGGGCACAGTCCCCAGCACCATGGCGGCGCTGCCCGTGATTTTCATTACCCAGATTCAATAAGGGGAGAGTGCTGTGAGCTGCTGGCGCTCCTTGGGAGGTGACTTGCCAGCCACTAACGGAGCTGAGAAATCAAATTAGCCCCAGCTCTGCTCTTGCTCTCTCCCTGACACCGCTGTTGGCAGCCAAGGGGGAGTTCATCAGGGCCCCGCACTAATTCTTATCTCGTTTAAGTGACTCCATGCCGGCATCTGATGCAATTTGCTCTACGCCACTGCTGCAGGCTTTGGTCCCTGCCCGCTGCTTCCCCAGGATTTCCAGCAGCTGGCAGCTTTGTGGGAGCACGGGCACCTGCAACACACACAAGGACAGTGTAGACATAGAGGAATACAGAAGATTATAGAGGCTGAGGGTCGAGGGAAGGCTCCCCTGCCGGGTAGAGGGACATTGCCCAGCCCAAGGCTATGATGCTGTCACATGGAGGGATGAATGGGCAGCCTGAGCAGGGAACCCATGCATGGGTGGACACCGAGGGCCTTTTGACTCCCAGTAATACCTGACCAGGCTTTGCTTCTAGTCTTGTTTGCCCCAAGGTGTTAAATATTTTGGGAAACTGATACCAGTAGGAAGCACTTTGTTTGCTGAAATTTACAGCAAATGCAAATTGCTGCGGTGAAAATGGATCCCGGTGTAGGTGCAGGTCTGAGGGTTTGGGGGAAAGCTGCTGCCCCAGGCTGCACGTGCGGCCCCCACCTGCGACTGTCAGAGCCACTGTCAGTGGGACAGACCCACCTGCTGCAGGGTGTGAAGGGCAGCCCGGTACCTCCAGAGCTCCCCTCTCCCCTGCGGATGGAAACCCACCCTGTGTCAGTACCACATCCCTGGACAGGCTCCCCTCCCCTGCCTCTCAGAGGATTTACCCCGTCTTTCCAACTGCAGAGGATCTCCTGGCACAGCCCTGGCACCTGCAGCACCCTCTCCCCCCATCGTGCCCCCACTGCCCATGGGCGTGATGTACAACCCCAAAATCTGCTTTGCCACAACCAGGCGCCTGGGCAGAGGACGGGGAAGCTCTTTGAAAGCTGGGCGGGGGTGGGGGGATAGCGGGGTGGGCCCCTCTCGCATCCTCCCAGCCTGAAACTTGATGCAGCGGGAGAGGCTGATCGCGAGATTAATTGGGCGTTCTCAAAAGCCCGACGGCGGGGGGAAAGCCATACGAGTGCCGCCTTCCTCCCTGCTCCGCTCAGTCCTCCGCCGAGCCGGCGGCGGCTGGAGCCAGCGGATCCATGGTGCCCACGGCTCTCGGGGCGCTCCTGGCCCTGCTGCCGCTGGCCTCGACGCTGCAGAGCCCAGGTAAGGTGAGGGACCCGTGGGCAGAGCTGGGGAGCTGAGGCAGAGCGGGTTGCTCCTGGCACGGAGCAGCAGCTTCCCAGAACCTGAGCCGTGCTGAGTGGCAGGCAAAGGCTGCTTTTAAGGGAGCCTTCATGCTACTGGGAAGCGACATACCTGGGAGAAGCTGGAGCATGGGAGAGCTCCGGTGCGGAGCCTGAAGGTGCATCCTGCCTGGGTAACACTGGCAGCAACGCAACGGGGCATTAGAACCCAGCTCTACGATGTGGGTTCGTCACTGGGGGGTCTTGAGGTACTCTAGAGCTGTGCCAAGAGACAGCCCTGAGGACAGAGAGAGACATGGGGGTCTCCTGTCTGCACCCCACTGCCTGAGAGGTGCTGCCCGAGCCCCCTGCCTGATGAAGGGCTTTCTCCAATATAATGCTTAGTCCGTCATAACCTAGAGCTGGGTTTTGGGCATGATGCTGTGCCTATAGTTTGTAATTGCAGCTCTGCACAGTGCAAAATTGACGGCCAACATATTCCCTTGTTATTCCATTGTTATTTTCTTACCTAATATTCCTGGGAAATAGCACAAAAATCCTTGTGCTGTTTTGCACCAGCACAGCTGAAAGTGTTCAGCAGGCTAGTGACTCAAATCTCTGGATAGGTCATGTAGCTCCTGTCACCCAACTCCCAAACCTTCTCCCACCGTTAGCACACCAAAGGTGGCAGAAAAGGAGTGGGAACAGTGATACTCTCACCCTGGCAATGCCAGCCAGGAGGCAGGAAGGGCTGTGCAGACAGATCCCCATGTGTCAGGGCTGTGCCAGGGTTGTGCCGAGTTGCGCCAGGTGAGTTGCCAGCACAATCCTGGCACAGCTTTGGGCTGAGCAGACCAGCGTGGTGTCTGGAGAAGAGGCAAAGAGCATCTGAGGTGAACCCAGCCCAGTCCTCCCTCTGCAAAGCCATTTCCCTGCTGCCAAAGCATCCTGACGCAGACCTGGGTGGCATGGATGTGAGGAGGAGAAGGTGTGAGGAGGAGTGCAAGCGTGAGCCAGCTGCCATCAGCTGCAGCAGGAAAGGCCCCTTGGCCCAAGCTGTGGTGATGGCAGCACCTGTTATTTCCTCGCCTCACCCTAATTGCTGCCTCTCCCCCCATCTCGCTGCCTCTGTCGGTTCATACCTGCCTGGGTGAGCATCATGCACCTGGCTGGCTCCCCAGTATTACCGCTAGTGAGCAATGTCAGAGGGGCTGAGGCTGCTGCTTTTTCTTTTTTTAAGCTTAAAATACAGAATAAAATTCCCTTCCAGCAGCTTTTCCCAAGTTCCTGTAGATCTATTCCAATTAGTCTCTTCCATTATGCTGGAATTGGACTCTGGGGCTGGGTGTGCTGTAGAGCACAGCCACAAGTGTAGCACTGCTGCCCTGGTCCAGCCGTGGCTTTCCAGCTGCCTTGCGTTCCAGCTGCCTGGCAGTGAGGACATGGTGCTGAAAGCAATTTGGCCTTGATTGATGCTGCTGTCACCAGTCAAGGGACTGTTTTCACAGGAAGCAAACACCAAGATACCTAATAAATGAATTTAGCATCCTGCTTCATCTCTAACCTTCACCACCTCCACCTGCTGAACAAAAAACGGGCCCTCGAGGGAGTGAATGGTATGAAACTTACCCAGGGGCAGTGTGTCCCTCGTGGTCCCTGCTGCCGCTGTCCTGGCACCTGTCCAGAAAGGCGGAGGCTGGCAGCTGTGCCCTCTGAGGCTGGGGAAGGTCACAGCGCTGACCACCTGCACAGCACAGGATATCAGTAACATATTAGGTGATGGTTCTGGTTGGCCAGGCTTGTTTCCCATCAGGATGCTCCTATTTAACTTGAATAGGAAATCCCAACAGGTAAGTGAGGGCTGGCAGCTGGCAGCATCCCGCAGCCCATGGCACACCGCAGGGTGATGGCAGCCGCTGCCCCAGTGCGAGCAGCCTCCCTCGCTCCCTCCCTTCCTCCCTCTGCTAAGCAGGTACCCAGCACAGGGGCCGGATGCCGGAGCCGTCCGAACCCACCCTGCGCCGCCTGTCCCACTACCTCCTGGCCCACTACCAGAAGGGCAGCCGGCCTGTGCGGGACTGGCGAACGACCACTAACGTGGCCATCGACCTCATGGTCTATGCCATCCTCAGCGTGGTGCGTCTTCTGCTCCCATTCTGCATGTGTCCACAGGGAGGGGAATGGTACCTGGCATGCAACATCCCCCCAGCATGCTCTGCCCATCTTCCGAAGTGTAAACGTCCCCGTTCTGACACTGTGTGCTCATCTTCCCACAGGATGAGAAGAACCAGGTGCTGACCACCTACATCTGGTACAGGCAGGTGAGTAGCCGTGAAACCTCACCCCTTCCTTGCTGGGCCCCCCTCCCCCCCCCAGGGTCAAGTACCCCCAAAACCCCATGTTTTCCTGTGGGAGAAGCGTGCAGTCCTGCAGGAGAGCAGTGAGGGGAAACCTATCCTGGGGGCTGGCGAGACCTCTGTAGCACATGAACCTCAAGGCTCAGCTTTCATGCTCCATCTTCTGCACTGTTTGGTGTTGTGTGAGCTGAAGGATAACTCCTCCCTCCCTCCTATGGGTGGGAAGATTGCTTGGTGCTAGTCTGGGGTCTGTGTGCTGGCAGAGTGGAAGGACCTCACCCACCAAGTCCCCTCTCCCTTGTCCCCAGCACTGGACAGATGAGTTCCTCAGGTGGGACCCAGCTCGCTTCGACAACCTGACGCAGATCTCCCTCCCCGTAGAGAGCATCTGGGTGCCCGACATCCTCATCAATGAGTTGTGAGTGCAGCCAAAGTCCGGAGCGAGATAGCCTGGGACTGGAACTCCCTCGCCCACCATGGGCACGTACCGTCCCATGCTTTGTATTCCTGGCACAGAGCTGGCAGCCTCCCCACATCAGGGAGCTGCAGATGGGGATCGGCTCGGCAGTTGGGCCATTTCCAATGCTGGCTAACCACAACCATTGTTAATTACCCTCACTGTGCTGGGGGTGAGATCCAGATATCAGGAGAAAGGCTTTGTGAAGACAGTACAATGCAAGGGCAGCTGCAGAGCTGCTGGCTCTTCCCATGAAGCTATCTGGTGTCCTTCCCACTCCGTGGGGATTTAAGTTGTTCCCACTGCCTCCTGAGGGTTCTGGGACAATGACACAGACACTTCTCGGGCTGGGAGAAAGCAGCAGTCTGGGCAGTGCAGAGGTGATGCCAGGTAGAAATGCCTGCAAGGATATTACCAAAAAAGCAGAACGGGGGGCAAATTCCTGTCTCTTGGGCAGTTCCCCCCTGAAATGCTATTTGACAGAAGGAACCCCTGCCCAGAGTGCTCTCCAGCCCACATCTCTGTCCCTCTTGTCCCCCAGTGTGGATGTTGGAAAGTCCCCGCACGTCCCCTATGTTTATGTCAGCCATCACGGGGAGGTGCAGAACCTCAAACCCATCCAGGTGATGACCGCCTGCAGCCTGGACATCTACAGCTTCCCCTTCGACGTCCAGAACTGCTCGCTCACCTTCACCAGCTGGCTGCACCACAGTGAGTGCCGGGACGCCCACGGCTGGGGGACTCGAGGGAGCGGGCAGGACCTCCGCTGGGCCGGAGCTCCGTGCAGGAGGCAACTCGTCCCTCTAGATGGCCCCAGCGGATCGGGGAAGCGTGCAGGGGCGGGCAGGCACGCAGCCGGTGTGGAGGTGCCGGCAGCTGCCGGCGCTTTGGGCAGGGCACCCCTAGTTCTCACCTCTCCTCCGCCCCCCAGTTCGTGATATCAACCTCTCGCTGTGGCGTCAGCCGGAGCTCGTCAAGTTCGACCGAAGTGTCTTCATGAACCAGGGCGAATGGGAGCTGCTCTACGTCCTCAGCCGCTTCCAGGAGTTCAGTGTCAAGAGCAGTGACAGCTATGCTGAGATGAAGTTCTACGTAAGAGCCTTTGCCCACCGTGTTTCTCAGGGATACGGCACGAGGGAAGGGTCTTGCCCCATCCCTGTCGCTGCTCTGTGCTGCAGCTCCTGCCTGCAGGTGGGAGGCTCCCGGTAGTGGGCCCTTCCTCTGGCTCACCTTAGTGCCTCCCACCATCCTCACCTGCCTTGGCAAAGAGCCACACCAGCTGCAAGCCTCATTTCAACCCTTCACAGCCTTTTCTGTCTCTCTGTCCTGCAGGTAGTCATCCGGAGACGCCCCCTCTTCTACACCGTCAGCCTGCTGCTCCCCAGCATCTTTCTGATGGTTATGGACATTGTGGGCTTCTACCTTCCTCCCCACAGTGGTGAGAGGGTCTCTTTCAAGATCACTCTCCTGCTGGGCTACTCGGTTTTCCTCATTATTGTGTCCGACACATTGCCAGCTACTGCCGTCGGCACCCCGTTGATAGGTACGGTGGTTCTACACGCCTATCCAACTGCCACGGCAGTCGTGAGCAGAGACCACAGGGCCCTGAGAGTTGAGCAGGGAGGATTTGCTTGGGCCTGTGCTCTGTGCATGAGCCTTTGCAGGTCACTCACCTCACTGATGCCTCTGCAGGCATCTACTTTGTGGTGTGCATGGCACTGCTCGTCATCAGCCTGACGGAAACCATCCTGATCGTGCGCCTGGTGCACAAGCAAGACCTGCAACCCCATGTCCCTGAGTGGGTGAAACACCTGCTGCTGGAACGAGCCACCATCCTGCTCTGTGTCTGGGACCGGAAGAAATTCAGCCAAAGCAGGACGCAAAGCTTGGACATCTCCAGGCAGGTGGAGAACAATGACAGCACAGGTAAGGGTTGCACAGAGAGGGCCTGTGGGATCTGAAGGAGTCTAAGTGCTCTGTAGCCATCGACACCAACATAGCCCCTGTTTGGATGGTGAACTGGGTGCCTAGTTCATCCTCAGAAACCCCAGTTCCCCATCTTAATAGGTTTTTCACATTTGCTTCTTTTGATCCCTCAGCCAAGCTGACCCCCTATGGCTGTGAGGACCCCCGGGAGTGCGGGTCAGTGGGGGGCACGAGGTCCACACTGGCCTTTGCTGGCCGGACAGAGGGCTTAGCAGCACTGCAGGAGGTCCTGCGCGAGACCACGGCTATCCGCCAGCTTCTGGAGAAACGCGAGGAATTCCGCGATGTCGCCCGCGAGTGGCTGCAAGTGGGCTACGTGTTGGATGTCCTGCTGTTCCGGGTATACTTGGCAGCCGTCCTGGCTTACAGCATCACACTGGGCACCCTCTGGTCGGTGTGGCGGGATGCCTGAGCAATGCCCGTTGTTCAGGGCGGGAGACGGGGGACCTCACTCTGGCACGTTGTCCCTGGCTCTGGGATTCGCCAGTGTCTGTCCACCCAGGCGGGCACATCTCTCACGTCCCTCAGCTCCGCAGCGGGAAGGCAGAGCTGAGCAGGAGCCCCTAGGACTCCATGACCCTGCCCAAACCTCTCTGCATGCTTCCCCTGCCACCCCCCGGGAGCGCCCCCGGCCCGGCCCGGCCCGGCCCCGGCCGCAGCTTCAGCACCGCGGACAGCGGCGCCGCCGCCCGGCCCAGCCGCCTCCCGACCGGGGGTCCCCCGGCCTCGGGTGGGGTCCCCCCTGCCCCGGGGGATCCCCACCGCCACAGGGGTCCCGCTGTCCTCGGCTCCCCTACCCCTCACCCCGGCTGCTGCCTTTATTCCCTACCCCGGGCCCCCGGGTACGCTTGCCCAGCAGATCCTCACCATGCTTGCGCTCAGCAGTTTCAGCAAACTGGGAGAGACCCAGTGTCAGGCCGCGGACAAACCGGGATGGCAACGGGGCGGATTCCGCGAGCACGCGGTACTGGGAGAGATGCCATCACAGCTGCGGTAGGTCCCAGCTCCTGCTGTCGATCTGCCCCTGCCAGGGCAGAGGCACAAGGCGAAGAGCAGAGGAAAGTGCTGTAGATGCTGCAAGGGCCCATCCCATGCTCTAGGAGCATCTCTGCATATAGTGGGCCTGCAGGTGATGGGAGACAGGTGGATCGACACCACCTGGCTCTCACACATCCGCCCTCAAACACACCAGCCCCAGAACAAGACTCCCGCTCACCATCCCAGAGCCATCACCTGCAGGAAAACTTACCTCTGAGTGACGGGGGCTGAGGACGGGTGGAGTGGGCTCCTGCCAGCGCCGGCCCGCACTAATGCACTGATGGTCTGTAAGTGGTTGCCTATTGATGAGGTGTCCAGTTAAAGAGTTCGTGAGACACTAAATCAGCCCATTGATCCTGCTGAGATCGATGGTGCTACAGACCTGATCAGTGCAGCAGGCAATTAACACCCTCTGGAATGAGCTGCCTTCGTGTAACATCAAACGCTCCAACAGACAAATCCAATGGGGCCATTGACCCGGGTGTGCGATGCCGCCCAGCCCATGTGTTTGATGAGGGGACTGGGCAGCAAGACTCCTGAGCCAGCCTTGCCAATCCCTCTCCTGCCCACCGTGACCCTGAAGTCCCCCAGGGCTGCACTGCAAGATTCTCACCTGTGCTGCTGTATCCCATGGAGCGTTTTGGTCCTTATCCTTGTCCTCCCCGTGCTAGGAAGCCATCATGCACCCAACCTAACCTCCTCAAGCAGCTCAGCGGTCCTTTCCCCTGGAAGGACAGGTTGCCCATGCTGGAGGAAAGATTGATTCTCCCTTTGCCCTCTTGCTACTTTGGGAAGTGCTGCATGCGGGAAAAAGTTCCAGGCATCTCTCTGAGAGGAGCTTGGATTTTCCTCTTTAAAAAAAAAAAAAAAAATCAATAAATCTGAATCTAATCTCCTAATAAAGGTTTAATGAGGACATAATGTTGATGGAACAGAACATTGTTGCAGCATAATCGCTCCCAGCTGCTGTGTGAGTGTGCACACAAAGGCCCGGTCCTACCACGATTTCCCCGTTATTGTAACAAAGCCTTTGTGCCAGGCTGAACGCCGGCAAGGGGCTTTGCCCCCCCTTCTCCTGGGGCGCTGCAGCCCGCAGGTTGCTCACAGCAGGACCACCTCTGCTTGCCCCAAACTGGACCAAAGTTCCTCACCACTTGCCCAAAGCCTTCCTGGAAGAGCTGTGTTGGGGTGGACTGGGGGACACAGGACCACCATCAGGACCTTGGAATGGACACGCAGCCCCTCAAACCTGCTGGGAAATGCAGGGGCAGGGGATGAGCCTGGCCTTGACACTGGCACATGCCATTCATCCCTGGGAAAAACTAAATTATGCTCTGGACTTGGTGACTCCAACTGTGCTGTAACAAATGTCTAACAGCATCACAAGGCCGAGGCTGGCGGTGGACAGGACCCGTCGGGCACAGGCACGGCTGGGTGGTGATGGCAGCACCCACTTGGCCCAGCTGCGGTGTGCGGTGTTGTGCGGTTTGCCACAGCACAAAAGGAGAGCAGGCGCTGCCGTTAATGTAGTCAGTAAATAAATAAAGGAGGGCTTAAGCTTAGTGTACAGCAATCAGTCGGGAACTACAGGATAATTAACGCAGCGGGGGGCCGGACGGCTCTGCAGGCAGGTTTAAATGAACGAGTTCACTTTCATTGAGGCAAACTTGCTCCGCTCCCTGGTGAGCCACATGGGCAGGCAGCAGCACAAGGCAGCATGCTGTGGATGCTCCCTGTCCGTGGGGACACTGACAGTCCAGGGAGAGCCCCTGCCCACTGGGGTTGGTTTAGGACTAGGACCTCCGCGATTCCGCCTCAGAACAGGCACCCCCGAACTCACCACCGTGGGTACCCCCACGGCTCACCCCAAGCTTGTGGAATGCGTCCTTCCTCCTCCTCCTCCTCCTCTTCCTCCTCTCGGCAGGCACAGGAACAGGAGACAGCAGGCCGAGACAACGGAATTAACTTTATTGGTAGTTTTTTTGTTTTCTAACTGCAGATTCAAGGTATACAACTGAACATTGCTATTTTCCTTATGAGACTTATAAATAAAAATACAAAAAATGTTTACTACAAAAAAATCTACCGTTAGTAGGATGTAAAAAATATTCTCTTTGCTATAGAAGGCACGAACTTCACTTAGTGACACATGGAGAGAAAAAAACCTGCAGCAGTATATTCTCTTTTTTTTGTCTTTTTTTTTTTCCTCTGTCAGAAACACTGAAGTCTTACAAAGAAATGCATCTGAATCTACACAGGACGAAGGCAGATGCGGAGAGCTGCAACTAGGAGACACCACAACTGGTTTTTTTTTTTTTTTTCTTTTTCTTTATTTTTCAGGAAACTTTTAGCTAACGGCATCTGTGGCTAGAGGACAGAGAGAGGACTTGCAAGCAGAACCGCAGGGGAGCGAACGGCGAGGGGAGACAGGAAAAGTCATACAAAAAATAGGAGCTGATAGATACTCTGAGAAAACCAAAGGGGAACTTGGGCACCTTCTGCGCCCGGGCTCAGAGAGGTGCTGAGGTAGACGGAACGAGGACAGCGACGGACCCGAACCACGAGCGGCAACACAGAGCAACGGGACGGGCAGGCGGGCGCTCACAACACTGACAACAAGCCAGGGGAGAGGGAGCCCGGGACCACGGGGCCCCGTGCGGCGCTTGGTCCTCACTGCTATGATACACATATATATACTTATATATATATATATGGAGGGGTGGCGGGGGCTGCGCCACGGCAAACAGTGCAGGGACGTGCGCCCAGGATACGGCAGCATCATTCCAATGCTGACCCCAACACTGTTGCAATGGGGGCTGTGTCTCTGAGGGAGAGGGATGGTGAGATGGAAGGGGAGGTTAAAGCAAAAAAAAAAGAGCCACATGAGCTCGGCCATGTGCTCCATGGCACCATGGCACCCGCGTCTGGCAGCGCCAGGACACCACAGGGGCCTGCCGTGCACATGCCAGAAATTGCAGCAACTTTCTGTGTGAAAGAACTGTTTACTCTTTTTAATATTTTTTCTGTTTTTTTCTTAGGCACAACAATTAAACGAGCCGTTCTCCACAGTCACATCCCGGATTGTACAGCAGCGGTGTCCACCCTGCGCAGAGCAGCAACGGTCCCACGTGCAGAGGCACACGCACGTGCGAAGCCGGACTGGGGCGCGAGGGAGGATGCTGCTCCCACAGCCGTATCCCTGCTTGGCACCAGGAGAGGTGGGATGGGCACCCCAAACCCAGAGGTTTGTGTCCCTCCAAACTGTATCCAGACACTGTCCCACTCTCCCCAACCCCTCCTCCCCCTTTTCACCCAAACGCAGCAAAACGACAAAAAAAGAGCCACGGGATGGAACCACCAAGCCCGCGGCTGCGCAGGAGAAACACAACAAAAACGAACACAAGAGGTAGCTTCAGAACCAACACTCCCAGCCCCATGGGGCCAGGCAAAAAATACCAGTTTTGGTAAGGATAATGCACAACAGGAGGTGGGCAGGGACACCACTGTCCCACCACCTCTCCACCATCAATGCTGGGCACATGGCTGGTGCACCCCAGCCATGCCGTCCCCTGTCCCTCCCAAATCAATAAAAGCTCATGAGGTCACAAAAAAACGAGGTAATTTCAAGTAAAATGTGCTAAACGTGGAAATATTCCAAAAGAAAGTTCAAAAAAACCCCAAAAAAAAGCAAAGAAAGTGGCGAGCAAAGCTGCCTGCCACCGGACACCCCTTGCTTGTGGGCTCCTGCGGCTGAGGGCTGGGCAAAAAACCCCACACGTGGCACCTTCCAGGTGCCCCAAATCAGCAGAAGAAAAGAGGATCCCTGCATTCGGAGTGATGCCACATACTAACAGCCCCAACAGTGGCACTGACTGCACATCACCAAACCAACTGCATCTCCCCATGGGGGGCTTCACTCTTGCCCTGGGAAGGCAGGGAAGGAGGGAGAAATGCATAGAGAGGTCTTTGGTCATGGGGAGAGCAGCAGCCTCCTGTGCCCCTTGAGCCCACCCAGACACCTGGCAACACCTCAAGGCAGCCTGGCTCACAGCCAGCTCCCTGCCCCAAACACCCTCCTCTGGCCAGGATCCCCCCAGGACGCTCTTGCCAAAGCACTTGTGGCTCACAGGGCACTGTGCTCTCCTGCCTGCGATGCCACAGCCTGGGAGCATGAGAACCTGCCAGAATGGGGCCCAAGCCTCACACGGGAGCTCAGGTCTTCTGCAAGGCATCTACGGCAGGGTCTACGCAGTGACACAGGACACCAGGAATTAAAGCCTTCCCAGAGCACTGGCTGTACTCACACTTTCAGGGAAGCGCCTCTTTACTACATGGTCTTCCCAGCAGCACCAGTGGCCAATGCCAAGGGTGATGGAGGGGCTGGCCGGGGGTTGCAAAGGGTGAAATCTGCCCTGCAGCAAGGGTGCGAGGGCAGCAGGCGCATGAGCAGCTGGGACAGCAGTGTGGATAGGGCTGGGGAAGGGGCTGGTGCATCCCTCGCTCCAGCATGAGCTGCAGGATCCTTCCGGTGAGAAGAAATGAATGAGAACTGAAAACAAACAAGGCCATGGATGCTGCGGGTTTGGTGGGATTTTTTTTGCCCAGTCATCTGCCACTTGGCCCTGCTGCCCCTGTGCCTCCTCCCTTAGACATAGCAGAGGTAGAGATAGGTCTTCTCTATCCGCCAGTCGGTGGGGATCTCCTCTGGTTTGTGGCCCTTCATGTGCTTCTGCATGGCGGAGAGGCTGGGGCAGTACTCCAGGCAGATGGTGCACTGGTAGGGGGAAGCGCCATTGTGGGTCCGAAGGTGTTTGATCATGGCCGAGTAGTCCCGGGAGCGCTGGTGGCACAGCTTGCACTCAAACGGCTTCTCGCCTGTGGGAGACGGGGATACAGGGGTGTCAGTGGGGGCGCGGGGTCTCCAGGTGCTAATCAACTGCCCGGCATCGATGCTGCTGCAGCGGGCACAGCCGATAACCAAGTAATGAACAGCAGAACCAATGTGACTATTGATCCCCTGTTTATGATAGTAACGTGCCGGTGCATCCGGGGGTCCAATATCCCTGGCTGCTGCCCTGGTCCACGTGCCAGCATTTCCGCCGGGGGACCGGTCTGGCACTGCCAGCCTCACCACAGACACCCCAGCATGTACCTGTGTGGACCCGGTAGTGGGTCTCCAGCTGGTGCTTGAGGCTGAACTTCTTGCCACAGCCGTTGCACTCATAGGGCTTCTCACCGGTGTGGATGCGCTTGTGGCCCTTCAGTGTGCTCTCGTCCCGGAAGCAGCTGCCGCAGAACTCGCACTCGTAGGGGTGGTCGCCTGCAAGCACACGTGGGGGTCAGGGCTGCCGTGACCGCTGGGCCACACCAAAATCAGCTCCCATGCCTTTTTATCACTGGCACCCAGTGCCATCCTGAGGAGAGAGCACCCCCGTCTCCCCAGTGCAGTGTGCTGGTCCCTTCATGCCCGTACAGAGGGGATGCTCAGGTCCGTGGCATGGCAGAGAGACTGGAGCGTGCTGCAACCCTCCCACCACCAGTTCCCAGGTTTTTCACCCAGCAGCACTGGCACAGACCCAGCCCTGGGCATCTCCCACACTCCAGACCAGGCGGCTGATAAATGAACTCTGGTTCGGCACCAAAGGCAGAATGATTTGAAGGAAAGGTGAGGGCTCCAGCTACTTATTTATTACAGCCGCGAAGGCAAGGACAATAAAGATAGATTGATCGTCCGAGACTTTGTTCATGAATATTTAAATATTACTGATTTGTCTTGTCACTGTAATTACAATTTCTCTGTGCCGCATATCCTACAAGCACAGTTTATGGTAAAGAATGGTGAACTGTATTTCACTTGTCCTGCTGCAGATGTGCGGAGCTGCCAAGCGTGTAATGTTCCCCGCATTTCATACATTTTCTTCAGCTGTGAAGGCTTAAGTCATCCACAATGACCTACGTTTTTTCATTATCCCCGTGTCAAACTGCACTCGTGCCTGGGCATAAATTGTCCTTCTCGTTATATACTCACATGCCCGTGCTTTCGCTTCCTCTTTAAAATGGTATTTTACTCTCTCCCCATTTGCCGCAGCCCAGCCCTGCGGCCCCTCACCCCCTCCCACAGCTGCTGCCTGGGCACCTGGGGGGAGGAGGATGCTTGGGATGCAGTTTGGAGCTCCCCTCCAAAGGCAATGCAGGTGGTGCCTGTGGGCTGCTGTTGACTTTCCCCTCCCCGTGCCCAGTTCCAAGCTGCCACTTTGGCTTTTGATCCTACAGTCAAAGACAGCAATTTTGCAGCCAGAGGCAGCTAGCATTTCCACCCGCCCACTTTTCAGGGGAGCCTGAGCCCACAGAGCACCCTGGCCCTGGGAGAAGAGGGAGCATCCTGCAGCTGTGCAGGATGGCACCACGTGGCACGATTAAATGCTCCTAAAGCACCGATGATCCCAGTGTTTTTTCACAGCCGGGAGCTACTAAAGCAGCAGAGGTTGGACTGGGACACGCGCAGCCCGACCCGCAGCCCAGGTCACCGGATTACTGGCTATAAATAGCTCCAGCGCTCAGCATTAACATGCTTATCATCAACACAGGATTCCCGTTTCCCACACTGGGACCCCTAGCCCATGTGTGGGTCTGGCAGCTGCCAGCCACAGGCTGGACAGAGTGACCCTCTGCGACACCACCCGCACAACCCCCAGCAGCCACCTTTGCATCCCTTTTGGAGATTGTGTGCGTGCCCCCTGCCTGACAAGAGAAAGAAGGGGCATCCTGGCTCAGCACACATTTTGTTCCCTGTCAGCAACAGCAGTGCTGTCAAGGAGGGCGCATGAGCCTCCCACTTGTGTGGGCAAAGGATGGGCGAGGAATGCTTCACCCAGGCAGCTGTGAGGAGCCATGGCACTGGCTGTGATCCTGCACAACCCTGCTCATCCCCCAAGAATCAGCTTGGAGTGTTTTGTGACTGGCCCCGAATGATGGTGCTGATGGTGTGGCTGGGACCACACAGCTGCCCAGGGACGCCATCAGAGGAGCTGAGGACACGGTGCGGGCGCTTTGAGGACACGGCGTGAGGCAGCCAAGCCGTGCTCTCCCGCCTGGCAATCCTGCAGCCAAGCCCTGCCCCAGTGGGGCCACGGCAGCACCAGCTACACGTAGCGCAGGTCGCCCTAATCCCATTAGGGCCGAGCACCAGCTGATTATGTGCATCTACCGCCGTAAGCTGATGAGGCAGATATGATCGCACACCCCCTACGAAGGTCACGTGCCACCTCAGGCCGGATCAACTCATTACATGCACCTTTTTTTGTTCTGTTTTTCAAATCCAAGCCACTTCAGTCACCTCCACACTTTCAATACAAATCACCTTTCTTCCCCCTATTTCTTTTTTATGGGGAAACAGCATGTCCCGGCTGCCCCAGCCCCGAGTCCCCACGGTGGTGCTGCCGTACCTGTGTGGGAGCGCAGGTGCCTCTTGAGCGCGGTGTGGCTGGGGAAGGTGCGGTTGCACTCGCTGCAGATGTAGCTGCGCACCCCAGCGTGCACCTCCATGTGCTGCTGCAGGGCGCTCTGCGTCTGGAACCGCTTGCCGCACAGCAGGCAGAAAACAGCCATGTCTGTACCTGTGGGAGAGGGAGAGACCCTGCTTAGGCACTGCCTGGCACCCAGGACCCCCAGCCCGCTGTCCCATCACCCCACTGTGTGGGGGTACCTACTCCTACGTGGCAGCAGGGATGCTCTGGCAGCAGAAGGGACCCCAACAGCTGCAGGGCTCTGGGTGTCATTGGAAGTCCCAACATCAGGACCCTGGCCACCCTGAGCCTGCTGACACTGGCCCTCCGAGGGGAACAGTTGAAGAGGACAAGTGGCTCTTATTGCACTGAAGGCAGCTGGGAGCCCTGGCAATGCCGAGGGATGCCCAAACACGAGGCAGCTGTTGAGTGATCACTGCATCCCCACACACCTCTGGCAGCTGCCGAGCTCAGACCTTGTGATGCCCAGGGGAAAGGAGATCCCAAGAAGTGCCCCACGAAGCTGCCCTGGGGGGCAGGAGGCAGAATGCGAGAGGGCGATGTGCCCACCCCTTGCGCTGTGTGCGACCCCAAGCCCCAACTCAGATCCAGGCTCCATCCCATTGCTCATGGGTACAAACCTGGCTGCAGCAACAGAACAGGGACAAAACCCCAACCCAGGTGCTCCTACCCTGTCCATAAACATCTCAGACCTCTGTGCCGTTAAACAGTTTGTTTTTGCTTATGCATAGCTGATTGTTCAGAACTGTGAGTCACTGCAAATTGTATTACACAGGGAGATTAAGCAAATAAATGCTCGCTTTTTGGAGACATTAAAATGTGAGGACTATGGAAATAAAATTAGCTAGAAAATTGTATTAGCAATTCATTAGCAGCACAAGATGTTCAAGGTAACCAACAGATCCATGTAGCCTTCAGGAATAGCAAGGGTGGAGTGCCACACTGCCAAAACCAACCCTGGGGAGACCACCAGGACCACAGCAGCACAGGGCAGGGACATGGTGGGCAGTGGCACTATCGGCGTCACGGTCCTGCCCAGCATGCAGGCAGGTGACAGCGAAGGATGCTCCTGGGCAGACCCACCCCTCCAGCTTGGGAACCATGGGCAATAGGCATCCCAGAGAGCATCTCAGTTCACACTGTGCCATCACCCACCCAGGTGTGGTGGCATGCCATGGCTAGCTCTGTCCTGCTGGGGATGCAGGAGCTGCCTGGGGGGATGCTCAATCCCAGCCATGCGCTGGGCTACCCAAAAATGCTCCGAAATCTGAAGAAAAACCCCAGTGAAATGGGAATAAAAGCAGCAAGAGAGGTGGCCCCGCACGGGAGCTGCCTTTCTCCCTCTGCAGGGATTTACCCAGGGGGGTTGCAGGCTCTTGTGCCCCCCACGCAGCTGCGGACAAAACGCTCCTGAGACAAAAAAAAAAAAAAAAAAAAAAAATTAAAAAAAAAAAAAGCAAAAAAAAAGCAGGCAGCCCCGAACGGGCAGTGCGAAGCAAATCCCAAGAGGTATGTGGCCCCGCGGCCCTCGGCGGCCCCGGCGGTGACAGCAGGACGGGTCAAAGGTCCCCGGGGCTGAGCCCCCAGCGCCGCGGCCAGCTGCGGAGCGGAGGCCCTGGCCGGCGGGACGCCGGCCCCGATAAATCTGCCGCCAGTAGCCCCCGCTGGGGCCAGGGACAATGGGCTCCCGTGGGGGCGGAGGGCAGGACAATGCCGCCGGGCCGGCGCCCGGGGCCGTAACAAATCCTCCCTGGCACCGTAGGGCCCTCATTTGTGAAACTAATTGGCCCCCGCTTGAAAAAAAAATGGGCTGACTCCAGCAGCCACAGTGATGGAGACGAGCTGCCTTGTGCATGCGTGGGGGGACGGGGCTGGTTGCTGGACCTGGGCATCCCCCAGGTACTGCTTCTTGGGACCTGCAAAAGGCAGTTTTTAATTT
>NW_024581119.1:306660-353931 GCF_017639235.1 Corvus kubaryi
TTTTTCCCTTCCCCCCCCCCCCCCCCCCAAATAATGCATCGGTAAATAAATACCCCAGACCACGAGGTCAGCGTGTACCGGCATGGCCTGTGAAGGCACCGGGCTCCGGTTGTGCTCCGAGAGCAGAGCATCTGCGTGACACAAAGCCTGATACCGGCCGGGCGCAGAGGTGGAGGGTGTGGGAGATGGCCCTGCATCCCAGCATTGAGCTCAGCAGTGGCACACGGAGCACAGAGCTCAGGCACCGCTTGTTCCCAGCCCTGAGGCTCCGCAGATGACACTGTCCAGCAGCCAAGGGGCGCGGCAGGCACCATGCCGGGCGGTCTGCTGGGTACCGTCCCACTGCCAGCCTTCAAGTTGTTTGATTTTTTTTTAAGCTGCATGTCAACTATGTCACACCTTTGGAGAGAGGATGGGAAGCGGGAAAAAATGGCAGAACTCTTGACAGGGTGCGACACAGGACTCAGCCCTGTGTCCTGTCGTGAATGCATCCCTGGGCTCCAGCCACAGAAGCCCTGAGCCAGCCCTCAGCCATCGGAAGAAAAATCACCCCTGATAAAGAAATGCTGCCACCCCAAATCAGTGAGAGACGGATTTATTCATTTCCCTGACATTTTAATGGTTTCTCCCCTTTTTGCGGGAAGATGATTACAAATTAAGCAGCATTTAAATGCTTTTTACTGTCAACAATTAAAAGGGGTGAAGGCGGGTGACCAATTCATTCCCCGGGAAACGCGCTGGCTCTCGGCGGGCGCCGGCGGCCCTTCCCTCTACTGTACACTGCACAATGGCCCCGAGCGCACCATTAATTTTGCAGGACGTTCAAAAGCAAATTAAAATATAAAAGCCCCCGGGCTCAAAGATAGATACTGAGGGAGGGGGCAGCATAGGTCATGCTTGTAGAATTGGATTCTTAGCAGCTGGGGAGGTTTAAGCACAGCCCCGCACGCTGCGTTCAGCTGCCACCTTTGCCCACTGTCCCTGGTTTCTGTGTCCCTGCCAGACCCAATGCTGGGCCAGCAGCTGAAAGCCACTAGTGGAGCAGCTGTTAGCACTGCCGCAGGGTTCTGAGGTGGAAGCCGGAGTGATCTGGGTGTTAGATGCTCTTTTGGTAAGCATGTTGGCCACAGCTTGCAGGGCCTTTTTAACTAGGAGGTGGTCCCAAAACTGATCTTTAGGGGAGGGATGCTTGATGGAGGGAGGGAAAACCCAATGGCTGCAAGCCTGGAGATACACATCCCTGTTCTCCAGCAGCTTGATCCCAAAGCAGTGCAATCGCCAGAGACGTGATGACGAGCAAGATGCGGCGTGTGACAGCGTGCCCCGTCCGAGTCACAGTGAGGGATGCTGCAGCACCGCGGCGTCGAGCGCGGCACCGCCCCCCACCCGCTGCCTCTGCCAGAGCAGGAATTAAACTAAAAACCGGCGTGGCGACGGGTGAGAGAGGCAGGGTGGGGTGGGACTCCCTCGGCACTGGGCTCTGGTGGAGTTACGGATGCGGGAGGTGCACCGCAGGAGAAAGGCGACACGTCCCCTTTAAAAGGAAATATAATTTACAGTGTGCAGCCAGGCGGGCCATAGTTTCAATCTCGTTTACTATAGAGAAAACTCTGCTAGCTGTTCTCTATCCCACAAATCCGATTTAATCAGACAAGCCAGCCAGCGTGGCTTGAAGTAAAAACGGATAATTAGTAAACAGAGAGCTACTTCAGTGCTTCATTGGCATTCGAGCCGGGCTAGTGTGTCGCATTTAAAATGCAGTCTGATGAAGTTTACAAAATCAAACCATTTGTTACTCCTATTGAAGAGGCTTCAGGCCACTTGCAATTAAATTGGAATTAGTGCTTAGAATGAGATACAGCAAATTCATACTAAAAAGGGATCTGACTTTCAGACATTTGACTTCAAGTTTTTCCCCCCATGCTAGAGCACACGTGCGTGTGCCAGCCTGCCGGCCCCCCAGAGCCCCCAGCAGCACTGCCAAGTCCAGACCTGCTGTGTGGCTGGGAATGGGGTGACTCGGGGATGCTGTGGCAGCAGGGGAGGGGGAGAAAGGGAGCGGAGCCACCATGCTGGTGAAGCAATCCCCGCTGAGCCCCAGCATGGAGGCAGCACAGGGCTGGGAGTCCCCAGGCACGCAGCGCCAACGTCGCAATGTGCAAACCAAACTGCCCCTCCCTGAGTCCCCTTCATAACGCTGCCATCTTTCCCTGCCTGTCCTCAGAGCCATGTTATCAGACTTGAAAAATGAGGCAGATCCATCCACTGTTGCAATAATCAGGAACACAGAATGAAAGGCTGTAGAGGGGCACACTAGGAAGGCTCCAGCATTACCATGGGCACGAGCACGCTCACATCAAAGGATGCTGACAGAGCCTGTTGCTGCCTTACGCACACACCCTAAAACCCCCGAACCCTCAGCTCACGTCCTGCTAATTCAGGGTCTCCCACAAGGCTCCCCCCTCCTTCACTCTTCATGTTTAACATCATCTCTTACATGATGCATGTGCCTGAGTAGACCTGACACTGCTGCTGTCCTTACAACAAAGGTGAATGGCTCCAAAACATCCTGGCCATGCAAAGCAGGAGCCCAAGGGCTGTTGGCTCTCCTGAGATGAGATTTCAGGGACATTTGATGATTTTTGTCAGCATGTCAAAGGCCCTCTACCAGCCTCCACCTCCCAGCCAACACTGCTGGCTGCTGCTGCAGGGGAAGCTGCAGGCCCTAGTGTGCAGGAAACGGCAGCACTGGGGAGGAAGGTGCCATTGGCAACAGTGGCCAAAGAGTGGCAGAGAACCCTCCCTTTCAGCCCTGCCCACAGGAAGGCTGGGAGAGGCAACAGTGCTGGCAAGGGGCACACTGCCTGGAGCATCCCTGTCACAGCTCCAGCACCCAAGCCCAGGCACAGCTGGCCTGAAGGACAGCCTGAAGACGCCCAGCTCAGCTTGACACAAGGGACCCTGGGGACACTGGTGGTGGCACATTCGGCTGTCATCGAGTTGAGGGGGAAGATGGGTGATGAAGGACAGGCAGAAGAGCAAGCACCGGCACAGGCCTGGGGACACTGGTGGTGGCACCAGCACGAAGGCTGTGTTTTTCCCCAGGATGATGGTGGATGCATGTGCAGGGTAAGAAAATTAACCCAGTTTTGGTGTCTGCTTTCAGGATTCTTATGAAACCCAAAGTGGTGTTTTTGGTGGCAGCACTGAAGTGCACCCACGGGCAGGTGCAAAGGAGCTCTCCCTGAATGCTGCTGTTGGGACACAACACCTGCAGATGCCTGCCTGGATGTAGGGGTGCTGTGCAGAGCTGTGTCGTGCGGAGCCACCTGCTCCGGTGCTATTGAGGGGTGATGGTGGCATTCATTACTGTGCTGAGCCAAACAGCCCCTACAACCTTCATGGTTCAGTGGAGAAAGGGGGGAAACCCCCTAAGATAAACAGAGGAAATACAGGCATTTTGTGCCAGAGTCACCAAATCATCCCAGTTTCAAAGGCTGCCTCTGGACTCCACAGCTCAGCTTCTGTGCTAATTAACATCTTTATGGAAGGCAACTTCTCCCAAGGGGGCATTTGTTTGATTATTATTATTTACTTAGAGATAGCCTAGCTTTCTTCCCAACTTTAACTGACTATGGAAAATTAATTCTTAAAAAGCAGCCGATGCTGCCTGCTCTCCTGCCCCTGCTGGTTTTCCTCCTGGGCTGGATGGCTGCAACAGGAGGGCAGGGCAAGCTTCTGGCACTGCCTGCTGCCTCCGTGCCAGCTCACACTTTTACAAATGCTGAGGAGAACGCCGGCATTTCAGAGCAGTTGTACAACATTGACCTTGCAAGCACAGGGGATTAACAACCCCCCCAAATTAGATGCCTCATTTTTTGCTCCTGCAGTGATGCACAGGGCTGCTTCCCACCCAGCCATGCTCCTGCTCTCACCCTTGCCTGGGGCAGAATGCACATGGAGGATGTATGGGATGCTGGTGCCCCCAGCAGCGTGGGCAATGGGTGTCAGGCCTTGAGCTGCAGCTCTGGCATGGGCAGCTCATGACTGCTGGGGGTGATTTATTCCAGAGGCCATCTGGACCTGGGGGACAATGTGGTCCCATATCCTGGTGACCTGGCTCATTAGTCACACCCTCGCAGCTTGACCTCTTCGTCTTCCCTTGAGTATGGTGGGACAAGAGCATCCCCCTCTCACCTCCCTTTTGGTGGCCCATTGCTCCCCCGTGCCCAGCTGATGGCACCTTGTGCCTTCCCCACCACCCTCCACCTCCATCACTGTCACCGTTGCCATCATCACCACCTTCCCTCACCATGTTTCCTGCGATTGTTCAGGCAGAGCGATTACAAGGGCATGTGCGGGGAGGGAAGGAGCCTGGCGACGATTAGCGGCGGTGGCTTTATGGCAACAGGCACACAACTCATTCGTTTCATGTTTTGCAGAATATAAAAGCGCTGAAACATTTTAATTTTAAATTCTTATCATTGAATTTACTGCTTTTCTCTCGCAATGATTTGTGTTGCTTTTTAATTTTTACAGTCTCTACAGAAGCCAGATGCTACCGCCTAGGGCCAAAATAATAAAAACCCGCTGCAGTCGTGAGTTACAGAACAAAAAGGAAACGCGCGGCTGACAGAAGTTAATATCTCAATTTAACAGTGCTGCTCCGCTAATGATCCTTTGATATGTGTTTATTTAGAAAGGTCTGATCTTGACCTTGAAAGCAAACTAAACTGCAAAGTCTTTATGAGAGGAGAGAAAGACTTTATTTATAGACTGGCTTTGCGTCAATCACGGCGGCAGCTGGACCCGCGCTGGGTGAGGCTCCGCGGCTGCCTGTGGGCCCAAATGGGGAATTCAACGGGAAATACGTTTTTGGGTGGGTGTGGGATCAGCTGTTGTGGGGGACCGCAACGCATCCCCCATCTCTAGGGCAGGATGCTGAGCCCACCATGGAGATGCAGTCCAAGGGATATGGGCAGCTCCGGGCCTGTGAGGAATGCTCCTGATCCAGACACACCCCTGTCCCCAGAACAAGCCACCCTGGAGCGCTGCATGCCTGACCCCTTCTTCCAGCACTGGAAAGCGCCACCTCTGCTCCCTGGTCTGCTCCCTGAATGTGGTCCCCAGGCTTTGGAATGAAGGGACGTGCTCAGCATCATCCCAGCCCACACTGACACAGCCTGAGCAGGCTTTCCTCCTCTCCCTGAAGAAACTGATTGCTACGCAAACCTGGCAGACGGAGTTTTTAAGGGCATATCCTTTTTACTGCATTTCCACCTCCTGGCTGGGGAAGGTGGGAGGTTCCTGAGCTTTTAATACTTCTAGCCTGGGATTGCACTGCAAACACTTCACACCTATGGTGCACTGTGCTCTCCAGCCCAATTTCCATTTTTTCAGGCCAAACAGTTGTTTGAAACCATTTGCAGTCCCTAAAGCCTTCTGGCTGAAGCTGGAGGCACATCCTCCTTGCAAAGCTGTAACCCTCAAAGCCTTTTTATTGTACTGGATATCTGTCAAAATATATCAATACATATTAAACCCATCCAGGCAGCCTCACTCACGATCATCCTTGGCAAAAACTGTCACTCAGCTGTTTTAGCCCTAAAGGTACTGATGGAAAACTGCCCCCTTTCCTGGCAAAACTCATCACCTGGCCAAAATCCAGTAATCTGGTATCTGAACACCTATGTGCAACACTTCCCTTTTGTGCTGCTTTCCCCTAAGCTGACACCATTCTGGAGAATGCTGGATTCACCCCTGCCATTCCCAAGGAAGCTGTGCATTGAGGGACCACCTCTGCCCTTCCTGAGGACCAGTTTCTCTGGGGCAACCAGCGGCAAATCATGGTGGCATTTCTGGCCATTGCATCAGATGGGAAGCTGCCATCTACACACTTACTTGTCATCAGTGCACCAGCTTCCCAGATTTCCCAGTTGGAATTTGGACTGAAACCAGCTGAAAAAACAATTTGACTTTCTGCTGAAAACCCAGTGTATTTCCCCCAGTGCTTCTAAACCGTGGTTCAACTGATGTGCTAGAAACTGCTCCATCTCCCAACGAAGAGCTTTGGTGAGGAGACCGAGGGGTCTTCCCATGGGAGACCACTATGACCATCACCACTGCCATCATCTCACCCGGCACAGAGCTCCACCTGCCCATTGCCAATCCATTCACTCGTGCATCTCTCCTGTTCAGGGTGGCACCATTCTGGCATCCCCCAGTCTCACGGAGCTGTCGTGAAGCCCTGGTTCACACCTCATGCAACAAAATGACCTTTTTGGTGTTGAGGCGGCTGCCTGGCAGAGCCTGGCCAGTGGAGTGACCGGCTGCCGTGAGGCACAAAGCTGGGACTCGCAGCATCTGCTTATTATTCCTGCACCCCCCTCACTAAAAAAAGAGAAAAGATGAAAAGGCCCCCTCGGGAAAGCTGGGGAGACGTGGAGCGGCACCGAGCTCAGCCTGGCCCCCAGTTGTTGGGGGTTTTTGTACAGCGGGGAGACGCGAATCCTGGGGGACAAAAGTAACTGCTAAGGTAAGTTAAACCTTGTCGAGATGAACTTTCCTGCTACTTTTAATTAAAAGTTCTTTGGAATTAAAAAGGACACTATTCAGGAAAGGCTGAAAAAAAAAATTCATTGACACCAGCCCGCCCCCCTCCCCTTTTTCCCAAGGAAAAGAAAAAGCTGTTTTTGTGTGTCTGCTCACCCAGCCCGCACTGTACAAAAGGAAGCGGATTTGCAGCAAGACACATGAGATGACCCCCTGACCCCGAGCCGCTGAAAAGTCCTCAATGGCATAAATACCAGATAATCAATCACATACCAGGAGGGCCGGTCCCCCTGCCCTCGCCCCCGCCGCCGGGTTTATGAGAGATGCACTGTAAACGGACACCGGCTCCTGACGGGAGGCCCCTCTCGGCATTCCTCTGCTGGACCAGGAGACCCCGGCCGCCTCTGAGACCGTGTTTCATCCCTCTTTTATGAAGCCCAGCATGGAAATGCTGAGCATCCTCAAGCTTGCCATAGCTGATCCCTCGTGCTCCAGAGCAAAGGGGGACAGAGACTTCTCTTTGTGCTCTGGAGAGATGGCCAAGCATCCTCCGTGTCACCACAGGCCAGCACGTGGCCAGCACTGAGTTGGGCATGCAGAAACCAGGGAGAAACCAGCCCCATTTACAGAAGGCTTTGCTTTCTGGGGGGCTGGCTTTGTGAAGCCTTTGTGGGTTCTAGCAGTGACTACCGTGTCATGCTGTGCTCCCTTATGGGGCTCTGACCAGCACCCTGACTGCCAGCAGAGGAAGGCTGCTGAGTCCCTCTGGTGCTCCAGGGCAACAATGGATGCTAAAACTTTCAAGAGAGGGAAGGGAAAAAACTTGCTGTGATACCGCACTGGTTCAGTTAAATGGGGAGCCACTTGGCAACTAAATTTGATAATGCTTTTGTCCACGGGTCAGAGGTTAAATATGTTCACACTAATCCCCTTCATCTAGAATTAAGGGACAAGAAAGATTTCTCCGTAGCTTAGCGAGAGGGCTTTTCTCATCGCAGTTTAAATAGTATTTGCACAGGAAAATTAAAGGCGGACCATTGGCCCTGATGCCATCGTGGCTGCATGGCTCTGCCACACTCCCATCTCCTTGCTTGTTTTGGTGAATCCACCAGCTTGCATGACGACTGGCCTCATCACATTTCCCCACGTGTGCACCAAGGAGCACAGGGAATTCTTGCTGCCATTTGCTGTCAAGGTGGCAGAAGCAACTGTGGTTTGGGAGGCAGGGAGATTCCCGGCTGCAGGAATGCGCGCCAGGACTCAGATTTCAAGCGCTGTCACAGGACATTACTGTCAGACAAAGGGGCTCTGTGCTGTGCCCCTAGGACCCACTTCCCCCAGACCCTCTGTGAGCTGGGGCCGGCACCTGAGCATCCAAAATCCACTCTTGCACCCAACAGAAAATCTGCGAAGCATCAACTGTCCATCACAGCACAGCATTGCCGGCACTCCCTCCTGCCGTGGGACTGTGGAGCCGAGGCGAGCACGGGAGGGATAATTACCTCTAAGCGTATTTAATACTACAGTGCATTATCTCTAGCTATGGAGAAAAGCATGATCTGGAGGTATTTCCCCCCAAAGCCTCATTGGGCTGCTCTCGGAAAACCCTCCTGATTCCTGTGAAATGGTAATAGGAAGTCACAGGCAGCCCAGAAAGACGTCAGGTTGGTTTTGGTAAGGAAGTGTGCCAACTGCTTGTGCTGGCTGCTTGTGCCAGGCATTGCTCTGATCAAGCTGTGGAAGAGAATGCAGCAGGACAAGCCACAAACAGCGTCTCCCAAATCTGCTGTTGGGGACATTGCAGATGGCTGATGGTGGCCAGTGGCACCACTGAGACAAGCCCCAGCCACCGGCAGAGTCATACCAGCATCCTAGCGGAGTGCTGGCCTGACCATTACTTGCAGTGCCACACTGAGTGTGAGGCAAACAGAATTTGTGCTCCAGTGTGATTTATAGCTCACATCACCAAACTCACGTGTTACGTTCCACTTGCTCAAAATTTGTCATTTCCACACTAGAAGAAGCAGTGTGCCATACATCTGCAGCATCACTGTCAGGTTTTGGGCTGCAACCATTTTGAGGCAGAGAAAGCAAAGCAAATGTGAGGAGATTAACACAACTATGTAATAAATTGGACTCAATGTACATTTGCCAAGAACAGGGGCGGTGTGTGCCTGTGTGACAGCGCAGCTCCGGCGCAATGCCCCCTCCACCTCCTCCAGGCTCCCACGCATCCCTTGGCAAACCCAAGCCAGTAACGGGGTTGCTGGGATGCTCGTCCATGGAAAAACACCGAGAGCTCTGGCATATAGCACAAAAATAATTTAAAAATTTTAAAAATCCCTGTGTGGTTGTTGAGCAACACTTGCCACGGGACCCAGCGTGGGGGCATCCTGCCACCTCTGCTCCCGGGTTCCTGCTCTCACACGCCAGATCTTTCTCCCTTTGTACCTCCGTTTATACTGCACAACTGTTTTGAATCTCTAAAATAATGTGACAAGTTAATGATGGCACAATTATCTAAATGTTTAACAGACATGTTATCTAAGTGAATCGGATTGAGATTCCATCCCGCTGACAATAAACATCAATGGGAGAGCAGAAAGTGATAGGCAAATTATCACCAACCCTGCAATTTCAATGCTATTAAATTTGGAGGAATAACAGCCCTGAGGCCTGTAAACTCTGAATAAAATAGACCCTTGTGTTTGGCCAACTATTAAATCAAAACGCTACCAACATCCCAGCAAAAGAAAAAAATGGGGGGGAAGAAAAGGGGGGAAGATATAGAGCTTTTCAATTTTCAGTTACATGTTGGTTTCATTAACTCTTTTCTGCTACTGGTGTCTCAGGGCAGAGGATAAGAGGGGTATGAGGGATGTGAGGATGGTATGTAGGAAGTGAATGCTCCCAGGGGATGCGGGCAAGGGAGAGTGAAGGATTCTGCACATCCTTGGCAGCACGGCCAGGGGCACGCCAACCCCACAAATCAAAAAGCCAACTACTTGCCGAAGCAAACTTGCTCTGTATTAGGTGTCGATCATGCCCACGTGAAACTGGGTCAGGAGTAAATCTGTGCTGTCCCGCTGACTGACACCGGCTGCCGTGCGCTAACTGCCTTGGCACACGGGAGGAAACTCGAGACGAGTCACCTCTGATATTTATAAACGTTGGCACGAGCCCAAAACCTGTTAGCACGAACACCGCCCGTGTGCACATCCCGACTGCCAGCGATGCTGCCTGGGGGTACTCAGGCTGCCATCTCAATGCATTCTGGTTCTCCCTCTACATGTGAGGAGAAGGATGAGGAATTTTCCATGCTCTCCCCCCCAGCACCAAGCTTGTGCTGCTGGCAGATGAGCCAAAACAGTTGCTGCTTTTCCTATTGCGGCGGGACGGGGGCCAAGGACAGCACACACCCGGAGAGGGCGTCTCGGCCCCGTGTCGACGGGGCTGCAAGCAGTACTGCCAGCACTGTGCTTACAAGCAGGAACTATTTTTTTGTATTTATTCTTGTTTTTTGCCTTGCCTCAGGAAGTGGGGTGTTAGTTTTCTGCTGTAGAGATGAGAAGTGCTTGGTGCAGCACATGTACAACAGCCTGGCTCTGTGTTACTGTCATTTGAAGCAGCAGGGAGGGCAGTGGGAAAAGAAATAACATAAAGGGGGTCCTGGGTGCTGACAGTCCACTTGAGAAATAGTGCCATATGCTGAAAGGAAACCCCAAGAACTGTTCATCTCCTGCACAAAGCTCTTGTGGAGAGGTCCCATGTCTCCCCTGAACACTGTTTTTGAGTAATGTGGGTGGATTTGGTCAACCTCTACCAGACACCCTACTCAGCTTTTGATGCCATCCCTGAAGGCTTCTACCTGCCTCTCTACCAAAAGGGGTTATGCATTTCTTTTACCTGGAAAGCTGGAAGGACTTTTGCCAGCCAAACTGCAGCTAAGGGCAAAGGGAGGATGCCCAAAACAAACACATTCTGGGAGATGCTGTTATTTGGGAAGGGGTTTAATCATAGCAAGGCAGGGGAGGGATGCTTTCCATGCCAGCAGAGGAGAGGAAGCAATTCATTTTGGTTGCCCTGGCCACCCAGCCCCTCTCTGCTATGCTTACAGCTGGAGGTGGTGATGACAAGCTCCCCTTGGGTCACCATGTCCCTCCGCTCTGGTTGCCCACTGCCCTTTGAGCTTTGGCACAGTCCAGCCCCAAGGATTCACCAGCCAAAGGGGGTTTAATCCCTACAGGAGTGTCAGGGTTGTGAGCCAAACTGCTCTGTATCTGCAGGATGGTTTTGGTGCAGGCATCATTGAGCTCCACGGCTGGGCTCCCACTGGTCACCCCAGGATGCTCAAGGGGTCTGAGAAACAGAAGGAAAGGGGGAACTAGCTGCTATTTGCTTGGCCACTTTGAACCCCCTGCCTGGGCTTGGGTCGTTCAGCCCTGTGCAGCCAGTCCCTCGTGCTGGCTGCCCCTTCACAGCCCTTCTCCTCAGCCTACAGCATACAGCATTTCCAAACAGACCTGGAATGGCAAAACCCAGCTTACAGCTGTATGGCTATGGACAGGGAGGGCAAGTACTTTAGGATTTATGGACTGGTGCTTGGCCAGCAGAGCTCCATGACCGTGTGATAGCCAGAGCCATTCCTGCCCGGTGACACAGCACTTTGCATCGATCCTCGCATCCCCAGCGTGAAGCTGGCCAGGTTCTCTGTGCCAGCCCTGAGCACAAACTCACTGCCAGTGGCATTTATCAGGGCTTTCAGCACTGAAAGACGAACCTGTGCTTGGTTAAACTGCTCCTGATATAGCACAGAAGGAGCAGGCGCTCTGTCCTGCTCCAGTCTAGATTTGGAGGGTGAAGGGCTCCACCTGGGACTGCCCAGCTGTGAATTCCCCCAAGCAAACCTTTCCCAGGCATGGCAGCCTTTGCA
Organism: Corvus kubaryi; assembly: GCF_017639235.1. NCBI lineage: Eukaryota > Metazoa > Chordata > Aves > Passeriformes > Corvidae > Corvus > Corvus kubaryi. The sequence goes on from NW_024581119.1 coordinate 318,146, forward strand.
AGAGGCTTAAAGAGATCTTCATGCTCCTGATGGTGGCACCACTGAAGGACTGGGAAGTGCCAGAGAAGAAACATGGCAGAAACTAGCTTCTGGGAGGTGTTTGGACAGGGACAAGCTTTGCTTGCAAAGGGGACAAAGACCTCATGTTTATTCTGCTGTTGTTTCCCATGTTAATGCTGAGCAATGGTGTAACAGGACTGCACCAACTGGTGCCTAAACCTGTGCTTTAGTCTAAGAGGAACAGGGGCTGCCTGGGCAGCACAGACGCAGGAACCACAGAGGGTCCAGCTCTCTGTTAGGCAAAGGGTGACAAAGGCAGCCCAAAAGTTAAATCCTGTGCCTAAGCGAAGGGTGGAAAGGGAGTGCCACGTACCAGTGTGCGTCTGCCGGTGCGTCTCCAGGGCATCTTCCTTCGAGAACTGGGCACCACACTGATCGCAGACCAGGGCTTTGGCACCCGCTGGGGAGAGAAAAGAGAGAGGAGGGTTATTCAAGGGACAGAAAGATCCACACCTGAACGTGCACATGGACACTGCTGCTGCCATTAACACTGCAGGACCAGAGCCATGGAGGGGTTTCATGTTTAATGTCCCCTGTGCAGCCAGCAAAAGCAGTGCCTCATTCAGCCCTGTGCTCCCGTTCCTTGCACATCACAACACAATACAGAGCTGCTTGCCAGGAAAAGATTATTATTATTTTTTAAATCATTAAACATCAATGCATTTCATTAGCACTGTAACTTATCCAATTGCAATTGGTTTCCTGTCCCTTCCCATCGTGGCTGCTGCTGCCGGTACCCAAAGATGCACCTGATCAGGGATGTGGCTGGAATGGGGCAACTGAGTGAGAAGCTCAGAGGCATCTTTGACTATTGGAAAGAGACATGGGATTGGGGGCAATTCTTAGAAAATTACTATCAGCATGTGCTGCTGGTCTGGGTGAGGAAAAACCGAGGATACCCAGCAGCAGACACGTAACTTCCAGATGAAACCAGATGAATGACACACCATATCCAACAGCATTGCGGGACAAAGCCACGGCCCCATTTCAAGGTTTGATTCATCCGTTGTGAGGAGCTGAATGTGACAGAGCAGCACTCAAGGTGGGGGCACTGCCCCGCAGAATGCTGTGCTGCCCATTTTCGGGGTCCACACTCCCTCTCCCCCCTCCTTCCTACCCCACTGAGCCCTCTGTCCCATAGTCAAGGTGGGATTTGAGGAAAGGTGGGCAGAGAAGGCGACAGGGAGAGAGGTATCACGAGATGCATTGAAAAGAGAATTCCTTTGCCTTTAAATTGTCTCGGTAACGGCTGGCTCGCAGGCAGAAATATTTGGCAGCGGCGAAATTAAAAGTGATAAATTTTCTCGCCAAGAGCTGATCGATAATAGAGGTCTCATCTGTTAATCAATATGACAGTCTGCCTGTTTACTGTGCATATGCTGTTCGTCGCCGCCCTCGCTGCGATGTCAAGTTTGCATTCAAAACAACCCGAGTGCACCTGGGCTGTTGGCTGCTCCAAAGGGGCGAACACACCCCAACTCTGGGGGGCTCCAGGGTGGCTCCCTCGCACCTGCCACCGGCCAGGGGACCCCGCGCCCGGGACTCCATCAGGGATGTGGGGCATCCCTGAGATGCGGGTACTGCCAGAGGTCCCCCCTCCAGGCACAGCAGGGAGAAGAGTGTGTCCACGAAGGTGCCAGGATGGGGAGAAGCTGCCAGGGCGGCGAGGGGCCGGATCGATAGGGCAGCAGCGCGGGCTGCCCTCCGCTCGGCACACGGTGCGGGCAACGCGCAGCCGGCAGTTGCCAAGGCAATGGCTCTCCATCGCCACTCAAAGCTCCGCCGGCCCCACCGCAGCAAAGTGTGATCCATGAGGATATGGCAACCCATGATCTGTGAGGATGCAACAACTGTGGCAGCAACAGGTTCTCCCCAGGCAGGGCGGCTGCTGGTGTGTTGCCCCCTCCCTGCGGCTGTGCACCAGCAATAGTGGGCATTCTGTGCTTGGAGGGGCTCGCTGCATCCGCAGGCTGAGACACAGCAGGGTCCTGCTAAACACGGGGTTTGCTTTTACTTCCCCCATTTCCACGTGGGATTAGTGGGGAGGAGAGATGTGCCAGTGCCCTCCACAAGCTGTGGCCAGAGGGGCCGCAGAGACGCAGGGAGGCATAGCCAAGCGAGGCAAAGGCAGCCAGCATCTGGCTGGGGGGCGGGCGGAGGGGGGGGGAGGAAAAATTCCTGGCGAGGCGAAAATAAACAGGGTGAACGCAGGGAGGAGCTGGGCGCACTGGCTTACATAAGGAAGCACAGTGTGTACCAAAACAGCGGACCCAAAAAAAGCCGGAGCTGTCAGAACAATGAGTACAGACGCGGGGCATTTACAGCAGGCGCTGCCGTACAGTTTTATTTACAGTACCTCTTATCAGCGCGGGAACAGCACGCCGCCTGCCAATTTCCAAAGGCCAGGACTGCGTGTTCTTTCCCTCAAGTAGATGTGTACTCCAGGCGGGGGGAATTTTTTTCTTTTTTTTTTTTCTTTTTTTTTTCTTTTTTTTTTTTTTTTCTCATCAGCAAAACAAAAACTGAAACGGAGCCAGAATTCCTGTAATGTACACACGCCGGCGGGGAGGGGGAGGAGGAGGAGGGCGGCGATTGAATATGTAAATAGTTCAAGGTTAATTTTACTATGTGAGTCACCGGGAAAATGTCATCCAACATCTGAGCTTATTATAACAGGGCTCTGAAAAAAAACCACCATGGCTTGCTGTTTGTTATGAAAGGGAGCAGGACACGTTGGAAAGCGGAGCTCATGGCAGGGCTCTCTTCTCCCCCCCCTGCCTTTCTCCCTGCTTTAAACAGAAACCATCAGCCTCTCTGAACACACACGCAGGTTTGGGCAGGGTATATTTAGCCAGTGCCTCGTATTGCCTACAATATATAGATATCTCCAGATGATCTTATCGATGGGATGGGACAGGACGCCGCGTGCTGCCAAGTATCAGCCGTGTTTCAGCGCGAGCCTTGCTGTTGGCACCAACCCCCCTGCCGTACATTTATATCTGCACAAGCAAATTTATAACCCCCACCTAATAAAGGTCCCTGGTGCAAACGGGTGAGGAGCCGCTGCTTGTTCCATCCTGCACGATCTGCGTAGTCATTGCTGCCCCATCTGCCCCCCAAGTAAGGTTGCAACTGCCCAGGTCTGCAGTGTCCCCAGCAAAGCCACAAGGAGGGGCAGAACTCAGGTTGGACTTCATGATCTTGGAGGTCTTTTCAAACCTTAATGGTTCTATGATTCTAATTTCCCCTCCAATAAATGTGAGGGAACAGGCTGCAGGGGTGTACAGTGGCTCTTGGGAGCAGGATGCCCCACGGATCATGACACAGGCAGGGGCTGCAGCTCCCTCCCAACCAGCCAGGCTTAGCTCGGTGGGTTGGATGACAGAGACCATCTTGTTTCAGCCACCTTTATCCCAACAGACCCCCCCAATGTCCATCACTTAATTACTTTATTGGGGAGGAGAAACTTCCGTGGGGCTATGGAAGAGGCGCTCTGAACTCCAGCTCAGGAAAAAAGAAGGAATAAAGGAAAAAGAGGGGCTGCCAGCATCCTCTGGAGGAGGAGGAAGATGGCTAAGGGAGGAGGAAGATGGGAAATTGGTGAGGAGAGTGGTGGGGGAGGATCCAGCCTTCCCTGCTGCTGTTTCGGCACAATGGCCCCATCAGTAGAATGTGACATCCCCTCCCTCAGTAGAAGGGATTAATAAAAATTTGGGATTATATATTATTAACAGGCTGTAATTGGTGAGAAGATAGAGATGGGGGGGGGAAATATGGATTAAAAAAAATTGGCAAGAAAATTTATGCGCTGCCGTTGCTTTACTACCTAATTAATTCAGTAATTTCAAAAACAATTTTATTTATGTTCCGTTTACCACATCAGAAGTGCAAAGAAAAAAATCACCAAACCACAGTGATGCTAAAATAATACCTCAAGGCATCTATTTTTAATCAGTCAAAAAAAAAAGGGAAAAAAAGAGAAGAACCAGCCAGGCTTCTATACAATCTCTGCTGGGCAGACCACCAACTCGGGGAGCGCAGCAGCCGAGCCCTCTGCGAGTGCCTTCCTGGCTGCCGAAAACAGAGCTTGTCAAAAAAAAAAAACAAATCCATAATGGCCTGAGGCTCCTCTCCAATCTATTTTCTGCTCAGCTGGTTTTAAATGAAGTTATTATGAGTCATTAAAACACCCGCAAGCCTGTGGAAGTCAGCCAATTACAATTTTAAATTTAGCCTGTTCTCTACCCCATTCTCTTGTTTTCTTCTTTTGCCCATATCAAGCCCCTTTGGGGTTTTTATTATTGCTATTATTATTATTATTATTACTACTATTATTATTACTATTATTATTTCCCTTCTCCCCTGTTTCACCCAAGTGGAAGAGACAAGTCTAGCAATCCTGTGCTAAAAAAATACTGTGGAGAAACCCGAGAAGGGTCGAAAAAAGACGGAGCTGCAGAGCAGGCCTGGAGAGTCAGCTTCAGCTCCTGCTTCCCAAAGTGCCATGGGAAGGCAATAATAATATAAGAAAGAGTGAGGTGTGGGCATTACAGAGTGAGGAGGGACCTTGAGTTGGAGTGCCGGAGACTTATCTGAGAAGGATGCTGTGGCAACATCTCAAGGGCTGCCCTGGAGAGCTCTGGGAAAGCACCTGGAGTGATGGAGCAGGGGCTTGGGGATGGGTGAGGTGGTGGCCAGTGGCAACACCATCACCCAACCTTGGCCAGGCAGTGCCACCAACTCCTGCACCACACAGGGACTGGTGGAGCAGGGGGTATTTTAATTTAAAAAATAATAATTAAAATGCAGATTTTTAACTTGCGATCCTAAACCGGCAGGTTTTTACATAACCCCCTTTCCTGCTGCCCCTGCCAGTGCCACTCTTTCCAGCAGCATCCTCTCCACAGGGAAAAAATGACAGACCCCATCCCTGGCAGCCCCGCGCGGCGAGCGAGCACGGCGCGTACTGCACAGCCCATAAAACTCCAAACAGCCTCCAGACACTCCTGCAATCGTCCTCCATCAAAACACTTTGTCTTGCATACAGAAATGCGGCGGGGCGCCGCGCGGAATACCAAATCAGCCCGTGACGGTGCGGGGAGGCGGCTCCTTGGCAACCGGGGGGGCTTCGCCACCGCCGCCGCTCGACAGGAAACAAAATCTGTCAAGCCTGTTGGGCAAATGATAAACATTAGCAGTATTAAAAACAACACAAAAGCTGCGTAAATGGCTGACGAGCGCACGGGCAGGGGTGGGCAGGGATGGGGGGGGTCCTGCCCCATTTGCCCCCCAGCCCAAGTGAGGGGGGTCTCCAGCACCACAGCCTTGGGGGAAGTTAGGGAAGTTTCGCCCCTCCAGCAGAAATCGAGTGGGTGGCGATGGCCACGGGCATTGTGAGGGAGCAAGACGGATGGATGGCCGTCGGATGCTTTGGGCATGTGCGAGGGGTCCTGGCACGCTGCCTTCAATAATGTCTATAATGTCAATAATGTCAATAATGTCAATAACAAGGGGTGGCCAAACCAAGGGAGCGGTGAGAGACAGTGAGTGAAAAATAAACATATTTCATCAGGTGAGGGTGGAGAGAAGCAAGAAGCTGGCTTCAAGCCAGTGGCCAGGTCCAGGAACTCGGCCAAAACAGGAGCTAAAAAGCAAACCATATTTTTCTGGTCTCAGCTCAGGCTCTTGAGGCAGAGAGGATTGGGGGGGGGGGGGGGCGGAATAGGAGAAATGTATTTTTCATCAGCCAGTGTATAATTTATAAACAGCACTAAACAGTTTTTGTTTTCTTTCTTCCTCTCCCTCGTGTACACGGCTTGGCCGGCAGTCAAGCCTGCATTAATTTCTGCTGTGGGTACAGTGTGTTCTTGGATGCACATCTGCGGATGATCATAAACGCGGGAACGCTGGCAGAACATCCAGACCTGCCGGCAGGCCGCTGACATCACCCGGGACGGAGCGCGGGACGCCGGCCAGCCGGGCCGGGGGGGCGGAGGCCTCCCCGGGGAGCCGCCGCGGGTACCGGCCGGGGCAAGGGGGCCAGAGCCGCGGTCACCCCCCTCCGCCCCGCACATCCCACCCGCGCGGGGCACCGCCGACACCGGGGCAGGGGGGCAATGCTCGGTGCAGGTGAATGGCCTGGGATGAGCCCCCTCTCCTTCCACTGGGCAGAGAGAGGCAAGGGTGGGATGTGCCCATCCCTTCTGTCTGAGGTACCATCCCTACCAGCCCGTTGGACCCCACTCCCTCAGTAACCTCTGCTCCCTGGACAAGTGTCCATAACCCAGCAGGACCTTGGGGCTTTCTTCTGCCTCTCCTGATGATGAAGGAGCATATTTGGGTGGGGAGGGAGGGTGTGAAGCAACAGGGCAGGGGTCTGCAGGGCTGCTGCCTGTACATTGCCCATGCTGCCCATGAGCATCCCTGCACACTATCGGCTATTCCCACTGTTCCCAGACCAGAGTGGAGAAGGGGTGCACAGCCATCTCCACAGCAGCCATTTCTGCTGGACGGAGAGGCAAAGCAAGTGGGGACAGGCAGAAGCCCCCCTTCCTCCCTCTCCTGGGGAACAAACCAAGCTCACAGCAGGTGCTGAGTAACCGACATCCCAGGCTGAGAATGAGCACCCACTGAGCATCAGCTCTGGAGAGGATACAACTGAGGGAGCAGCAGTGCTGGGATCAGCCTCCCTGGTCAAACCAATGGTGCTCTGAACCACAGAACCAACAAGCTGGGTCTCCCACCTCGCCTTCCCTGGCAATTTGCTTTTCTGAGAGAGGAGCAACTCTCTTCATCAGCCTTAGAGGTCTCTGAGAGCTTGCCTGCCAGCAGAGCGGGCAGCAAGTAGGGAAAGACTCTGCATGGCATTAAAGGCTTTACATTTACGCTTTATACTGAGAGTCAACATGGGGACGAGTATTTACCCTGCACCTGCAAGGCTGCGGCACAACAGCACTGTGCACCCAGCCCACCCTGCCACAGAGCACCACAGCCCCCCAGGGCTGGTCCCCAACCAGGTCCTCAATAGGAACCTTTACCATAACCCATCAACACTCGGATGGGGAAGCTGCAGATGTTAACCTCCTTAAACCCTTTGGCACTGGGGCTGGAGAAGGATGCCAGGGGGCACAAGACATCCCACTGCAACTCTCAGTTAAACACACAGTCCATTGGTATGGAGGCAAAGCTGCCTTCAGAGCTGAAAACAAGCCCCACACCACTGCTCCAGTACAACCTTGCTGCGTCCAGGGCTGGTGGTGGGGGGGAGGCGAGGGAAGAGGTGCAAAGGTCTCCTGCTTTAATAAATAACAGTGCTGGAATTCACAGCGGCTGTTTGTGAGCTCGAGGCAGCGCTCTCCCCGCCCCACCCCACCCCCCCCATCCTTGCCGGATTTACCAAAAAAAAAAAAAAAATTAATCCTGTGCGATGACGAGCTTGGCTCAGCGTTCACTGTACATACTGTACCCACAAAGCTGGCTGCCTGCCAGGGACAGGCTCTGAGCCAGCACGACCATAACAAACACAAGCCGTGTGCACCAGTGCTGGGGGGGGGAACAGCATCCTTAACCCCAGTCCTGGAGGGGACCAGCATCCCAGGGACCTCCTCCAGCAACCTGCTGCTGCCTGCGGGCACCCTGAGGAGCTGGTACCTGGCCCACATAATGGTGGGATGGGGGTGGGGTCAGGGCTGGGTCTATTGACCCAAAAACCAGAAAGCAGCACCTGGCCAGATGGAGCACCCCCCTACCTCAGGAACAAGAGGCAGTGGGGGAAAAAAAAGTGAAAACAGGTGAAAAACTAGATAAAAGTGTATAAAAGCATTTAAAATATAATACAGCTTCCCTGCCAAGCTATGTGCAAGCAGATCTGTGGCTACAGTACCTGCCAACCCCTAGAGATCGGTCCTTGGAACAGGAGGAACAAGGGCTCCCGACTGTGTCTGAGTCCAGGGGTCCCCTGGCTGTCTCCAGTTCTCCACATCAGACCCCCAGCTGTGCCAGGACTGTACCCCCAAGGGAAACATCAGCTGACAAGGACTTGCAGAGCACAAATCTTCCCTCCAGTGCAGCACTCCAGCCCTCCCCTATCTATTTAATTAAAGACCCTGCAGCCCGTGAACCTGCTACTTGGATTCATTAGTCAAAGAATGCCTAATTCTGCAGTTTTGCTAACGAACCTGCGGCGGGGGCCCGAGGTAAAAGCAATGCTCACGCTACGAGCAGGGCTGACCATGAGCAGCTGCGTGGCATGTAGAGTTTGTTATTCTGAGCTCCTTAGTCTGGTAAATATTTCCAGAATTAAGGAATTGAAAACAAACTCCAAAAAAGAAAATTTAAATAAATCAAATTACTGGGCACTGGAGAACAAGTTTGCAATGTGCTGCCCGGGGAAGGGTGCAGCCAGCTCTGCACGTGTCTGCTGTAGAGGAGACGTGTGAGCTGGGCGGCCACAGCATCCCTGGGTGGACACACAGAGCAGCCCCCCACCCCCAGCCCAGCACCCCCTCCCAACCCACCTGAGTGAGCCAGTAAGTGCATTCGCAGCCGCAAGCTGTCCAGGAACCGCTTCCCGCACAGCTCGCATCCGTATGTCTTCATCCCACTGTGCAGCTTCCTAGGGGAGAACAAAGAAGGGTTAGTCCTGAAATGGGGGGAAAGTGACCCAAAACAACACTAAAAAACCGCCTGGTGCTTCCCGCAACCCACACATTGCCCAAAGTAAGTGTTGGCTTGAGAAGCACTGCAGGGAGGGCATGGACGGGGGGTCCCATGTGACTCCCCAGGACTGAGGAGACAACCCTCTTCCCATCAGTGTTTGTCATTGTTGCTATTGTTGGAGTCTTTTGATAAACTCAATACATCTGAAATCTGGAGTTAAGGCAAGGTCTGTGTTGGCAAACTCCTTCCCCATGTTCGGAGTGCTTTTGAAAAAGGCACTGTACTCCAAGAAAAAATCCTGACCACTTTAAGAGGTTGTTTGTGTGCATTTCTAACCAAATCCCAATTTCCATCCAAATTCAGCACGACACAAATCACAAGCAACAAACACAACCACCAGCTTGCAAACAGGAAACATGCCACTCACCGTTTCCTGGCAGCCCCAGGTACACACCGAGCTACGCCCAGGCGGCATTGCACAACCTCCGATTGCGTCTCCCACCCCACAGCGTGCTGGAGGGCTGAGCATCCCCCACATCCTGGCGATCAGGAAGGGCCTTTCTGCCCAGGCCACAGGCACTGATCACAGCAAGGGGTGCCAGGCTCGGCCACAGTGGCCAAACTCTGCGTTATTGCCCATTCTTTGCTGTGAAGACGTTGATGCTCCATCTTTGGGTGATCAAGCTCTGGACCAAGCGGAATGACCTTTAACAGGCAGCATTACAGGAGCACTGTCCAAGTCTACAACTATCAATGAACTCAACCTAATCCCATCTCTCTCCAAAGACATCGCTGCTGCCCCTGGCAGCCCCTCCAGACCCATTTCCCCTCCCCTTTGGGACCAGCCATTGCTTAGCCCCCACCACCCTGCAGGGGAGCACCCTGAGGCTTGGTCCCCACGACAGCCTGTGCTGCTAAGGGCGCATGGAGGGACACAGTGCCCGGAACTAGCAGTTGCACAGCCCCGGAATGGGGGCTTGGTGCTTTATTTCACAACCTCCACTGGTGACAAATAGACTCTTTACAAAGCCACCTGGCTCTGGGCTGGACAGCCACGCTGATCAATGCCCCTGAGCCCCAAATGCATAGGCTGCTGCCCGCCAGCCCTCAGTCACCATGAACCACTCAGACCTATGGCTGGGGAGGACTCCGGACAGCAGCATGTGCAAAGTTTCAACATCAGATGCTGTAAACAGAGAAGTATTTGTGTGTGTTGAGGAGTAACACAGCCCATAGCTGCCTGCTGACCTCTGATCGCAGCCACCACTTATCATCTCGCGGCAGCAGGACGAGAGTATTTCTATTGCCTTGCTGCCAAAGACAAAACAGGGATGGTCCTGTCCAGGGCTGGATGTGGATCCTCTTGTGGGAGGGCTCAGCCCCAGCTGTGCAGGCTTGCGAGGACCATGTGCCTGCGAGCTCCCACCGTACTTCCCCCGAGGTGTAAGTTTTATCGGCGCAAAGCTGCTGCTGCTCTGACTCCAAGCAGGATCACCCCTCACTGCTTCAGAGAGCCCAGAGCCCCAAACCACCCCTGCCCCATGGGGCTCAGGGGCTTGTTCCCTGGTTGCCAGCCCCGCATCCCACCTTGCAGGATACTGAACAGCAGCACAGGAAGAGTCAGCAGGAGAAGACCCTGTGATGTTCAGCAGTGAGTGAATGTTGCAGAGCAGAAGGGAAAGGAGCAGGAGTTGGTTTCAACTCTCAACTTTGCTGTATAATGTAATTATTAATCAGGCTTGTCCTGAATTCACTGTGTCATAGCAGAGGATTAGGAGTCATGCACGAATTCAGGCCAAGAAGGTTTACAATCCAAAGGATTTATCCGCCTGGCAAAAATAAATAAAACACCAGCCTCCTGACAGGGCTCCTCTGCCAACGAGCAGCTCAATAAGTGACAACCTTCTCATTTTGCATTTTTAATTTGGGACATGCCTGTCACACTCCCTGGCTTGGGCTGTGTTCACTCCTGCACTTAACACCAGGTTAGAACCACTTTGTTAGGAAGAGCACTGCAAACTCCGGGTCCACACTGCCCCTTCTGAGGCCAGAACGCCTTTTTCCCAAATTACAGTCTAATTGAGAAGTACAACATGGAGGTTTGGGGGTTTTTAAAGTGAGTCTCAAGAAACAGAGAAACAGAATGACAAGTTTCCTTCCTCTCCATCTCCCAAACCTATGGCAAGCACAACCTCTTCTCCCCTCTTCCCAGCGCAGAGTGGGGCAACAATGAAATGAGGAGACCCCCAACCCCACGGGTGCCATGGTGCCCTGGAAATCCGCACCTGCTACTGCCCAGGGCGCTACGATATCCCCAAGTCACATCCTCTCTCTATTGTTTCAATGGGGCACAGGGGTGCTCAATGAGTAATTTAGTTGCAATATCTCTATCAACAAATTTTAGTGGCGACAAAAGTTTTCCGCTGAGCGCCTGCTTCTAGGACGTTCTTATCACTCGCCATCTTGCACGGTCCCTTTCAACAAGGTCTTAAAGCGCTTTATCTGCTCCATTTCCCGGTAGCGAAATATGATTGAAATGTTCTATTTCTGCTTGCCGGATTAAGGAGATGTTGCAAAACTGCACAAAAACCTGGCAGATGTAAGCAAGGTATTACGGCTGCTTGGGCTGTTAAGATCTGAGGAGAAAGATCAATATGTGCTTCTGAAGTTGTGCCTCCAGAAAGAGTGGGTGGGGGAGTGAAGGGCGTTATAATACATCCCAGTGCTGCCCAAACTCTGTGCCAAAAGATAAACCATGCTTTATTATTCTGATCTGAGGCTGAAATCGTGCTCCTTTCTGTTGCAAGGTCTCTACAAGCACATGAGCCGAGAAGGCGCCCACGGGATGGAGAACAGAGGCAAGCGGAAAAAGCACCTTTTTTGTAAAAAGAGGGTTTTCCTCTAATTCCCACTCAGTGTCCCACTTGAACTGCATGGAAACAAAGTCAGCCAAAGCTTCCAGGCTGTGAGATATCACTCAAGGATGCTCCTGCATAGAGGATGGCCCAGGGCGATGAGGATGCCCAGGGCAACAAGGATGCCCGTGGCACAGTGTCCCAGGGCTGGATCCGACCTTCCCAAGTGAGCCCCAGCACAGGGCTTTGGCTAGGGGCTCTCCAGGCAGAATGCAAACCGAGCTACACTCCCTCCCCGCCCAGCACCGGCAAACAAAAGCTGGGCGAGAGGCTGGCCCCTCACAAGCTGCCAGTAATTAAAAAGGCCTGTAAATGCCCCACAAAAAGCACTTCAAAGGGACGGCGACTCCAGCGAGACTGCGTGGTGTAAAAATTATGAGTTTTCCCCACAGGGTGCTTTGTGTGAAAAGGCTGGGGTTGGTGGCAAATGCGGATGACCACTCCTCGGGGATGCAGGGGTTTGGCAGAGCATCTCAGGGTGCAGGAGTTTGGTGGAGCATACCAGGGTGTGGGTATGGGTGCAGCCCTGGTACCTAAAGACCACTGCAAGTGTCCCACTACCACCGCAAGTAAATCTCTGCTCTGGCTGCTTAAAACTCTGCCTAAAATGGCCTTCTGCTGTCCTTACTTGAGGAACTCTTGTATCCCAGCCCCTCCCCACCACCCCTTTCGGGAAGCAGGAGGAGACCCCCTCCCCTCCCTCCACCCTGAACAAGACGCATGGCTCTTGGCCGTTTGATTACTTTTAAGTGTGTATTTTCCCCCACAAACAGAGTGAATACAATGGTTAGGAAATTTGACAGAAAACTATTCCAAGCCATTTATTGCCTTAATGCGCACCTTTGTCCAACAGGCAGTTTTGACAGGAGCGATAAATTCCAAATTTATGTCAACAGAGCATATGTTGAACACCTCATTTCTGAGCTAAAGTGGCATGCTGCCCCATAAATCACCCTTCTGTTTGAAATGAAAGTAGATTACGGGCCCATGTTATTGAGCAGTTAGAGCCATAGTCATATAAATCAGAACTTTTAACTCCAGGCGATCCGTTCTGCAATTAACTAAAGGGCACTTTGTCATCTCCAGGCCAGGGCACAGCTTGGCAGGGTGGCCAGCTACCGAGGGGAGGCAAGAACCACTCGCTGCCGAGGAAAGGCACCGGCGCAGCTGAGGTTCACTCGGTACCTGTTGGAGCAGCGAGCCACGAGACAAAGCCTGGAGCAGTGTGTGGCTGAAACACAGCCTGGCATGGGAGAGCCACGGCTGCAGGGGCTTGCACATCTCTGCCCACATCCTGCCCAATCCAAATTTTGGACACAAAACACAGCGGAGAAATTGGGAGGCTGCATGATACAAGCAAAACAGCTGAGTCCTGACCAGCCCAAAGCCAGGCAAAAGCATGCAAAAGTGCAGTGCTCAGAGTCCTGCACCAGAAATCTGTACTTGGGACTTCCACGGCAGTTTTTCTGCATCTCCCAATGCCCATGCATCAGGTCGAGATCCCCATTCCACAGATCTTCCCCATCCATCCTGCTGCATTTCCCTGGTTTGCTCCCCTGCATCTCCCAGGAACGCCATGCCATGGGATGGACGGGGGTCCTGCGGGGATGTGGGGCTGGCAGATGCTGTGGGCAGTGGGACCAGAGGATGCTGCGGGAGCGGGGGATGCTGCGGGGGCTCAGCCCCATGAGTGCTGGTGAAGGGTGAGGGTGCGAGGGGCAGCTCACACCCATGGGAATGTCAGAGCTATAAAAAGATTCAGACGTTAAGTATTTCCTTTCCTATAAAATATTCATTGCTGCGCACAAGTGCCAGGGAGCACAAACCTCCAGTGGTGCTAACTTTGTGCCACAGCAATAATGGAGTTTTATGGGAGCCTTCTGATTTTACTTATACTGGGCCACCATGGCAGTGCCCTGCCAGAGGGACAGCCGCCAGCCAGCACAGCCCCACCACGGCACATGTGGTGCACTGAACACCGGACAGCCAAAACGGGACCAGAGCCACTTTGCATTCCCCAAAAAACCTCCCCGCCATCCCCTTTCCACTGGTGCCTCCCTTGCCTGGGTAAATTGATATGAAACTGATTCATCCCCGATCTATTTTATCAAGATCAAGGCAGTGGAGCCACATCTTGTTTGTAGCAGGGACAGAGCAGGAAGCCAAGGTCAGCAGGCACCAAGCGGCTGCAAACCCCACATTCTCCATCATCCGACACCAGCATCACACCTGAGCTGCCAAGGGGGTGATCTTTCTCCTGACATGGCTATTTACAACACTTGGTGACTGATACCGGAGCGTGCGGGCCATGGTCCTGGTGGCTCAGCTCCTGCAGTCACTGCTCTGGCCTCAGCTTCCAGCCCGGTGGATTAAAATAGCAGGGAGAGCTATTAAGGACACGGGGAAGGGGGAAGGGAGCTGAGACCTTCCTTTCGCTTTAATAAATTAAGAAGAAAAAAAAACCTAACAAAAAAAACCTGCCCTCAAACCACCACTGCTGCTAAAAATAAGCAAATAAATAAAGAAATCTTACAGGAGCTGGATATAAAGATTTTACTATTTCTGAATGGTTTAATATAAAAAATCCCAAACAAACAACCAGGGGGAGGGGACAGCTATCAATAGAGAGCACTGAAATTCCCTGCCCGTACAATATTTATACTTACCATGAGCTAATTTATGAGTTCAAACCAGATGCTGCGGAGTGACATCATTCCACATGATGCCAACACTTCCCCTTTGAAAAAAGCCAAGGAAAGGATCCTGCTGTCCTGCCTTACCTGAAAAGAACCAGGCCACAAACACCGAACATACAATTCCAATCTTTTTTTAGAGCCTGCCCACAACAAATGTGAACAAATGCTGCCAAAGGGCAGTGACTCTCAAAATGCACTGCTGGCCAGGGCCAAGCACGTGTGGAGCATCTCCCATCCGCTGCTCCCAGCATCCCACCGGAATGATGCCTTGAGCTCCACAGGTTGGGAAAAGACAAACTGGCCACAGCAAAAAGGGCAGCATACAGATTTTTCTTTTTTAAACTTATTCCGAGGTCCTGGTTTCAGATCTGTGTTCAATATTCATTATTGAATGGAATTCCCCAGGAGAAAGCTTTATCCATGTGAACATTCCCTTTGTGTGCTCCAGACCCCTGAGCAAGAGGGTCCATGGGCTCGCACCAGGTGGGACAAGCACAGATGGGAAGCCATCAGCTGTATCCAAGGGGTGCAGCTGGCAGAGGGAAGTTTCCCCTGTCCGTCACAGCAGGACCATGGGGGCACAGATGCTGCCCAGGCCCAGAGTTGGGTGGATCTGCAGCTTTCAAAAGGGGATTCGGAATGCAGCCACTGCACAATTTACTGAAGGTCCACTGAGTGATGGTACTGGGTGTCAGCAGCTTCTGCCACCCCAGGGGTTGGCCCTGCATCTCTGCTGCACTGCCTGGATACCGGAGACCGATGCAAACAGCTCCATGATTCCACACTGTCACAGTGGGGCTGGAGCGCCGAGCACCGAGGGGTTAACGTATGGCAATGCACGCGGCCCTGCTCGGAATAGCCAGCGCTAATGCGCCGTCCAAAATCATCATCCCCATTCTTCAGGCATCTGGTGACAGGGACGTGCTGAGCACTGGGAGAGGAGCGCTTGCTGCTGTGCCGGGCAAACTTGGCCCCGGGCTGCGCCGGGCATCGTGGTGAGCCGACGTGACACGGGTGTCAGAGGCGTCAGGAGAGCACGGGGGGAGCTGCTTCTTTAAAATCATACAAGATCTCGACAAAACAGCAAAGTGACCTTCGTGCTGAGTACATCTGCCACAGCAGCGGCATGATTATGCAGATGTTTTGATTCCTAATTCAGAAATAATAAGCGGTTCACAGATTCCAAGTTTAAAAATATATTCGTCATCTGGTTTCCGTAGCAGCACGTGTGCCATTGGAGCACCAGCGAAGTGCTGGCCTCGGCCACTCCTTCCTCCTGACCTTCAGGATGGTTGGGACACCTGGCTCTGAGCAGCCTGGGCTAGTGGAAGATGTGCCTGTCTATGGCAGGGGATTGGAGCTGGATGAGCTTTAAGGGCCCTTGCAAGCCAAACCATTCTGGGATTCTGTGACACAGGGAAAGCATTCAGCATGACGCATTGGATGCTTTCCAGAGACAACAGTCCTGGGATGGTCCAGGCAGCATCATGCTGCTGCTCCCCAGAGAAGGGGGAGCCTGTAGCTCCTGAAGCCCCAAGGAAATGGCAGAAGTCCCCATGGAGCCAAAAGCAGGGAGACAGGGGAAAGTGGATATGCTGTTGGGGTGCTGGAGCACAGAGCAACTTAAATGAGGGGGAGAACTTTAGGGTAGGGGGAATTCTGTCTTAATTTCCACTCTCACCGATGACCCGACCACAGGGCTAAGGCTGGACATGCATCAGGAAGACGGTGGTACCCACAGAGCTGCCGCAGGGATGAGCTCAGATGAGCCCAGGAGCTGCTTCCCTGCACTGAGCACTGCACCTTCAGGGAGTAGGAACAGCCCCCAGGTACCAGATGGAATCAATCCACAGCTTGGCTGCTCTGTTCCATGAGGGAGACATGTGCTTCCCACCCCTCACTTCCCTATGGAGATGCTGACGATGCCAATGCCCCTCCCTGGTGCATCCCTGGTTTCTGCCCTGGCTCACCTGCCTGGGAACTGCAGCCAGGAATCGGCACGAACCACAGACAAACGCTGCCGCTCCCATGAGCGGCCTAGATCCCGAGGAGTTTTATAAGGTAATCAAATATGCAAGAGATTCAACAAACTAATTTCAAGCACACACCTGGGGTCCTCTGATAATGTCAGCTGTGCCTATACAGTGCAAGGATTAAAATTTCATAGAGTCATGATTTCATCAGTTGCTAAACTACAAAGGATTAATTAACAGCCAGGGAAGAGCTCATGGCTTGGAAATACAGTCGTAAGGAAAATATCTATCTTGGCTCTCCAGATGTCAGCACACAGACGAATAAAGCTTTGATGAAAACACTTTCTTATTATTAGCAACTCCAAAATACTGTGTTTTTGTAGCTAGAATTAAGGATGCCCAATTCCAATCTGCCACCGCCTGGATCTGTGCATTGTCCTCCTTTCTGGAGGGCCGGTTTGGGCTCCTGGGATGTGACTGTCTGGCACCCACTGGGGTTTTATGCCTGTATTTTGGGGACGGGCAGAGACGTCTCCCTCGGAGAGGGGATCAGGGAACCTCAAGCACGCAGGAGTCCAGCTGGGGGTCTTGCCTTTGCTCTGTGCACACTGCCTGCCCTGTGCTCACGGGCTTCCAGATAGTCTCCTGAAGTATTCCTCATGCTGGCTGGGCTTCAGAACTTTAGGAAGGAGAACAGCACAGTGCGATGGCCTCAGCACTGGCAGCAGGACTGGGGAGCAGCAGTGCATCCCCCCTTTCCCTGAGAAGATAAATTAGGGAGCCATCAGGGAGGGACAGGTGCAGCAGCCATACTGCTGTACAGGGGCAGTGGAAGTGTCTTTGATTAATGAAACTGTAACGCTGGGCTCTTACACAGTCCTTCTCCGCCAGGAGAGATGCCCTCGGACAGGCTGGAAACGCCTCCCTTCACAAGGATTCCCCAGAGGTTTCTCCCAGCCATGGACTGGTGTCCTCCCGTCCTCCGCCAGTGCCGCTGCCTTTGCCCAGGTCTGCGCCGCCTCCTCAGGAGTTCCCGGGGAGGACAAAGAACTAATTATTTCCAATTACAAGTTGGGAAGTGAACATTATGCACCTTGTCAAGGCAGCAAATTAATGTATCTGCACTGCACTGGCCTTTGGGGAGAGCCCCAAGTGCCCAGGGTGAGGAGGTGGCAGCAAGGGAAGCACCTCAGCAGCTCAGGGACTGGGGCCACTGCTGCCCATCTGACTGCAAAATCTCCCTTGGAAAACATGTATTTTTGGGAAAGACCATGGAAATGGGAGGTGTCAAAGGAGCTCGCACAGGCTGAGCGGAGCCGTCAGCACTGCACGGTGCAGCACACAGGACCGCATTGCATGCACCGTGTCCGAGCTGGCTTTGCTCCCAAAACCACACAAACATCTGCGCAGAGGGAGCGAGCGGCCGCTGGCTGGAGTCACGCTGGAACCTGTCATCTCATGGCACAGCTATGCAGGCAGATGCTGCTGGCTGCTGCAGGGCCCCACACCGGGGCACAGCGACAGGGGCACGGCACTGGCAACTCTCCCCTGCAGTTTTACCCTCCTGCACTGGTTCCAGTACCGGTGCACCAACAGGAAGACGCTGCCTCAGCTCTCCATAATTAGTTTTGCTCAGTGTACAACATGTTTTGCTGAAAAATAAATAAATACCTTCCGGGCGAGCCAAGCTCTGAGTGGGACGCCAGCACTGACAACACACTCCACTCCCCCTGGCCCCGGCCAAAAGTACGCGGCGTCCCAAACCCAGGCGTTGCTGAGCCATCCTGGCACCGTGGGACCTCCCCAAGGAGGCTCGCTCACAATTAATTCATTTATGAGCAGCCTCATCCCCTCCCCAACATGCACAACAGGTTCCATGCAAATTCGGGAGCTTTTAAATTATACCGTTAATGAAAGCAAATAAAGGCAGTTAAAAGGCAATTTGCTCAATTGGTGTTAATATTTAAGCACAGCATGTGCAAAAACGAGATCGCAGAATTTGGTTTTTCCATGAGAAAACTTTTGGTCCCGACTTTCCTGCAGAAAGGATGGAGCACGCCAAGGAATGCTGTGCCCAGGATCAGGTCTGGAGCCCCCCTGGCAGCAGCCAGCCAGTCTGTTTGTTAAGGAAATGTCCCCCGTGTGCCCCAGCAGCTCCACAGTCTCCACGACCTTGGCAATTCCTCCTCTGCCAAGGAGTGCGACTGCTACCCCCTCGCACGCCGGCATCCCCGCAGCCCTAGTGCCTCCCTGAAAACCTTTCCTGAGGGCAAAAGCACAGGAACAGTGGGAGCCCTGAGCTCCCCCTGTGCCTGTGGGACTTGAAACACCTGTGGGAACTGGGGCATGGGCAGGTAGAGGTGTCATGGGTGTCACTCCCAGCACTGCAGCCCCAGCGCATCCCTGGCTCAGCATGTCATTGCCACCACATGTAAAACGACACACTGGGAACGTGGTGGCCGCTGTGCCAGCAAACAGCAAGGACAAACCACCACCCAGCACGAGCTGCCCTGGGATACCTGAGGTACAGCATCCCTGCCAGGCACACTCTGGTCACTGCTTCCCGCACCAGAGCGTGATGTTGGTGTCATAACGGTAACAAATTCTCAAAGAAAACTGGAAACAGTGACCTGGCACCAAACTATCACAGGCAAAAGTGGCTGATGCTGCCCCTCAGCGCAGCCGCACTCCTGGCCATGCTCTGGCTCAGGGGTTACGATGCTCTTGCATAAATTCACTTTCAAAACAGGAGCTGCCGGTGAATGAGACCTCGATTTCTAATGGTTGGAAATATTTTGTACACTCTGCTGCTCCCTCTGTACCCCTTTGTCGGGGCCGAGGGCTGACGGCTAAAGCGGGTACCAAAAGACCATCTGTAGCTCCCGTCTTTACAGAGAAGTTTAAATAGGGGGATGAATGAGCACAGGAATTAATGAATGATAAAGCCGTATGGTCCCAGTCAGCCTCCTACGCCGGGATGTGGCATTCAAACCCTCCCAGCCTTCTGCCACAAAGAGAGGTTTCTAAGCTACAAAAAAAAAAGGGGAAAAAAAAAACGGGGGGGGGGGGGGGGTGGTGGCGCATGCAAGTTTTTAACCACAAATCCAGTACTCGCCTCCAGGTTCCCACCCGGTTTCCCTGCGCCAGGCTGGGGGAAAGGCACGTGGGAAGGAAAATCGGGGGTTTCCCCAGAGCCACCTGCAACTCCCCTTGATAGGGAGGGAAGTGAGAGGAGTCGGCTCTGGGGCTCATCCATGTGCTGGGTGGGGGTCGCAGTGAGGGCACCCTGGGGTCTCACACCAGCAAGGGTGGGCAGGTTTTGGATAAGCTGCCTGGGCTGACCATGCTGCATCCACTTGGCCAGCCTTTGCAGCATCCCCCCACCTCATCCATTCAGGACAACTTAAAGATGCCTGGTAAAAACTAATGAACCTGGAAAGGCTGAAGGGTGTTTCAGGTGAGGAGTCAAAGTGAGGGTGTGTACAGAAGCATGTCCATTAGAAACCAGCTCTACCAAAAAAAAGGTAATAAAGAGAAACCCAAGGCTTAAGGAACAGAAATTAGGCCTGCTCGCCAGTGCCAGAGAGAAGATGCTCCTGCTCACAGTACTGGCTGGCTGGAGCTTAACAGGTGACATCCAGGAAAAGACAAAGACATGGAGAGAATTGCTGCCATTGCTTATGGAGGGCTCCTGCCAGCCCAGGCACACTGACAAGTCAAACCCAGGATCAAACACCCCAAATTGGTTCAAATCCTGTTCAAGAATTGGGGTCTGCTTGGAGGGAATGTTTGTGTCCAAAACAACCCAGAAGAGGCAGAGGGAGCACGGAGCAGTACTGGAACACTACTTGTATTTTAAAAGCTGTCATGTGTAAAGCATTAGTGGTTTTGAAATTGCATTCTCAAGTTAATTAAATAGACAATCTTTTGTACATAAAAAGTGAAAGCACACAATCAAAAGCTAGGGAAGATGAAGTATCTTTTTGGAACAGGGTGCTGCCTCTCCTTGTCCACTTCCCCGATCCAAGCATCCCAAGGGAGCCACTGTCCTGGTGTGCCAGCACAGTGCCAGGGAGGCTGTTTGCTCTGTACTGAAGCTCAGCTGCAGCATTCAGCATCCCCAAACCCCGTGCCTGGGCACTGCACTGAGCTGTCCCGTGAGTCCATTTTCCCACAGGAACCACACATGCTCCATTCAGGGATTTCCTCTGTACAGGGACGTTTGCTGGCTGACGGCGGTCGGAACGCCCGTGGCAGTTATCTCCGCTGCAGCAGATGACCGAATTCAGTTTTAGGCAGGAGGTAAAGTTCACCATCGATTGGACTCACCATAAGCTGTTGATAATTACTATTATCTCTGAGTTAATCTTGTGAGAGGTCAACAGTTTTATAAAAATCTTGCAAGCTGTATCTTTTACCTCCCAACTTCACATCTGGGTCAAAAGGTCAATTAATGCAGTTTGCTGAGTTGGGATTTCAGAAAAAAATGTCTGCTCCCACCCCAAAGCCCCACTGGTGCATGGGGGACATGAGCAGGCACCCACCCTTGCACTGGCAAAGCACCCAAACTCTTGGGCTGGGAAGCTGAGGAGAATTTTCTCAAGTCAGGGCTATCCCATTTCATGAGCTGAGCTGGGGTTGGCTGCTTGCAGACTGAGGGGTTGGGGCACATCCCGAGCACCGGGATGCAGCCAACGGGTCCCCTGTGTCACAGTGCCGAATGCACGGTCCCTGCCTCGCGGCTCGTGGCACAGTGCTCTGAAGATGCCAAACCCCCCCCGCAAAGTGCTGTGTGTGGGCAGCTTCCTCCCTGCCCAGGGTGCACAAAATGAGTGCTTAAACTCCTGGGCTCCACTCCCACACCTACCCATGGAGGTGGCAAATGGAAGCAGAGCAGAAACCTTTGGAGGGGCCGGGAGAAGCCCCAAAAATGAACAAAGCTGTGAACCACACCCTGATCGTACCCACCTCCCTGTGCTCTGCATCACCAAATATCATCACTGCTGTTATTTTACCCCCCTGACAGGATGCTGCCAGGCAGCTCGGGGCAACATCTCACTTGGGGAACAAAAAAATCCTTTAGTGCTGCTGCAGCCCCTCCCGTGAGCGCAGCCCGGGCCCGCGGAGCATTGCTCGACTGCTCGGCAGGCAGGTGTCATAAACAAGCAGGCACATGGCAAACATATCGATTTCCCGGAGCTTATCGCGCAGCAACCAGCGCTCAGTTACCAGGCTACTTTAATATGTAATTTACGGTGAGAAGGGAGAGAGGGGCTGAGGGTGGCTGGAATATTTACTGTGGGATGGACAGGGAGGTGGAAGGTGTGAGCAGGAGGGAAGTATGGTGTCTCCTGCCTCCAGCCACCCTTAGTATTTTCTAACTATTAAAAAACCCCAACCCCTCGCTGCTGCGACGAACTGTTTACACAGATGCCATTAATCTTCTTCTGTAACTGTTTATGCTATGAAAATACAGTCTTAGCTGGCCGGGCTCTCCATCTCCTTCATTTAAATGCAGATGCTTAATTTCTGCCAAAACAGAGCCCACCAAAATTACCTCCATCCACTTCTGGCGCTCAACTCACCTCATCATCTGAGAACTGCCTGTCAGAGTGGGGAAAAGGTCAGAGCCTGGAAAAGTGGGAGAGAGGTGGCATTTCAAAGGCTCCTCCTCTCCAGCCTATATGGGACCAGACATGAAAGCCAAGACCAAAGCCCAGCCTGAGATAATGCTCCCTACCTGCGTCCAGTCACCCACCGGGAGTGGGGATGCTTGCCCTGACTCGGCACCTTCACCTACCTGGGGAGATATTTTGCCAGCAAGCTGTTCCCCCAGCCCACCAGCAGGGTTTTGGTGGGGAAGGAACCATCCGGTCTCCCTTCTGACCCTGTCCTGCATCCCAAGGTATTTTGCAGATGTGACCCTCAGGGGAGGTTGGTGTTTTTAGAGCACGATATTTTAAAAATCCTTCTTGTACAGTGCCTCTCAGTAGATCTTTTGGAATTTACAAGATAAATACTGGTAATTTGATTCTTATCTTCTTCAAATCCAATTCTAAGGCAATTCTGTGTAAAGGACACTAATTATAGCCCAAGGGGAAAGAAAAGGTAACCCATCAGCGAGAACACACTGGAAACGTTTAAAGGGGTAACGTTTAAAGGGGTACAGGGCACTGAAAAGTTAAATAGATTTCAAATCTGCTCTTGCAAGAACAATAATTTGTTGGGAGAAAATGATGCTCAGCACCATTCCTGCTCCCCAGCTGGTCCTTCCTGTGGACGGCTCAGTGCTGCGCTGGAAGTGTCGGCAGCTGGGGCTGCATCCAGCTTGCTCTGCACATCCTTTTGGGACTGCCTGGCCACTCCAGAGCTGGGCTGGAACAGGCAGCAGTACAGGGACAGCCCCACCTCTGTGCCCAGACAGTCATGACGCTTTTAACCCTCGTTTCCCTGGCATTATTTACTAAGGAAAAGGCAAAGTTTATACACAAAGTATATACAGTCACCAGCAACAGACACTGAAAATGACAAAACCATCACTCATAAGTACAAATATTATGTATTTTCCAACAAACACCCCTAAATACGGGATATTCTGGCTCCAAAACACGTCTGGAGGCCAGGAGCCCCCACATGCTCCAGGCACCCAACACTTCTCTGAAAAGGAGGAGGAGGAGGATGATGGGGAGAGCGTATTGACCACTGCCGCACGGCACAGCCTGAACGTTACAGCACCTATAAAATAATAAAACCCCAGTGCCGGGATGCAGAGCCAGGATGGGGCAGAAGATGATTCGGGAAGAGTCAAAGGGATTTGGCAATCCAAATGGAGTCTTGTTTAATGAGCACTGCCACAGGCTGTCATTCCACAGGCATCCGTCGTTACCATCCCTCCGAAGACAGCACGGTTATTCCCTTTAACACAGTGACACTTGCAGCTAACTCATGTCTGACCCAGCCAGCCAGGGCAGACGCTGTGTGAGAGGTGACCAGAGGTAATTGAAAATACACGTGCCGCAGACCGGAGCAGAAGGGCTGCCTCAGCAGCAACCCTCGGCACAAGAGGTGACAGTGCTGGCACCTGGAGGATGACCGTCACGGGCCCACGGTAAATCAGTACTTTGCTGAGGCAGGGCTGGGCTGCCCGGGGCATGCGGAGCAGCAGAGCCACAGTCCCTGGAGCACACGGTCCCCAGAGCAGGAGGGCTGTGAGCAGCTCGGCTCTGGCACCCTGGTCCCCATGGCTGCACGCCGCAGCACTGCATGTGGTGATGATGGAAGGCCCCTTCCTCGACACACGGATTGCTGGCGGGAAGCTCGCCATGCACGGCCGCTTCATTCACTTAGCAACAAAGGTGCTAATTAGGGAGCGAGCTGCTCTCCACCTCCAGCCAGAGGAGGATGTGGCACAGCTGCCGGTGCCGGCTGAGCCTTTGGTGCCCCACCATGCGGCAACGGCACTATGGGATAAGGCAAAAAGCATCCTGAGTGCCATCCTCAGGAGATGCCACCTCTGTGACGCCTCACTCAGCCCCCCCAGCACCACGGTCCACTCTTCTGCCATCCTCTTCCCATCTTCTGGCCAGGCAGAGCTGGACAGGTCTCTCTCCCAGAGCAAGGTCCAGTGTAAGCTCTCCTCCCAGTGATGCCTGCATCCTTAGCACACAACCCACCAGAGGCCCCTGCTCCCACCACCCATGTGCTGGCTGGTCATGGCCCCTGCTCCAGGGCAGCCTGCCACAGATCCCACCCTGCTAAATAATGCATTGGCCAGTGCTCATTGCTGCAAGGGAAGGGTTGATAAACATTTCTGCACTGCTTTAAGCTACGTTTGGTTCAACACTGAGGGAAGAGCTGCCTCCAGCTAAAGGGTCAGAGAAGCCAGAAATCAATACAAGTGCTTGCCTCTGCATCCCGAGATCCCAGTGTCCCTCCCCAGATCCGTGGGCAGGGCTGGGCTGGGGGAATCCCACATGCAGGTCTGGGGCATCCCCTGGCAGCTCCAGCGCTGCCCCAACTCTCGGGTACTGCTGACTCAGCACCCTGCAGGCTGGGAGCTGCCAGTGGCCCGGTTCCCACCACAGCACCCATTTCCTACAACCCTGCCCTATGTGCAATCTTCCCCACAGCCCCAGAAATGCAAATCCCAAATTCCCCCCAAAAACCCCAACCAAATGCTGCCCTTCAGCTAGGGTGATGATGATCTGAAAGGCTGGGGGAGGCACAGCAAAGTCAGGATGGCATTTCCTCATCCCTCACCCAAGGAGAGGACAGGAACCTGGGAAGCAAAACCAATTGCTTTTCACTTTTCTTCCACTGGAAAGGTTTTCATCCAAGTTAAAATGTTCCTAAGATGATTCCTGCCACAGGGAAGCAGGTTTTCTGCCAGTTTCATTGCACACTTCTGGTTCCCACCAAGGCAACATGTGCAAGAGAAGGCAAGGGCAGTGTGGCCAGAGCTGACCAAAGAGGCTTCTCTGTGACAAGTGCCTCTGGTCACTGCTCTTATTCGCAGGAGTGCCCTGCCCTGTGCTCGGCACTCGGGATCTTTTCTACGAACAGGGGGAAGGAAGAAAGAGAAGAGGAAATCACCTCGTTCCTGGTAAAAATAGCAGACCGCCCCGGAGGGGAGGCGGGCGGGCGGGACATACAGAGGGTTTCGGTTCTGAGCGCTGCTCCATTTCGCAGAAAGGGGCCCCGGTTTGTGGGCTGGTGGCGCTCTGCTGTGCCCCGACCACCCCAGGGCACAGAGGAGCCAGCCCGGTGCCGCGGCGCACGGGGCGAGGGGCCAGCGAGGTGCGGCTGCTGCACAGCGCCGGGGCCTCATCCCTCCCACGCAAAGGCCGTCCGAGTGTGCTGTGCAGCCGGCTGGGACCGCAGCCCGTGCCCAGCTGAGATACGATCTGTCACCGGCGCTGCCTGTGCCGCGCTGCTGGCAGCCCAGATTCACACGGTCTGAGAGCCGCTGGCAGGGTCTCTCCGCACCCAGCATCCTCTGTACATCCTCTCTGTCCATCCCCTCATCAGAGAACCCTTTTCTGCTACAATTTGCACATCCTATTCCAGACCTGTGACAATAGAATGGCTTAGAATGGCTTAAATTGGGAGGGACCTTAAAGCTCATCTCATTTCAACCCCCTGCCATGGACAGGGACACCTTCCACTATCCCAGGGGCAGCCACAGCCTCTCTGGGCAACCAGTGCCAGGGCCTCACCATCCTCACAGGTAAAGATGATACCTGAGCTCACAGCCATCTCTGCTCCTGCGTGACAGCAAAGCCCTGAGAAACCAATGGAACAGCCAAAGACGTGCAGTGAAATCTGGAAGGCAACGAGCTGTCCCAAAAGCCTTGTGCTGCCATGCACATGCACTTTCAGGAAGGCCAGCGGGGTTTTGGTTGGGTTTTTTAAAAACACAGCCTGTGCTGTGGTGAAACTGGACTTCTTGGAGTTGTAGCCTTCCTGGGTTTACTCTGTGCACCCCAAAATTAGTACAACCTGTCCCTAAGTACCATAATAAAAAACGCGTAGTAAGCGCTTTGCCTTTATTTATGTCAGTGCTGGTTTCAAGGAGGATGAATCATGCTTCCTCCTTAGCACTCCTTTCTAATATGATTTACTATAAATACTGCGTGGAGACAAGAATGAGGGAAGGTGACCAAGGGCAAAGCATGTGGAGTCCAGCACCATCCCCAGACTCAGCGGCAAAAGCATAAAAGTTATGCCTTTTCCTCTGGTCCTAGAAACATGTGTCAAACACAGTTACGGTAATAAAAAAGGGTACCTTTATATGAGGATCCTCAGACGCACAGATTCGTCAGGTAGAAAAGGCCGAAGATGCACACCCCGTGTGAGGTGTGTACAATTTTTACAGATCCTGCAAATTAGCATATCTGACAAGAACCCCCAATTAGGAACCTGCCTGGTGAAGTAATTCCCCCAGTTCTAGTACCTTCTAGATTCTCCCACCTCAGGATGGCACCCAGGCCCTGTTTACAAAAGTATATTTCGGAAAGCTGGTTTCAGCCTTGGTTTCTAAGGAGAACCAAGATAGCACAGGGATCCTGGAATTTGTTTTGTCTTTCTGCCTAGGAAAATGTTGAAACTAAGCTACAATATGAAGCTACAAAGCTACAAGTATATGTGTAAAGGATACAGAAAATATATAAAAGAAAAAAGGGTAAAAACCAAAACGGCATCAAAAGCACATCCAGTAGTTATGAGGGAGCAGCAAACCACACGTGGATTGTAACTGGTGCAGTACCTGGTGTGGAAATCATAAAATCACAGAATACCCTGAACCCAAAAGGATCATCAACATCCAGCTACTGGCACTGCACAGGACAGCCCCAAAAATCCCACCATGTGCCTGAGAGCATTGTCCAAATGCTCCTTGGACTCTGTGGCAGAGTTGGTGTTTGGGAATCACAATGGTTGGGAAAGATGTCTGAGAGCATTGAGTCCAACTGTTCCCCCAGCACTGCCAAACCCACCACTAAAGCACGTCCCTGGGTACCACTACCACACGCCTTTTGAAGCCCTCCACTGGCGACAGAAATGGCCTGGCGCTTGGGGCTGTGGGTTTTTTGAGTTTCTCTTTGTTTTTACGCTCAGCCGATGCTCCCCTTCCTTATAGGTCACCAAGGTGAAAGCAGGCATCTTCCTCCCCACCACAAGCTGCAGATGGATGGAAGTGCATTGTTTCAAGAAGGGGGTGCACAGGTCCCCTTGGCGGTGTGTACGGCAAACACCACAGCATCACCCGTGCCGGCATCCAGTGCACTCCCCCGCTGCAGCGAGCCTGCCGCTCCTCGCACAGCACTGAACAGAGCAGGGGTTATCAGCCCGGCTGATACACGCAGATAACCAGCCCATCTCCCGCGCTGACACTGGTAACAAAGCAGGGTGTTTAACGCTGATTTATGGTGGGCGGGCAGCGCTAGCCAGGCTTTGCGCGCCTTGCAGCGCTCGTGCCTACGTGGAGAAGCCTTTCCTCAATCGCACATTGCCGGATTGTTTGCTAAACAACATGCCAATAAAACAGCAATGAGACAACGAAGGCCGATGGAAACCTGAACCAGCACAGCAGGGCGCGTATCCAACCATAATCTACTTAAAATCAGTTAAGAACACTACAGCGAAAATGATCTGGGCGGCCCTGGCCCCTGGCCAGCGCATAAGCCTGGGCCACAAAGGCTCGCTCCCGCAACCCCAGTTTTAGGCAATGCTCCCTCCTTCAGACGCAGAGTGACCTCTTGCCAAAAAGAGGAATCCACCTTTCTTGTGAATGACGTGGTCCAACAGCACTTGTACTCTCCCAGAGGTACCTGCTGCTCTGCTGTCAGCACAGATGTTACCCAAAGCGCTGCCAAGGCAAACCAGCGTGTTCCAAACCGAAACCAAGTGGTTCAGGCATGCCTCAGCCTGAATAAAGATTATCCAGATCGGACGCACAGGTGATGCTCCTTAACACCCCACAGCAGGTCTGAGCAACTGGGCTTGAGCCTGGGAACAAAAGCAGATGTCACGACTGCAGTGGAAACTCATCAGCCCATATGAAAAGGCCTCTGGCCACACACAGACTCCCCTGCCATGTCTGCATGTATTCCAGAGGATGCATGAACCCTTCCCTGTTGCTCATATTATATGAATCCATCCTGTCTGAAATTCCCTATGTGCCACTCTCCCTGTTTCAGCTGGTACCTGTCACACCACCAATCTCTACCAGGGCCAGTGTGCACACCAAGCTCTGTCCAGGTCACCGGCCGCAGAGTGGGATGCAGATCCCTTCCAGCAAAGGAGGGAGCGATGCCCCGCAAAGGACTGATCCCACCATAAAGCGCTGAGCCAGGCCGGGGGGAAGAACCCCTCACCGGCAGAATGACACAAGCCAGGACTGCCGGGTGAGGAGGAATGAATGGAATAGGCTAATTTACACAGGAAGTGAGCACTTACCAGACCCTTCATCCCAACACACAAAACCCTCTGCCATATCTGGAAGCAATTACACCCAGTTAACATGATCTGCCTGCCACTAAAATTAACTGCAAACAGAAATATTTTTCACTTTTGCAACAGGAGATGCCATGGCCCCGTGTTTGGCTGCCGGGAAATATTTAGTAATTACTCATTTAAAGCCTCTCTTGAAGCTGTCAAGGGGGGTAGAGGGGGAATAAAAGAAAAATCTTGCTAATTGCAGGCAAAAAGGAAAATGCAGATCATTTTACTCTATCCAAGGAAAACAGATTTACAGACTGGTGTAACTAAAGAGCCAACATCCCACAGAAGCGGGGAAGGCTGCAGGAATGCTCAGTCACCAACAGCCCAGGCTGCTCTGCACCACTCCCGTGCTCCACAAGGAAAGGAAGAAACATTGGAGAGTCACTCCTGAACTAGCACAGGCTCTCGGAGGGGCCCTCTGTACAGCTGAAAAGGCTTTTTAACCAACATCACTCTGCAAGGTGTCACGAGGACTGAGGATGCTCTGCAAATCTCATCGAGCTGCTGCAGCCACAGCCAGCTTTGGGGAAGAGCCACCCAAGTGTCCTCAGCGCGGCAGGTTTCATGCATTGGGGTCCCAGCCCTGCAGCCAATGGGGTCCTGGTCCCTGGGAATTGAGCGGTGCTGGGGAAGGGGCTGCACACCAGGCAGAGAGCAGGCAATGACCCTATCACGCCCCTGGATGTCCCTCTGCAAAGTATCAGAAGCACCAGGCATCATGGCCCGGAGAAACCAGAGTTCCACTGGGCAGGGGGAAACAAACAAGCAAATACATAGAAAATAGGTGTTTTCTGATGGGAACCTCAGAGCTTCACTTTCAAATGCAGTGCATGCATAACTAAACTGATGCAGAATAATGGATGGAATAATGTAGAAGCCGAAGGGGGCTTTTCTCCCTCCACACTTGGAGCTGAGTATGGAAATAGTTAAGTCACCCACTGAATAAATCAAAAGTTCAAGGCTGCAACATACCATGCTGTATTCCCCCTCTGCCCATGACAAGAACCAGAGAGCCCCCGAAATCCCAAGCATCCTGCGCGGGGTCTCGGCCGGCGCTCACAGGTTACATGCTCAGGGTCAGCGCTGTGGACCTTAGCTGCAACATTCATTTCCTGAGCGGGGCACGTCCCCCTGACCATAAAGCTAATAAGAGCTTCCTCGCCCGGCTGCCCTGCACTGCAGCCCAGCAGCCGGGAACGCTGGTTTCCATTAGCCCCTTATGATGCCAGGTGCTGCTAATAAGGCCCATCAGCAAGAAACAAGAGCTGCCAGGTCATCCTCGAACTCTGGAAGTAATCATGGGCAGAGTTTGGGGGGCTGCTGCCCTGGCTTTTTCCTTCCCTCTCCCCCTTGCTTTCTATTTTTCCTCCTTTTTTCAAAAGTTTAAATTGCAGTGGAACATAAATTGACGAATGCTTAAAATAAAATAAAAATAACTACTGTATTCGGCTACTGAAATTAACACTAATAACATCTCACAAAGCACTTGGGATCCGATTTATCACGTTTATTGCTTTAATGGTACACTGCATCTGTTTCTCACTGTGACATGCCGAGCAGTGCCAACGTGCCTAATGGCATTAGCAGTACAACGCTCAGCTAATCCAGGTGGAGACAGGGGAGGTGAGGCTGCCAGAGGAAGAGCCAAAGGCTGGATCCCCATGGGAAGCTGCAGTTTTCCCAAGCAGGAGCCTTTCAGACTGGTGGGAGCATCGATGCCTGGCCCGCCCTGAACACTGGTGCTGCTGGGAGCAGACAGGCAGATCCACTGCTTTTCTGTCTTTCAATGGGGAAAGAGGGCACAAATCTGGAGTTTGAGGTACAGTGGCTGGCCAGCAGTCACTGGAGCAGAGCGAGCCTCCTTACCCCTGTCTTTAAGTCCTTCACTGGCGCACACACATCTTTAGCTGACAGCTCAGCCATGGAACCTCGAAATGCAGAACAGACCTGACAGTTGGCATGGAAGCTTTTCCCCAAGGTCCATCCCCCCATATGACAGTGAGAACAAGCACCTTCCACCCAAAATTGCCCCACAAGGAGCATATGCACACCACTGGCCTCCACTGGCCTCATGACACCACCACCACAAGGCACTTTTACTTTCCCGACCAGCATCTCCATCTCACACTGACACACGTGGCGAGCACTGCCAGCAGCTGCACTGCCATGGAGGGCCAATTCCCAGGCAGCACTGGCTTGGGATCCTCAACTGTGCCATAAATGAAGCGTATGGGATCACATCCCACTGACAGCCCTCCCAGCTGCTATCACTTTATAAAAGACGTGGTTTAATTTTTTTAAAGTTTAAAGGTATTTAACTTCCCAATGACAAATTATGCCAGGCTCAGTTGGCAGCTCGGCACAGCTCTCGCCTTGCAGCTTGGAGGTTTTCCTTCACAAAACAACCCCAAAAAGGGCCACTGAACTATGGCTTTTTTGTCTGCAATTAGAAGCGATGATCGATACTAACATTAGATTAAGTTTGAACTTTGCTGAACCCAGAAGGAAATCTTTTATAAAAAAAATTAAAGACTCGACGACTCAATCTACACTCAATTAGTCAAAATCATAAGCTCAGTAAGGGAGAAAAAAATGTATCATGCAGCAGCCGGTGCGTTCAGGGACCTGAAAACCCCGATCAGAGGCAGAGCCAAGGCTTGTGGCCACTTGGCCCCCCAAAGGTCACAACTCAGGGCTCTTGGATATGACACGGCACAGACGATGCTGCCACGAGGCCAAGGAGCCGTGTTACCACGCTGGGCTAGGGCAGATGACCGTCCCTCGGGCACCGTCTGTCACCCAGGGCCAGTGGCCCCCTGTGCTCACCGAGGCCAGGCCAACCCTCTGCTCTCCTTTTTCATGCACATGCTTCCCATACTAAGGAAGACAGGAACAACACTCAGAAGGCTCCAAGACTATAAACATATATGTTTACACTTCTATAAGCATGTGTATGTGTAAACAAACAGCCCCGCCATATGCATGGGCTGCCTGTGCTCTGTAAACAGGCTCGGTGCGCACTGGCTCACCGAAATCCTTGTGCAAAGAGCACCATTGGTGCTGGGTGGCTTTGGGCTCTGTCACCTGCTAGGGAAGCAGCACATGGAAGCTGTCACACTGGCAGCCAAACACCCCACGGAACAGCGAGGTACCCCCAGCCCTGGCCCCCTGCCCCTGGCCCCCAGCTCACCACAGCTGGGAGCGGCTCTGATCAGGCACCTCCGCGCTCGCATCGGGGTCGGAAAGCAAAACCACAGCAGCGAGTGCACGGCAGAAAGAGGTCAGCGAAAGCTGACGAGTGACACCGTGGCGCCCCTGGCACTTCCTGCCCCCATCTCCAGCCGGTGCACAGACGCCAGTGCAGGGTGCAGATCCCCAGGCCCCCTTACCACCAGGCAATGGAGCGAAGAGGAGCCCGCAGCCAGCACGGTGCAGCTGCCACCAGAGCTGCTCCGGCAGAGAGCTGCAGATCCCAACCCAGCGCAGATGCTGTTTAACAGCTCCATGAATACAATAGGATCGCACAAATCCTCCCCAAATGGTAATTCTCACAACGTATTAGAAAGCAAACACTATAAAAAAGCCACATGAGACCCTGTCTACACACAAACCGCCTGGGATTTAGACTTTGGGGGCCGAGGAGTGAGTTCATTGGACTGTGACCCAATGCCTTTCAACATGGACAGTCTTACAGATCAGTTTAAACACGGCTCAAAGGATTTGGCTAACCCTGCAAAGTTTGCCAGTGCCAGGTAATCGGTCTGAAAGCAAGAACAGGCAAACGGAGTTTGGCGTTGGCTTCAGCAACTGCCTTTAAGACTCCGCTGGCAGGGGCCAGTGCTGAGCTCCATGCTCCAGGTAGACCCTGAGCCCTGCAGAGCATGGTGTGTGCCCAGCCTCCCGATAAGGATCATGAATAAGTGAGAAATAAGCCACGGTTGCAGCCGCGGCTGTCAAAACAAGCTGAACCCGGGAAGGCGCTGTGAAATAGGGGCTGCTGTGCTGGACAGCTGGGCCGTGCTCCCTCATCTCTCGACCGCACGGGGAAGGATCTGACCGTGCAGCTCTCCCTCCCTCTGGACAGATCCACGGCTGGTGATAGGAGCCTTCGGACAGCCCCAGCATCGCCCTCCACTGCGGCCACAGCAATTGCTGCTCTGGGCTTGGAGGGGGAAAGGGAGAGCCTTGAGACCGTGGTGGAAAGGCACGTTAAAATTCTCTCTGAGCCCTCACTGCAGCTCTCCCGGTGACGTTCGGTCTGCATCACCGCACGGCCGAGGCGGCTTCGGGCACGTAACCAACGCCAGCCCCAGCTCTCCCACTTGTGAGAAGGGGAAACAAAGCCGAAAGCGGCTGTGCACCCACACGGAGCCGAGGACCCTCAAGGGGTGAAGGCTGCTCCCCGCAGGGTCCACGCGGCTGAGCGAGGGGCGATGCTGCCAGAACTCGCGCAGGGCTGAGGATCCCGGCTCGGCAGCTGCCGCCCTGCACCCGGAGTGTTCACGGGCTGAGCGTACGGGGAGCCACTGCTCCGGCACCCGACAGCAGATATCCCGCACGGCTCACGGGCAGCAAGCGTGCCGGCAGCCCCGACTTCCCCGCCGGAGGCGCGTGCCGGCACGGACACTGGCCCTGGAGCGCCTTATGCGCATCAGGACTAATTAACCTGTTGATTCATTAAAAATCTGATGGGTGCGCAGCCAGGGGAGGCAGGGAGAAGCTACGGCACCGTGCTGGTGATGCCTTCTCTAGGCAGGACGCTGCTGTCCTGTCGCGGGGCTGCAGCCACACCGGGGGCCAGAGCAGCGCTCGCCAAAGCACGTCCAGAGCCGTGGGATTTGACTGGCGATGTCAATTCTGGTGTGGTAATTATCGTGGCTTCCTTCCCCAGCCAAATCGGGGAACAAGCCCTGATCCCTGAACCACGACCAGGAGGCAGCAAACAGCGGAGCACTGAGCTCACGTGTCAGTAACCACCACCACGCTCGCACCCCGCAGCAAGTCCCCAGGGTGCAGGGCTTGGAGTGAGCACACAGATGCCCCCACACTGAGCAGGGGAGCCCCAAAACCGCATCCGCAGCGATTGGATGTTCAGCCCTTCACCGTCCCCGCAGGGACAGACCCGCGGCTCTGCGGCAGCCTGAGCCCTCTGCGCTCGCCCCGCCGTTACCCAGCCTGACCCCCGCGCCACTTTGTGCAAAGTGTAAATGTTTCATAAACCGGGAAGCTGAGCAACACAAATTCCCCCCGAGCTGGCAAGTCACCGCATAGTGCCACCACTGCCCGTGCTGGTGTGCCCCAGCACTGGCACAGGAGGGACCAGCTCTCAGCAGAGGGTGGTGGGCAAGTGCTGCCTGTCCCCACTGCATCTCTCCACACACAGACCCCTGAACTCAAAGCGTAGCAACTGTGGGCTGCTTGGTTGATGCCGGCCAGGGAAACTGGTGGGGTTTATGGTCGCAGGAAACACCGACGGCCCCAGCTCATCCGAGCTGTTCTCCCCAGCCAGCACTCACTGGAAGGAACCTTCTGGCACGGCTGCCAGATCTGGGGGAGCTGCAACAGCCATCCCTCTGCGAATGCTACTCCACAAGCTGGTTTTGGGGTACGTGATGGAAACTTTGCACCAGCACGTACGATGCTCAGCTAGAAACGAAACCCTCTGACGAGATCCTGGCTGCCCGGTGCAGCATGCCACAGCACGGCCTCGGCACTCACCTGTGCTGCTCGAGGGTCTCGTTGTCCGGCAGCTCTGCCCCACACACGCTGCACTGCTCACCCAAGGCTCTGCTCTCCGTCTTCATGCCGGCTGCCAGCTCCCCCAGCTTACTGAACAGCTCCCGCTGGATGAAGCCCTGGGGCAGCAGCCCGCCATAGGCACTGAAGTCCATGGAGACAGCCAGGGCCGGCTGCACGTGCAGGGCGGACGCCACAGTGGGCGGCACGCCGAGCACCGGCTCAGTCTTGTGGTTCGGCAGCAGCGAGTAGATGCCCAAGGGCTTCTCGCCCGGGGCAGTGCCGGACGGCTCTGGCCCCAGTGGCAGCCCCTGGCCAGGCTCAGGGGCTGGCTCGGCACCCTCCTCACGGGTATAATGCAGTTCACGGGCACTAGTGATGACACTGCTGCGGGTTGGGGTGCCAGGTCCTTCCTTGCCCTTCTCGTCAGGCTTCTCCCCACTGGAGGCACCGGGCTCGGCTGTCCGGGGGCTGTCGTGGCTGGAGGCCTCATCCACCTGCATCGCTTCCGTTTTGACTTCAGCGAGGCCAGGGGGGCGGCAGGTGGTGGCGGGGCGTGAGTCCTCGGGGGCACTGGGTGGCAGGGCACCCTGCAGCAGTGACTGCCCAATGGTCATTAAGCTGTCCACTGCCGCCTTGGTGGGGCTCATGGAAGAGAGGGAGCAGTAGGATGCGGAGGCAGAGGGGCTCTGCTCCGCTGTGGCTGCTGGCAGACTCTGGCTGGCCATGCCAGCATAGCCACTCTCCTCACCAGTGGGCCTGGAGATAAAGAGGCCCTTGATGTACCTCGACTTCCTCTCCTCCTCTTCCTCAGTGGTGGCGGTGGCACCTCCATCAGCCACGGTGACCTCGGTGTCATTTTCCTCGGAGGCCTGTATAGTCTCCAGGATCTTCAGGCACTGCTCCTCCAGGTACTCAATTTCCAGGATCTCGGCGGCATAGAGCAGATCGTCCAGGTCCTCGACCTTGGCTTGTAGGGTGGCAGTGTACGCGTACTCCAGGATCTGCTGGAACGTCTTTGGTGAGAGGAAGTCCAGGGTGTAGTGCTGGCTGTTGCGGTGGAAGAGGATCTCGAACATCTTGCTGGTGCAGGCCAGCACGGTTCGGTGCGCATGGAACTCCTGGCTGTCCACCATGATGACCACGTCGCACAGCGTCCCCGCCAGGCGCATCTGGTTGGCTTTGTGCAGCAGCCCGGTGGGGTGGCAGGGGTTCTGCAGCTGGATCAGCCCCATCTTAGTAAGATCCATGGCGCGCCCCAGGCTCACACATCAGGGTGTCTCGCCGTCGCTCAAATCTGGGACCAGCTTTGTGTGCCGACTATCTGCGAAAACAAAAGGCGGAGGGGGAGCAGAGTGGAGCGGGAAGGGGGAGCGGTAAGGGAAGAGACGAAAGAGAGCGAAAAGGGGGAAAAAGAGAAAAAAAGGAGAGGGAGAGAGAAAAGCCGGGGGGAGAAAGGAGAGGAGAAGGGAGCGGGGAGGAGAGAGAAGTTAGCCCGCAGCCCAGCAGCGACTCGCCCAAAAGTTTCCGCGCTGCTCGGCGGATCCGCAGCTGCCGGAGCCGCGTCCCCGCTGCCGCCGCCTGGGGAAGGCAAGGGAGGGAAGGGAGAGGAAGGTGCGCATCCCCCGCCGCCGCCCGGCCGCAGCTCCGGCCGCCCCGTCCCGCCGGCAGCGCGGCCCCATCAGGTGCGCGGCGAAGCGGCGGAGCCCCGGCCCCACGGCGGTGCCGGGGCGCGGGACGCGGGGGGG
>NW_024581119.1:354331-372929 GCF_017639235.1 Corvus kubaryi
GTGGCCCGCTGCCCGTGGTGCTGCCCCCCCCCCCCCCCCCCCCCCCCCCGCGATGAAATACTGACGCCGTGACGGCACTACTTGTATGTAGGGATGTGGCGGGTGCCCGCAGCCCAGGACGGGCCATGGGGCTCTGCCGCAAGGGTCGGCCTCGGGAAGGGAGCGAAACACGCGGGAAGGCACCGGCCACACCGTGACACCGACAGCAGCGCTGGCAGCAGCACGAGCAGCGGGCCACGAGCCCAGCAGCTCTGTGTGCCCTGAGCGTCCTCGACCCTCGGCCCTGCGCGTGCCTCAGCTCCTTGGCGGTGCCCAGAGACCTGTGTAATCCTCAGGGAGGGGCAGCGTGGCAGCCGCGCAGCTCTCCCTTCTTCCTTCCCTCCCTGCTGCACCCGTGGCACAACACAGCCAGCGCAGGGCCCAGCGTCGTCAGCTAAAACAACAAACGCGGACGGCATTAGTACAAAGATACCCTTGGGGTAAAGCAGCGCAAATGTAATCTAAGGAGAACGTTATGGGGAAGTGTGTTTATAATTATAATGGGATTTAATGTACTTTGGGACCAGATGATAGCAGTCATTTAACGAGAACAGCCTAATAACGGAGGCCTCATGATGCACGGCAGCGCTGCGTGGGTTATTAGATGCGTATGACAACGCCGCGCTCGCCGTACTATACTTAAGGGTAAGGCATCAGCTTACTCCTATTTTTTCGGGGGTTATAACTCTGCCGCTGTAATTGGGAGAGAGCAGGGACGCGCTGCACAGGCAGCCAGCGTGCCTGCGGGATGGGGTTTTTAATTGTGTCAAACTGCTTGAGTTCCTCCCTCTTCCTGACTTGAAAATCCAAACAGCTGAGGGGGGGAAATAGCGAGATACTGTGGTTTCAGGTGTTTGTTTACCCTTCTCTAACTTTTAAAAGGCTTGATTTCAGGACTGAAATTTTGCAGGCGGTTAGGGGTATGTTTTTAGTGTAGCTCACATGAAATTAAGCTGCGTGAGTCCCATTAGCAATAATGGAAATCCCACGGCTAAATTCCCAGGCAACATCCTGAAAATTAACCCCCCAGTCCTTCTTGTCAACTGGTGCGTTGCACTTTTTTGTTGCTCCTCTAATACATATAGTAAAAGCTACTGAATTGTTTAAGACACCAACTTCCCATGGCCACCATTTGCCAAAGACAGCGACCAGCTTGGTGACCCTGAGCAGGGATACCCTGCGTGCCTCGGCAGTGGGCTGCCCAGCACCTGCAGCCCACAGCTGAGGCCCACGGAGATGCTTGGGAAGCTATAACCATGGTCTTCAGGGTCATTTCCCCACATCCAGGCATGGGAGTCAATCCCTCGTCACTCCTCCCCAGTACCTTCCGTTTTCCTCCCATCTGTCCCCATCAGTTTCCAATTTATTTACTTTTCTGATCTTAATCCCCACCTTGTAGTGTAACGTGTTTATTAGAAAGGCACCAGCAGCTAAATGAAGCCAAGCTGGGCTCCGTGTTAAGTAGCAGTCATGCCCAAGTGCCTCTCCATGTGCCATTACTCCAAGTGATTGAGGCAATTTCTTCCTCTGCCACGAGTTTCACTTGTAAATCTCTCAACCAGATACGGGGCAATGATGTGCTGCCTGGTGTGATTATTATTAACCTCCAGCATTAAACCCCTGAGTCGGTGGTTCCTCAGGAAGGGCTTTCTGTGTGAGGACCAGGTGAAACATGGTCATCCTTCCCAGGAAAATGATGCATCCATTCAGATCCACTTCTAGCCCCCAGCCCAATCAGTTACTTGGACAGGGAGACACAAACATTTATTTTCCCAGTGGAAATAACCTGACCAGCAGCACCAGGTCTGCAGGAAGACAAGGACGGGGCAATGCAGCAGCCTGTAACCATTTCGAGGGATGATGGCAAGGGCAGCCTTGGGATGCTTCTCCAAGAGGCACCTAGTGTGTGGAGAGGAGAGTAAAACTGAGCAGTCTCTGCAACTGCAGTAAGAAAGGAAATTCCTTGCTCAGGATGCTTAGTCCACAAAAAACATCCTGGAAGGTAACTTCAGCCAGAAGCTGCCCCAACATCACCCGCCCTGTATGAGTGGAAAGGGAAGAGGAGCAGTTCCTCTCCATCAAACCCAAAACAATGTCTTCTTCACCCCTCTGCAGATGAATGCTCTTTTCCATCACACACACTCCTCCAGCGCTGTTAGACACATAACCTCCACCTTCCACCCCATAGAGGGATGCAAGGACACAGCTCCAACTTCTCCAGCTTGCTAGGCCCCGACTTCAGCTGTGCCCACCCCAGCTCTGCCCCCTGGACCTGTTCTCCCTGCTCCTGCAGAGAACCAGCTCCTTACAGGGTGGGGGACAGGCACATTCCCATGTTTTCCTAGGACTAGTTGTGTTTTGCTTTTGATGTATTTGGAGTTTTCCAGTATTCTGAGTTTTCCAGCCCTGCTGGTGCAGAGCTGAGTTATGAAACACTGGAGCAAGGACGCTGTGCAAAATAAGATCTGTTTCGACTTCAGTGAAAAATCCATGACTTCCAAAAACTTATTTTTGGTCTCACCCCAGACTCCTGGGGGGTTCACAGCTCCTGATCCCCTGCATGCACACTCCCAGGACCAGGATTTCTCCAGGCATATTTGCTTTGCTGGGAGCCGGGGCAGAGCGTGCTGCTCTGCTTTGGCACGCGGCAAGCTGACAGCTTATGAAAAGATGATTAAATGTGTTAGACTTTATTTAAAAAAAAAAAAATTCTAAATGCACAAAGCTGTTTGCAAGGGGGAGGGCAGAAGCCCCAGGAAAGCTGCTCAGTGTGCAGCCACGGTGCATTAAGCTTCCTCTGAACCCCACTGATTAGCACCAGGCTCCATCCGAGCACGGCCACTGGACCCGCACGCGCTGTGGCAGCCCGGGGGAGTGGAGGGGCCTGGAACAGGCCCCTCATTGTGCCCCTGCATGCTGCACAAAGGGAACCTGAGAGTCGCGCCGAGGATGCAACTGGATCGGGGGCTGTGGCATGGGGTGGTGGGACACAAGTTATCCACATTGCAGTTGATCCTAAAATAAGTTATTGCTGAAGCTTGGCTGTAGCCAGCCCAGTGGAGCTGCACAGGAGCTGCCCACTGTCGTGGAAAAGGAGAACACGCCCAGCCTGATAATTCGGACAGAGCCGACTGGACATGTGTGCTGTCACACTGCAGAAACCCTCATCTGCCCTTCCCCACAAGCCTGTCTTTTCCCGTCAACCTCCTGGCCCTGGCTGGATGTGGGATGCCACCCAGCCATGCTCGAGCATGTGACAGAGGCACAGGCAGCAGAGATGAGGATCATCGTGTCGCCGCCACGTGAGCGAGCAGCCAGGGTACCTGCACGCATCCGCACGGCTCCAAACGAGGCTGCTGCACGCCGGGGTCTGTGCGCTAAAATCCTTCCTGCTTATGAGCACCGCTCCAAGTTACAGCTTCGCTCGCATATAGGGTTGGTGGAATCAGTGCCATCCTACGGAAGGAGTGGATCAGTATCCCTCTGAGACTGTTGAGAAGTGGGTTGTGACACACAGAACACAAGTGCCAGGAGATACAAGCAGCTCATGGGTTTCCAGGAGCTTGTCCCTCCATGCTCCCCCCTCCCTGTGCCAGGTTATGGATGCTGCAGCCCTAAGACAATGAGGCTAATTAGTGGCTTAGGGCCCTGAGCCTGCCAGGGCTGGAGGATGAGCTGAGTGGTAACTCAGGAGGGCGGCAGCCTGGGACAGCCTTCCCACATTCCTCCCCTAAATCCCCCACACAAAGGGGAATTTAGCCACAGTGACTCAGCGAAGAAGCACAAACTTTACAGCCGGGTTTCGAGCATCGTGTTTATGTATTCCCCCCCAGCAACGTGCTGCTGGGCTTGTAATTAAATAAAAATGTCTCCCTCTAGCAGGCTGTGACCCAACCATCAGTACAGGACCTATTTTTAGTGTTACCCTTGGTATGTATCTGAGAGAGCTCAAGCCAGAGGTAGCAACTTTTGAAGCCCTAATAAATGGGAGGGGGTTGGCCTTGTTTAATTTACTGTGTAATTATTTTTCCTCTTTTTCTCTTCTCTTAACCTGACATATTTGATATCTTGCATGGGACAAGGAAAGAGATGTGCTGAGGCATTAAATGTCAGTCCCGACTTTATGGTGGTGTGGAGGCTGCATGTGTGTTCAGTAAAGTTCATCCCAGAAAAAAGTCCTTTAAATAGAGCAGAATCTACACCAGAACCTCAGCAAAGCACTTCTGGGGGCTTGTTCTGCCTCCCAAAACAGGGGATACTCTAGTGAGGGATTGTGTTCCAGTTTCATCCTGCTTTTCCTCTGTCTCCCTTTGCTTTTGACTCTCCTCAGGATGGATACAGCACTGGAGAAGGAGATGTTCTTAGTCTGTCCAGACACCATTCATGCTGGTTGGTCCTCTCAGGAGTGGGGGACAGGGCTGCACCTCCACCCAGTTCCTTCTCCAGGAGGATCATGCCCAATTTCATTCTAATAAGAATTCCAGGTGAGTTAAAGACTCATTGCATGCTTATCTGAGCACAAGATCAACAATTAAAACTCTCCCTTCCTTTAACAGGATGGTTTCCAAGAGCCCCTGAATGGCTTTAGAGTTTAAAACCAAAAAGTCATCCAGGACCACAAGCAGCATCCTCAGTCCCACTGGAAGCAGCCAGTTTCTGTACCCTTATAATGCTCAAGTTCATTTACTGGGGGAAGCAAGCCACATCCTGAATCCCAATCACTCGGTAAACACCTTCAGCCCTAATTCAATCTTTCCTCTCTAGCAGCGCTCCATGTCCCATTTCCAGCTGCACAGTCCTCTGCTCTCCCTTTCCAGGGGAGAGGATATTTATATGTATTTATGTGCTCCGTGTGCGCACAGAGAACGCATTACTGTTTCTGACAGGGCAAACAAAAGCCCACACTCATGGAAGACTTTCCCCCCCACTCCTTTCCCTGCTCTTAACATATCTCTGCATTAAATATTCACACAAAATGCCTTCACAGCTGGGGAAACTTCTGCCAAAGGAGCTCCTCCTCCTCCTCCCCTTTCTTGCACCAGGACAAAAAGATCGAGTGGCTGCATCACACATGGCACAGACCTCATTTCTGAGATGCTCAAGCTGCATAATGATGGTATTTTAGGCTCAGATTAAATTCCTGTTCATCTCTTCCATCATTCCTAACAGCCCTCTAAACTGTACAACTCTTGAATTTACAAGAGAGGCAGAACGAAGTCTGAAGCTAAATGTTTTGGTCTAGGTTCAAGGTTAGATATTAACTGATTTTATTTTCTTAATAATTACCAGAAAATACAATAAACCCCCAGTATCTTATCTGGTCACAGATTCCTCAGTGACCAAATCAGATAACATTGGTGCAGCAAGGCAGCTCACAATCTGCCCTTTCAGGGCAGATATTTATGAATCCTTCCCAAAGGTCGTGAAGAATTGGTGTGTTCCAGCTTGGTCACAGCACACACATCCATTGCCACAAGTCCCATGGACATAGGCTTTTACATTCCAGTCGTGCAGTGGGGTCAGCCCTGGGAGCAGGGGGCGAGTCCAGCCAGGGCTCCAATGCCCTTGGACCATGCAATGTTCATGCTGGAGGGAGCTTGGCAGGGTCCCCCTTCGGCCAGGGCACATTCCTAGCTGGAACAGCTCGATCAGCCTCCCAGGAATGAAAGTAAACACTCCTGCAAAGTCATTCCTGGATAAGACCTATCTGCCCAGGGCCAGAGGCTCCACGTGTCCCTGCCAGCGGCCAGGGATGCAAACGGGGGAGGCAGCAGGGTGTGTGACATGGCTGTCACTGGAGTGCAGCTGCTTCCACCACCCCGCAGCTCCTCTCCAGGTATTAATTCCCTTTGGAACCCAGTCCATTCTTTCTCACTGTTGTGCCTCTCCCTCCACTGCTTCTGCTGCCTCAGGTGCTACATCCTTTGGTTGGGAAATGCCAATTCCACCACCAATGGACCAGAATCCCATTTCTTTCTGCCATTTGGAAAACAGCTCTCCATTCACAAAGAATTCTCCATGAAAAGTTCAGTGTTGGAGCACTGGCATCACCATGCTACCTACAAAACTGGGTTAAGCATCACCAGATGGCCGAGGGTCCTTGCAGCTCTGCAAAGGACACACCGACAGGGTAGGTGGGGAGCGAAATTGCTTGGAGAGGTGGGGTGAGATATTCCAGCCCAGAGGCTTTTTGAAGGGGCACATTTTGGAATGTCTCTTCAAGGGACCTGAAGGGGAAAAAAACCAAATCACAACTTCCATGAAGAAGGCAATCAGCTGAAAATGGAGGACATGGAATAGTGAAAACCCAGACGTACTAGGTGGTAGAGGAACTGGCAGACTCTGGATAGAGGCACTGAGGCCAGCAGAAAGGGGACATTACAGCAACTGTCTGGGGGGACAGAGCTTCATCTTTGGCCACACTCATCCTCCCATGGAGCACAGCTATTCTCAGGACCAGGCTCTGCCTATGTTAGAGTACTGTGTGCCATCCACTGCAATAAAAAACAAAACAGAGGGGCTCCCAAAGAAATGGTTGGAATCCCAATGGGAAGCAGTGCTGTGTGAACTGGCAGGTAGAATACTTCACCCACGTTGCTTGAGAGTTCAGATGAGGTGATGAGAAATAATCCAAGCTGGCTTAAAGCCTGTGAGTTTTGCAGCAATACAGCTCTTTGTCACATCCCTCCCTGGAAAGAGCAGTTC
The DNA here is from genome assembly GCF_017639235.1 of Corvus kubaryi. Classification (NCBI taxonomy): domain Eukaryota; kingdom Metazoa; phylum Chordata; class Aves; order Passeriformes; family Corvidae; genus Corvus; species Corvus kubaryi. The sequence goes on from NW_024581119.1 coordinate 361,076, forward strand.
CAGCAGGACACAGGTGGCTCTGGAGTGGGCACCGACAGACCAGGGCACAGTGAAGTTGCTGCACACAGGCTGAGCCTGGTGCCAGCCGAACACCTAACTGCTGCCACTACCCACGGGAAGAGCAGCTGTTCTGTACACCAAAGCATTCTTGAAGTGGTCATCACCATGGCAGTTATCCAAGAGCTGCTCCAGCCTCACCACCTCCTCTTGGCAGGAGGGCACCGAGCCCTGGGCATGCCCTGACCCACCCGATCTTCGGCAGGAAATCGGGGAGCTGGCACTGTGCTACTGCAGCTACCTGTGCAGAGACCACCGGGGCCCACCTGCAGGAGCCCAGAGCCATTCCTCAGCTCATGCTGGAAGAATTGTCTTCCTGCAAATCAGAAAGCTGACCTGGGAATCAACGAAGAGCAGGATCCAGGAAACAACCTCACCTAGGTACCAAATGAGCATCGCCTAGGAAACTTGGCAGCAGTGCTACTTGTGCCTCAACTCGGCTTTCTGACCCATTTCTGGAAATTCAGAGGTTGTCAAGGGGTACTGTAACAGGATCACAAAGTCTGGTTTAATCTGTGCTTTCAGTACCACTTTAAGTTGCACTTTGCCAAAGTCACCCTTTGGACACGTTTATTCTAGGAGAATCCACTCACAGAACAGGAATGGAGAAGTATCTTTTCCTTGTTGGCCACACAGTACCCAAGAGGAGACAGTCCGAGTCCCTGTGACCTGAAATGATGTCCCTGGCTCTCGTAATCCTAATCCTGCTGAAAATAGGAACCGAGTGTGGTATACCCTGTGTGACGCTCACAGCCTGGGCTGCAACAGGTCCTGATCTCCCAAGAGCACTAAACTAACTACAATTAGGATTTCCCCCTTTTCAGGGTCAGAATGCCTAACTTCATGTTCTGTCATGGGGGTCCCAAAGAGCTGTTTCTACTGGTGCAGCTTCACCCCCTACACACACAGATATACACACACACACACACACACACTCTCTCTTCTGCTGTGTAGGCATTGATGCCATGTACACTCTCTGACACACTGGGTGCCTCGGTGCAGTGCCCAGTGCTGAAGCTTGGACAGTAATAAAGGCTGGTGCTGGATAATTAATCCTCTCCCCAAGAGCTGCATACACGAAAGAGCCAGTGGCATCAGAAGAAATAAAAATCAAGAGGCATAAACGCGGCACGATTAGATGGAGGTGGGTCCTTCCTGTTGGTGCTCCAACACTGTCCGTGCTCAGAGGGAGCGAGGGGAAGGAAAGGAGATGAGTGAGCGCGCTGCCTGCTGCAAATATTGACAGAACCATTATGGGCATGTATAAAACTCCCATTTGCGTGATGCAAGCGGGATAGTCTTTGAATACTTCTGTCTCGAGGAATTCTTTATTTTGCCATAGAAGAAAAATGTTTTCATATTCTCTCCTGCCGTGCAGACCTGCAGCCCGGCGAGCCCTTTTGCCCTTGAGAGCCATAACATTATTTGTTAACATTTTTATGATGCCAAATGGTCTGTGCTAGAACGGGTGCCATTCTTTAGCTGGGAAACCATATGGCATGCCGAGTAATAAATAAGGTATTGTGATAGTTAATGAACCTAATTGCCAGCAAAGGCTTTAATACAGGGAATGTGCTGCTGAGAATTTAGCACCACATTAGAGATGCAGCAGAGCTCCTCTGACTTCTGAGGCTTAATTTAAGTTCTATATTGCAAACTCCAGAAAATAATTCCAAACCCTCCTGCTGGAAAAGCAACCTGCTGGTAGACTGTGATTATACTGAATTACTAAAATCGCAATCAATTTTATACACTCTGTTAACCCTTGCTGGGGAACTTGGCTCTCCAGGAGTTGAGGGGATGCCACTCCAAAGAGGTACCAGAGCCAAGTGAGTTGGAGCATCATGGTTATCATCCTCATCCTCCTTACCATGACTGGCCCTCTACCCTGGCATCTCCCTCTTCTGGGAAACACCCCTTTCCCTGGCCCACCTGCCTACCAACCAAGCTGGCTGTGGGCAAAGCCAGGAAGAAGAGCCACAGTTGTGAATGGTCACTGCTACTTCTCTCTGTGACCAACCTAATAACTGCTGTTCCCGCATCACAGTGACACAGCATAGCAGAAAGTGCTGCTGCTGCCCCATGGCTCCCAGGAAATGCTCCTGTGGGCAGAGCAGCAGAAGCAAAGCTAAAAACACAGTTAAACATGCTTTTACTCCCTCAGCCCTGGAGTGGGGAGAGCTCTTCTGGCCCAACAGAATCTCTGGCACTGCTACAGACTCTGAATGTGACCACAAGAGCCCCTTCAGTCCAGAACGCCCTTGGATAACTCATGCCTGCAGAGATGTCAAGATGCCTTCCGTGCATCCCGGGGTGGAGAGGCGACCGCTCCTGCATGGGGTCTTTTAAAGCAGCAAGGAGGGATGCACAACACCAAGTATTCCCTGTTAGGCTGCTGTGCAGCACACAGAAATCCACAGAAAGACAAGGAGGAAATACTGGTGTTGGAAGGACTATTTTCAAAACCTGCAGCAATCCCAGGTGCAAACATGGACCTGCTATCCCATGGAGAAAGGGTATCCCTTGCCACAGGTCAGAGCTGTGCTGCAGCATGCCTGCACCTTCTCTGAGGGCCGCTCCAAGCACTCCAAGTGCTCATCAGCGTAGGAAACCTTCGCTCAGACTCTGCACATCATCCCCTGAAATAGCCTCTTTTAGTATGAAAAGCTGCAGCCCCTTTTTAGGGATTCATCCTTCCCCAGAGGCCACTGGCTCCACAGGGAGACCCCCGGAGTCCTTGGAGAAGAGTAGTGCTGCTCCTCCAGCACCTCTGGAGGGGGGACAGGAGGCTATTGGTTTCTTCCCTGTTCTGATTGCGCTCGGCTGCCCTGCAGTCACGTCTCCCGCTGACGGTGGGCAGCCCAGCTCTGCCAGGCAGCAACATCCCGGCTGGAAGCACCAGCGAGGGAGGACAGGAAGGTTCCCTGGTGGGACTGCCCCTCTCCATCCCTTAGCACCAGCTGCAGCCGGGTCTTGGCCACCTGCAGACCTCTCCTGCCCTGGGCTTCGGGCACGTGGCACAGGCTCCACCCGTGCCACAGGGAGTCAGGGCAGGAGGTGGCCAGGGCCAGTGCACGACGGCAGCATCGAACGGGCAGAGCGGCGAGATAAAGAGCGGCACAGGGCGGATTTAATACTGTACATAAATACACTTTACAATCTGGGGAAGGCTCAGTGCTAAGAGGAAGCCATTGGAATATTTTATCGTGATGCAGATCGAGTGAAAAGACTGTGAATAAATAAAAGGGAAGATAATTATTTGATGGAGTTCTCTTAGGATATGCCACAGCAGGGAATACTTACAGAGAATACATATTACTAGAGAGACTCAGCTATTCAAGCATCAAACTAACCTATAAATTGTCAGAGGAGAAAATTGGAGGAGAGGAATGGATGGGGGTTTGGGCACCGGTCTCATCAGTAACGCCGGGTTGCGCTTTCCACCTTCCCCGTCGCAATTCCCCCTGCCCGAGGAGTCACAGCCCTGAAAAAGGGAAGGCTGCCTCCAAATAAATGTCTTTCAGGAATTACGGCCGAGCCACTACAGTACGGAGATGGTGTCGTTTATCTCTCCGCCATCTGCACGGGCTCGTCGGGCCGGGGCGCAGCCGCCTGCTCCGGGAAGCCTCGTCCCTCCTGCACTTTGCAGGGCGAGGAGGCTCGTCAGCAGAGCCCAGAGTGGCTCCTGAACGATCCAACCTCTCCAGGCACCAGGCCCCCGTATCTAACCACATCCTCCAAGGCTGGCATTCGCCTCACCCCCACTTCGGAGGGAATCCCTGCAGGGGAAGGGGTTTCCCGGCTCTGGGACCAGGCTGGTGCATCCCCATGGGGCATTTCCCAGAGCCCTCTCCCTTGAGCTGACAGACAACTGCCGAGTCCCAAGCTCTGCCATGCTGGGATCCCTCGACCTCACTTCTCGCCCACTCCCAAGCCAAGGTTCTCCAAAAAAAGCACTTTGCCAAGCCTAAGGACCCTGCGCACACTCGCAGCACTGCTCGGAGCGATCCTCCCCGTTTCGGGGAGTGCAGCAGCACTTCCCTGAGGTCAGAGTGCTTCCTAGAGGCGAGAGAGAGAGCCCAGCGCTCCCTGCCTCCCGCCGGCACAGCTCGCACCAGCCCTGCTGCCCTCCCATCCGGCGCCGGATCACTGCTCCCAGCTCACAATCCCTCGGGAATTCTATAAAGATGGCACAGACAAAACCGAAACCGCGCTGATACTGGGTCTGTGTACGACAGCTTGTTGTACAGCTTGTTTAGTATGGTATCACTCCTGTACTTTTCTTTTTCTCCCCACTATTTTTGGCCCTACTCGCTACAAAAGCACACCCTCACCCATACTTTCCCTCCTGCACAGCGCCAGCTCTCCTTCCTGGAGGCAGGTGGGATAAAAGTGGATACCGGGAGAGGGCTTTCTCAGCATCACCTCCTGCCCCATGCCTGGCACCAGGACCAGGTCTGTATAGGTGCAGTTTACACCCTCTCCTGACAGGGCTGATGTCATTGGCTCTGAACATCTCCTGTCTCTCTGGGATTGACGGAAACCTCCGGTTCCTTTATGGGGATGATGCAAGCGACGGCCTGCGGTTCAAAGAGGCAGCCTCAGGTAATTAGCAGAGGTGCTCATTATTTTAAGCGAGACTTGCCATTGCTTCCAAAGCCCTGAGCAGGAGCAAAGCTGGTTTCGAGTGCGGGCTACCTTTAAGGCTGGCTCAGACAACACAATCAAAGGCAGCCTGACAGTGGCAGGTCTCCCTCCCTCCGCCTGCCAGAAGGGAATTGCTCAGTCACCGGCACCCAGAATAGGACTTTGTCCCTGTTCCTGTCATTAATTTACTGCCTGTGAATAAGTGGGGCCCCAGAGATGCACAGAGCCCACCTGTTCCCTCGCCCAGCTCTGACATTTGGAGCCTCATCGGCAGGTACCGGCACTGGCAAATGGTCCCATAAACCATCCGCTAACGCGGTGCTGCCAACGTGTGCCCTCCCTGCTTTCCTCCCTCCTGCAGCTGCGGGGCTGAGGGGAGCACCTGGCCTGCCTGTGGGGATGGACACAGGCAACCAAGGCTTTTTAAAATAGATCTTATTTTTCCCTGGTAAAGCAGCTTTAATGCAGTGGTGGGATGCTCAAAGGGATGAGACAAAGCACCCTGCTTTTGGTAATGGGGCAGGGCACATGCAAGGGGGGATAAGCAGCAGCCCCTACCCTGTGTCACCCTTTCAACAGAGGTCATTCTTACACCAGTATCACTCTATTTACCCCAAATGCACCACGCTGCTGTAATCGCTGCCATTCTGGACTCCAAACAAATCGGCCCTAAATGCTTTTCTGTTTTGTTAAAAGGGGATGGGAGGAGGGCGGTTTTAAAGCCGCCATCACTGTAATGCAAGGAAATTACCATGTAGGATGCAGGGGTCTGAAAGCTGCACTTAATATCCCACACCTTTCCAAATCCTTTGTGTCATGACAGTCCCAGAATAATGGCAGCTGGTTGGGATCTGCAGCAGGGACCCCCACTCCTCCCCTTAAGCCCACCACCAGTGCAGGGGTGCCAAGTGCTCTGTCCCCTTCCCAGAGCCCTGGCAGGACCAGCAGTACACAGAACCCTGCTCTGCCTCCACCTCCAGCTTCAGCTTTTGGCTTGGCTGCTGAAGAACAAAGGCACTGGCGCTTGGTGTCCACAAACCTGGCTGGCTCCATTCATGGACACCTGAGCCTGTGTCAAGCACAGCACATCTCCAAAGTGTTCCAAAAATGGGCGGTAGGGTAAAAGAGCTCCTCAATGTTCCCATGGAAATAAAAACTACAGGGGGGTCAGAAACAACACACGCATGTCCGACCTAAACCCACAGGAACCTCAAGATTTGACCTCTTTATTTGTCCCTCTTAGTACAGGGAGAACAGAGAGACTCCATGCTAATCCTAGGAAAATAAATGTTTTTTATAAATAACCTGTAAAAAATCCATAGGAGAGAGAGGAAACTCTCCACCTAAGACAACCTTTGCTCCAAGGCTCCACAGTGGCAGTGCCCAAAGCCACCCCAGCACAGAGCCCCAGCTCACACTGAGCTTTCCACAGCCACCTTCGACACCTCCCAGAGCCATAGGGAAGTGCTGCTGGCACTGGAATGCCCTGGCTGAGTGACCTGCTGCTGCCACAGCTCTTCTACAGAGCTCTGCACCTTTGAGCAGGAGAGACAGAGGTTTGGGATGAATCACACCACGATATGGAGGCAAAGTCCCATTAACGGAACCACTCCGAGGCACTGCGGCTCCTAGTCAAGTACTGGGAGCTGGAAGCCATATTTATGAGTGAGATATATCCGCAGAGGGAGCAATAAACCGCAAAGCAAAGTATGAAGGTTTGCAGCAAATGCTGTAAAGTTTTACACTCCTGAAAACTGGGAATAAAAGATGTACCCATTTAAAGCAGAGTGGATGGAAAGGGTTTGCACAGGACTATAAAACAGCCTTATAACAGTTAATTGCTACTTTCTTGTTGCAGCCCAGAGAAATTCAAACCAGGAGAAGAACGGCTTAAATCCCCATCGAAGAGTGGGAGCACAGAGAGGAGAGTGAGAAGCAGAGAGAGGAGTGCAGGGAATGGGAACCTTTTGTTTGGGATCCTCTGCACCACGTGGAGAAGAGATGCCTTTTGTTCCTGGAGCTTGGCTGCTCCCGCTCCCCTCTGTGGGCAGAGCCTCTGGGGAGCGAGACCCGGGGCAGGGGCCCAGCAGCACGGCCAGTTGTTAATTACACATCGTTTATAAGATCCCATTGATGCCCATGCGACAGAGACTCAGCCAAACATCTGTCCCTGGGAGGAAGGGAGCAGAGGGAAGGGCACAGCAGTGGGTGGATTCCTCTGACCCTGATGGGAACCTTGAAGCACAATATTTCTGACCACAGAAATACAGGGGAAAACTCAAAATGTTTTCTGCAACAACCAAAACAACCAGCCACCTTGAACCAACCCCCGCAAAAGCAGCAGCACCCAGTAGTGCCCTTAAAGGACGCTTATCCTCACCACAGCACCTCCCTAGGCCAGTGTTCCGCCACACAAGCTGGCTGCTTCCAAACCTCCTCTGGGACACCAACAGGAGCTGTGCTCATGGCAGAGGCCGTATAGAGCCTAACTCAGAAACACCTCGATGTGCTGCAAGTACTAAAACAACCCTCCTCCCTCTGCCCTTTGTAATCTCCCAGCTGCTGCCCAGGTGAGGGGGATGAGGCCAAGGTGCTCCTCCATAGGCTGGAAGAGCTTCCCTCCTCCCTCTCCAGCCTTCTGCAGGTGTTGCTCCTTTTTCGTGTGATTTTCCCTCCCTGCAGTGGCAGATTTTGTGCGTTATCCAGGAAAGCAGAGCCATGCATTCCTCGCTGTAAACATCAAGATGCTGTTTCCACCCATCAGAGCAGCACTTAGGTGGAGATGACAATGGAGCTCGTGCAGCCCTAATCACACACTTTGACTGAAATAAGAGTACAGAGGAAAATGGAAATCAGATGCCTGGAGCCAAGCTCTCATGGAGCTGGGAAGCTGGAGCGTCAGAACCATCCTGGGGGCTGCCACAAGCTCGGGAGCTGGCTCTTTGGGCTGACCTAATCGTGGCCTTCTAGTGCTTGAAGGGAGCCTACAGGAAAGATGGAAAGAGACTGTTTAGAGCATTTACTATTTACAGCCTGGAGTGACAGGACAAGGGAGAAAGGCTTCACACTGACAGAGAGTAGGTTTAGATCAGTTATTACGAAGAAATTCTTCCCTGTGAGGGTGGGGAGGCCCTGGCACAGGTTGCCCAGAGAAGCTATGGCTGCCCCATTCCTGCAAGTGTCCAAGGCCAGGCTGGATGGGGCCTGGAGCACCCTGGTCCGGTGGAAGGTGTCCCTGCCCATGGCAGGCCAATCCCAGAACATTCTATGATTCTACGATTCCCAGGACCAGGCAGTGCCAGGCTGACAGTGAGGGCAGTAAGTCTTGCCAGCTCCAAGATGCTCTGCCACTCCTGCTGAGAGGCTTCTGGGTGCTGACAGTTTGTACTTTTATCCCCAGATTATGTCATTCAGTGAACAAAACCAGGCTCTAAGGATTGAAACCCAAGTACTGCACTGGCAAATGCCCTTGGGTCAGCTTGCCTGGCCAGCAGGGCTCTTGCAGGGCCCCGTGTCCCAGCACTGCAGCTGCAGGGAGCACTGATTGTTGGCTTTGCTGTCAGAAGAAAACCTCTTTACCATGTTCATCTTTCAAGCTGACGTCCTCTATACACCTCACATGCTCAGCAGAAGGGTTTGGCAGGGGCAGGTCTGGCTCAGTGAGGGGGTTTTGAAGCAAATGCACCTTGGATCTACAATCGCACTTATTAGTTTGACGATGATGCGGCAGCTCCTCTGCTGTCACTTCTAACGATGGATCCTCAAAAAAGAAAAGGCCAATTATATAGATTTGGAGTCCGTAATGAGCCTAAAACTGTTTGATCATTTCGGCTCCAGCTGGGCGAGTGGGAGGAGGACGAGCTGCTGTGGGGACCCGCCAGCGCGAGAAGTGCGGGGCTCTGCTGCCTCTTTGTGGCGGTGACGGCGAAGGGGTTGTCACCACCGTGTCCCCTCCGTGCTGCTCCGGACGGCGGGCGAGAGGCTGCCGGGGGCTGCGGAAGTGAGTTATTATGAAAAAGCAAGGCTCAGCAGAAAACTGGAGGGCGAGCCTAAGTCCTGCGGACGAACGTGTCCAGCTGGAGCGAAGCAGGCAGAGGGGACGTGCAAACTGAAAGTACAACAGGAGCACGGGAGGAGCGAGGAGCCGAGCTGGCTCTCGGCAGGATGGAAGCGCCAGCGATCTTCATGGAGGCAGAGTTTTACCAGCGGAATTCTGACCCTCGCGAGTATTTGAAAGAATTTTACAGCATGAGCACCAGCCGGGAAGGGGCAAGCGCGTTTATGATGCTGAACTTGGGGAACCTGCGTAAAATCTTCTCCTTAAGTGAGCACTCCCGAGGCGTTCGGAGGCGTGGGACGGCATCATATCCCGGGCTGCCGAACATGGAGCGAGCTGTGAGAGACACAGACGCACACCTGCTTTGTCAAGAACACCCCTCTGCCTGCACGTGTGTCCGTGCAGACAGGGAATTGCAGCTGGAGCTGTGCCACAGTTTCTGGGATCACCATCAAGCCCAGCTGGGGCCGGGGGACATGAGGACAGTGCCTCTGCCCCAGGAGCTGGCACTGCCCCTGCCACAGGCTGTGGACCCACTGCAGCAGTTGCCCCTGGGCCGGGCTGTGGCCAGGGAGCCCTGGCATTGGGCTATGGGGCTGTGCCATGGGTCTGTGGCATTTGGGCTCACATTTCTGGGTTAGGGGGAACACAGCCTGAGGGGCTCTGAGATGTTTCTGCCCTGGGGCAGTTTCCATCCTCACCGGGATGGTTTGCCCCCCACTCTGCACCAGATGGGCTGAGAGGTGACATCCTGATAGATGTCGGCTGTGGCCCCACCACCTACCAGCTCCTGTCTGCTGATGATCACCTTGGACTACACTGACCAGAACCACCGGGAGATGAAGAAGTGGCTGAAGAACGAAGCAGGAGCCTTTCACTGGGAGCCAGCAGTGAAATAAATTTGTGAACTGGAAGGGGACAGGTGAGGCTGGTGTCTTACTGCCTGTCACCAACCATGGCAGTGGCACAGGCTGTGTGCGGTGACAGGAAGCCACAGGCACAGACGCTAAATATCCACAGAATGAGCCTTCATCTACTTATTTTTGCATTTTCTTGCCAGGGAGAAATGGGCTGAGAAGCAGGAGAAATTGAGGAAGACGGTGAAGCAGGTTCTGAAGTGTGATGGGACCAAAGTTAACCCCAGGGGCCCCGTGTCCCTGCCGCCAGCCGACTGCATCATCTCCACCCTGTGCTTGGAGGGTGCCTGCAAGGACCTGGCCACCTTCCGCAGTGCCCTGAGGAACATCAGCACCCTCCTGAAGCCAGGGAGGCACCTGGTCATGGTGACTGCCCTTGGGGACACCTGCTACAGCCCTTTTTCTGGCACTAAATAAACTCTGGAGTGCTCCAACTGTGTCTGTGAGCTGGGATTTGTGCAGCACACACAGCACCCAGGCTTGGGGTAACCCCAGCAGCTCCCCCCAGCCCAGGGACAGGGATAGTGCCTGGAAGGAAGAAGGGTATAATTATATAAACACATAAAAAAGCAAACAAAAACCCCAAAACAAACTCTCCAAACAAATAAACCACCAAGCCTCTTCTAAAGTTGAAACTGGCAAGTGGAATTGGTTGAAATCTCAGCAATATTTCCAAGTGCCTGCACATTAAGAGTGAAAACAGGCAGCCAAAGAACGGGGGTTTCCACTTTGCTACTTTGAAGAGCAAAAAGGGCACCAAAAAGTGACATAAACAAGCACAACAGAATTCCAATAGCATCTCTGAAGCACCTGAAGTGGTTCCTTTTCTCTCACTGTGTATTTTTCAAGCCTGGGCTCGGTGAGGCTGCACCAGGCAATGCCTGAGCCCACCAGCTCCTACCGTGGTCTCTGGCCAGGGCTGTGGCACCTGCACGTGGAACAAGCCAGGGTGGCATGAGCACCACACGCTCCCAGCCAAGCCTGAGGAGACCCAGAGAGAGAAAACAGGCAGAGCGAAAGTAAATGAGGCTCCAGGGAAATTAAGGCAAAGTGGAAGTCCTGGCAAAGCGAGGTAATAATTCCCTTTCTGAACGAGTGACTGTTTGGAATTTAACCAGGCGAACGCGATTAAACCAAATGGATATAAATTCTAGGTGCGGCGGCAAGTAATGAAGTGGAGAAAATGAACAGCACCCAATTAACAAGGAAATCGGATCTGCCGCAACGTGGGGGGATCTAATGAAAAATGAAGGCTCAACTGCCCCTTTCAAAATTTTTCCAGATGGAGAACACCCGTTTTACATCCGCCATCTTCTGGGATACCCAGGGGATTGCAGTGGCTGGGGAGAGCCGACCGGATGCTTTCCAACTTTTCCACTTTTTCCCCCCCCACTTTTTGGAGAAGTGAAATCCCTGGGAAGGCTGATGTGAGTCCCACTCCGACGGGATCCAGCCATAGGAGCAGCTGGGCTTGGAGGCCCCGGGGAGAACCCCCGGTGTCCCACTGCAGCCCCCCCGGAATGCAGAGCCCTCGCGGCTTCCCTGCTCCCAAAGAACCCATCTGGGGGTTTTTCACCTGCATCCCGGTTTTTAACTGGCTGCCTCAGACCCTTTCAGTTTCCCATCAGTTTCACAACAGCGTGGGAATAACGGGGAAACGGAGAAAACGCGGCACTGGCTGCCAAGCGGCAGGACCCGGACGCAAGCTGGTGACAGGGATGCGCTGTCGCGATAGCGGGGCCGGTGCACGTGACGCATCAACGACTTCCTTACGGCAAACGGGGCCTATTGCCAGTTATTGGCTAATTACAGGTCATCAGAGAGTTCCCGGGGCCCGCGGGCCGCAGGCGGGGGCTTCGCACGTCCCGTGCGCCCCGGCACACGCGGGCCCGTCCCGCCCGCACTCTGCGCCCGCAGCTGCCGCCGAGCCCGTGCTCACGAGGCCCCGGTCCTGTCTATGTTCCCTTTCCCATGCCTGGCTCCATTCCTATTCCCGTTCCCGTCCCTGGCCCCGTTCCCGTTCCCCATTGCCCCGTTCCCGTTCCCCACTGCCCCATTCCCGTTCCCCACTGCCCCGTTCCCGTTCCCCTTCCCCCGTTCCCCATTGCCCCGTTCCCCATTGCCCCGTTCCCGTTCCCCACTGCCCCATTCCCGTTCCCCACTGTCCCGTTCCCCA
>NW_024581119.1:373329-554884 GCF_017639235.1 Corvus kubaryi
TGCCCCGTTCCCGTTCCCCGTTCCCATTCCCCATTGCCCCGTTCCCATTCCCCACTGCCCCGTTCCCGTTCCCCATTGCCCCGTTCCCCGTTCCCGTTCCCCATTGCCCCGTTCCCGTTCCCCGTTCCCATTCCCGTTCCCCATTCCCGTTCCCCACTGCCCCGTTCCCGTTCCGCCCCCGCCGGAAGGGGCGGGCCCTGCACGCACGCGCCGCCGGTGACGTCACGCCAAGCGCGGCGCGCGGGGTGGGGGCGCAGCCGCTGGCGAGCGCGGGCGCTCAGATCTCGGCGCGGCGATGGGGGCGGCGGCTGCCGAGGCGAACCGGACGCTGTTCGTGGGGAACCTGGACCCCAAGGTCACCGAGGAGCTCATCTTCGAGCTCTTCCACCAGGTATCGCCCGGCGCCCGTGCTGTGTGTACCGTGGGGGGACGCGGCGGGAGGGCCGCGGCCGCCATGGCCGGCGGGGCTACGGCGGCCGCCGCGGGACAGGGTTCGGCGGGGCGCACGTGCTCGGCGGCGGTCGCTCCCTCCCGGTGTTTGCCTAACGCCTTCGCCCCCGATGCCAGGCGGGTCCCGTGATCACCGTGAAGATCCCGAAGGACCGGGATGGACGGCCCAAGCAGTTCGCCTTCGTCAATTTCAAGCACGAGGAGTCGGTGCCGTACGGACTGCGGCTGCTCAACGGGATCAAGCTGTACGGGCGGCCCATGCGCATCCAGTTCCGATCAGGTACCGGAGGAACCTTAAATAACCCGCTTTCTAGAGGGAAAGTGAACTGCTGTCAACTGCCCCCAGCCTGCAACAGAATCACAGTTAATCGGGTAAATTGCAGGAGCCTCTCACCAAGGCTCACCCTCCTCTGCCAGCTCTGCTCCCCTCACACACTCCTGTCCCAGTGCTTCCACCAGGGACTTTTTGTCCCTCGTGGCCGGTGTAACCCCCTTGGCTGAGCCTTCTCTTTGTGTTTTTATTGGTTATTCCTGCAGCACCTCTGAGATCTGTTATAAATTATCACACAAGCACTAAAAATTGCATCTGGTGGTGGTTAAATGAGGCACATTGGCTACAATATCTCTGCCCTTTCCTGGTGGGAATTAAGACAGTTGCAGTGCCATATTTTGGTAACTGGACCATGTGCTTTTGCAGGTCACTGATGAAATGTGAGAGCCAATTAAACACGTGGAAACTTGAGAGCCAATTCAAAACGTGTTGATGTCCTGCAAGTTCACACCCAAGTTCCTTATCTGGTATTTGTGGGTCTCCTGAAATATTTGTCTCTCCCCAGGGAGCAGTCATGCAGCCCAGGATATCAATCCATCCTGTCCCCCGCTCACAGCTGCTGGCACCAGCCCTCCTGGGATGCCTCATCCAGCATCCAACTGCAGCAGGTATGAGTCTTGTTGGCACAGGAGCGTGGAGTGGAGATAGACATTGCATGGCTCACAGCGTTCCTGGCTACTTCCAAGGGCAATTTGGTGTTTCTTCCCTGTGGAGGGAACACCAGTGGGATACCGACACCCCTTGGACTGCAGCTGTTGTGTGTTTAAGGCTTAAACTCCTCATCTGTTTTCCGTGCAGGTATGAGAGGGTTCCAGATGGCATGGCCGCACCAGGGTTCCCGTCGAGCCTGCAGAGACAAGCAGTGGTACGTGCGCACACTCACAGGCACAGGTTGTGGGAATGTACTTTTGGAGTGCTGAGATGACAATTCCAGAAGATTTGAAGCTCCTGGAACAGTTGGGGGTCTGTTGGGAGGGCTCTGGGCGTCCAGCTGTGGGTGAAGTACTGGGTAGTGGTTATTAAGCTTGCATTTGGTCTCACTTCCAAACCAACCTGTTCCGTTCTCCTGGTATTTACAGTGTGAGTTAGGGTCCAGCCCAGGGTTTAGTTCAAGCACTGCACTGGGCAGCGAGTGTACCAAACCAAGCATGCCTTTCCCTCTTTCCCTTCCAGATGAACAGTGTGGCTCGGCAGCAACCGCAGTTTGGGGGGAAATATGAGCAGCCCGGCTTTGCCCCTCCTGGCTACCCGCACTCCTTCCACGCCCCTCCGGGCTCCCCGGGGCCGCGGCGCTCTGAGGGGCCGGCCCTGCGCAAGGGCCGGCTGGGTGCCCACCCCTACCCCCCAGACACCCGCCACTTCGGCCGCGAGCGCTTTGGGGAGCGCGGCCCCGACTATGGCCGGGGCAAACGGGATGAGTACGGCTTTGATGAGAGGGGCCACGACGCCGATCACCACTACCGGGGCGGCCGGGAGGAGCACTACGACGACAGGCACCGGGACGGCTGGAGCTACGACTACCGCAGGGAGAGCTACAGAGAGGCCAAGTGGCACTCATCGCGGCATTGATGGACTCGAGGGCAAAGCAAATGTGACCTGTTTCTCACTGAATACATGTATAAATCCCCCCCAAAACCCCCAGTGAAGTCACCTTTTAGTGTTTGTAAAAATACCAGCAGTGCAGTCCTGCCAAACTCTGGTCTCAGTATTAAATGTCTTAACTCACACTTCAGGGCTTTTCACGGGGTAACAAAGCTGTGGTGAAGATTTGGAGAAACAACTACTCTGTCCTTGTGTCACAGAGAAGTGCTGTTAGTATTTTTTAGGAGAAAGGAACATCTGTGTCAGATGGAAGGGTCTAGCCTTTTAAGCAGGGTTGAGGTGGGACAGATGCTGCCTGGCATCTGCAGCATTCCTCATATCGTTTTTTATACAGTCGTAGAATCACAGAATGGTCTAGGTTGGTAGGTACTTTAAAGACCACCTCATTCCAACCCCCTGCCAAAGGCAGGGACACCTTCCACTAGACCAGGTTGCTCAGAGCCCCATCCAACCCGGGCTTGAACGCCTCCAGCGATGGGGCGTTCACAATTTCCCTGGGTAACCTTTTACAGTGCTTAAGCACCCCCACAGTAAAGAATTTTTTCCTAATACGTAATCCAAACCTACTCTCTTTCAATTTGAACCCATTCCCCGTTGTCCATTTAAAATATGACAGTATCGTCTTGGAGAACATTAAAAGTCTCCCTGGGGAAAGCCCCTGGGTGAGCCCCCTCTTTTGAAGCGGGGGGAGCGGAGCTCCTCCGTGGGATCGGTGACGGGAGGGGGGCCCCGGGCTACGCCGGACTACATCTCCCAGCAGCCCTTGCGGCGCGTCCACCCCCACGAAGCGCGGACGGCGGCGCGGGGGCCACCGGGAGCTGTAGTGCGGCGGCTATGCTGGGCGGCGGCCGCGCCGGCCTGGGCCGCCTGCGGATCTGCGCCGGGCGGCTGTGGCGGGGCCGGCGGAGGGCAGCGGCCATGGCCGGCGGCGACATGGGGCAGCGCATGGTCTGGGTGGACCTGGAGGTGCGGGGCAGCGGCGCGGGGCGGCGGGGGGCGCGGGGAAGGAGCGGACGGGACGGGGGGCGCGGGCCCCCGGGCGCGCTGACGCTGCCGCTCGCCCCTGGCAGATGACGGGCCTGGACGTGGAGAAGGACCAGATCTTGGAGATGGCGTGTCTGATCACCGACTGCGACCTCAACGTGCTGGCCGAGGTGAGGGGGCCGGGCGGGACCCAGCGGGCACCCCCGGCCCCGGCAGGACCGCGCCGCTTGCGGGCGATGCTGGAACAAAGTAACCCCGGGCGATGCCCTGCTCCGGCCGCGCTGGGATCCGCTGCTCCGCACCGGGAGCGTGGGAGCGGCACCGGAGCGCGGGGACCTGCGTCACACTGCACTTCGGGTCTCCAGGCTGAAACTGCTCCGTGCTCTGCTTGTGTTTGGGACTAAACTTTTACATGCTTGTAAACTTTTATTCCGTTACCTTTATGTTTTCCTCTCCCCGACAGGGCCCGAACCTGATTATCAACCAGCCCGACGAGCTGCTGGAGAGCATGTCCGAGTGGTGCAAGGAGCATCACGGGAAGGTAAAGCCCTTCTCCGTCTTGGCCGCGATGAGAATGACGTGTAATTCTGAGTGATGAGCTGCAGTACGGCCGCCTTAGCAGGCACAACTCCTGTGCTGAGCAGTTTGCAGTCAGACAGAGGGGTTGAAAGACAGGAGACAGTATCTGTCTTATTTTGTATTGAGGAGCCTCTGTGGAATGTTTTGCCCAAGGTGTCACAAGTCATCTGCGGCACAGTTCAAACTGCGCTCGGGGATCTTTAGCCTTCAGCTTCCAGCTTGCCTGAAGGAGCCTGTGCTTCGCAGGCTGGTTTCTGATAAGTTGGAATAGTGCTGGAAGCTACTTCGTGGTTTGAGAGAGCTCGGGAGTATCAGCACAGCCCAGCAGCAGTGAGGCTCCCCTGAGAGGGCTGGAGCAGGCAGGAGGGGCCAGAATAGGGTCTGTTGCTCAGGGATGTGCCACTGGCTCGCATCTCCTAAGACAAGGGCTCAGCCTCCCTCTCTCAGTGTGAGATTGGGAATTGGGGTTTGGTTCCTTGGTCCTCTCAAAGAGTTGCTGGCCACCTCCTGCCTGTGTGGGAGCCATGGTGTAGGTGGGGTGGGTGGGCTCCTCTTGACAGCTCCTCCTGCTGAAGTCTTGCATAAAATAATTCAGAATAATTCCAGTGGAGAAGGGGAAGGTGAAGCTTGAATGCCTGAGTAAGAACAGGTGCAGGATCAGTGCAGAAGAGTCCAGAGCCAGTGAAATGCAGATTTCTTCCTGTGGATTCTGATGCATGTGGGATTAAACAGGTCTGTAAGCACTGGGCTTTTGCCTGTCCCCTCAGTGCTGTGAGCCTTGCGGATTTTTTCACTGAAGGCTTCACTTTTGCAGTAAGAGATTATTTTTTGGTCTTTGGGCCACCAGAGAAAGGTTCCTCCTTGCCAGCAGCAAGAGAGCAAATGGATTTTCCAGTCCCTGATGATGAATTGAAATTCAAGTTAGTTTTAAGATACCCATAACCCCCCTTCCTCCCCCTTCGGCGTCTTGCTCTCCCTAGGAAGAATTAGCAAGAGTTTGGGAAATGAATATTAATTTACTGTGATGGGTGCTTTTCCCTGCTCCAGTTGAGGATTCCGGCTCGGCTTCAGCTCGGGAGTGAATTGGAGATGGTAGCATGCGTCCTTGCTGCTCCTGAGGAGCTACTTATTTTTAATTGACTAAGAGAAGAGAAGCAATTAGAATATAGATGAAAATGCTGCCACATAATGAATTTTTTAACCACCACTTGGATCTGTCAAGTAGATTTTTGCGGCACAGTCGTGGAAATATATAGCGTAGCCAGATGGAAATAAATCACTGAGAACACTTGGAGAGGATTTGACATTTAACTATAGAAAAAAAAGAAGGGAGGAACTTCTCTGATTTATAGGAATCTTGATAAACCCTGAAGGCAGGATCCTGTTTGTTTGTGTTCACTGGTACCTGCTGCTCCCTGCTGGGGAGGCGAGTGCCTCTCCTGAAACAGGGATATAAGGGGATGTAACGCTCTCCTGGCTCAAGGATGTGCAGGTGGATAAACAACACCTCACGTCTTGGTAACTGAGAACAAGTCTGAGCAAAGAAATCAAAAAAAGGGAAAGAAAAACCCCAAACCCCACAGCAAGGTCAGTGCTGCCAGGACTATTGACCTGCCTTGGTTTTACTTCCCAAGCAGGAGGTCCCTGGGGAGAGTAGAGGCTGGGGGTGCCCCAGAGAACTGAGATGCAGAGTTCAGGAGGTACCTGGGGAACAAACAGCGCTCAAAGGGTTGACCTTTCACTGCAGAGTTAAACATTTACTTGAGAACTGGAGTATTCCTGGCAGTGTCTGTGACAGAGTGTTTCTGATTTATGACTTGGCTCTTTTTTGCAGTCTGGCCTTACTAAGGCTGTGAAGGAGAGTAAAATCTCACTGCAGCAGGCAGAGTACGAGTTCCTGTCCTTCGTGCGGCAGCAGACACCCCCGGGGCTCTGTCCTCTCGCAGGTGAAGCATCTTCTTTCTTAACTACAACATCATCATCCATCCTGCACTCCCAGTGGGATGCAAACACACACTGGCACCTGTGGCAGGGATGTGTTCCTGTTCTATGCTGTGTCTTTTCCTCCCTGGGTATCCAACCAAAGGCCAAATAAGGATCTTTCAGGTGTCCTCTTACCCAGAATTGCTTTCAGAATGTTCATATATGATCTTGGGACAAGTGCTGAGTGAAATTAATACCAATGGCCATTTTCACTTGGGAAGAAACCCAATGTTGGCATAATTCTTTGATACTTATCTGTGTGACACAAACTGTGGGAGTAGTAAGTGAGGAATTACTAGAGGTGTTAGTATTAAACCCTGTGTGATCTGATCCTGCAATGAAAATTTGACAAACCTTTACAATCATGTTTGCTAGAAAATGGGATAAATGAGCTGCTTGTGAATGGCTTTTCATCCCCTGTGATCTCTCCCAGCTCGCTGCTCGTTTCTGTGTCGCTCTGTAGCGTCTTTGAAGAAACATCTTGTTTTGTGTCTTTGTAGGTAACTCTGTTCATGCAGATAAGAAATTCCTTGACAAATACATGCCGCAGTTCATGAGGCACCTTCATTACAGGATCATTGATGTGAGCACTGTCAAGGAACTTTGCAGGTAAATGTTCCCCCAATTAAGTGGTTTGAAAGATACCCCCGGGATGCCCATTCGTGATGCTGGGGCTCTGCAGATCACAGCAGGGGGACAGATTCCCAGGGCTGTGGCACCTCTGGGTGTCAGTGAAACCAAAATTCCTTCATCAAGTGTAACAAACCTGCAGCAGTCACCAGACATGGTTTTGAATCCCAGTTTTCTTTTTAAGTGGCAATTTTTCTGCTCACAGGCGCTGGTATCCAGAGGAGTATGAGTTTGCACCAAAGAAGGCGGCTTCTCACAGGTGAGCTTTGTGCTTCTGTCTCTGACTGAGCAGGGCTTGTCCTGCAGGGAACTCTGCTCTTCCTGAGCAGGATATGGGGCTCCCTGTGAATTCCAGCATCCTGTGTCTGATGCAGGTGGAGGCTGTGTGCTTCTGCACCCTGTCAGATGTTTGTATTCTCCTGTCCAAAGCCTAGATAGTGTAGGGAAATGGAGTATTAAAATACAGAGAACCAGAAGTTTCCTCAGTCCTTCTGATTCACTCAGCTCTTTGAGGTGCATGTTTGTTGGCCATGCAAACAATCACTTAATGGGGGTTATCTGCCCTTTTTTTGGGTAGAGTTGGTTACAGAAACACAAATATTGGAGGACTGTGAATGGGGGGTGAGTCCTGCTCCTGCCTATTTCCTGAGCTTGGAATGTGCCAGAGAGGGAGTGGGAAGGAGCCAGGGAGCCTCTGTGGCTCCGCTCTGATGTGACCATGCTGGGCCAGGAGGGAGGCTCTGGTACAAACAGAGAAGGAGGAGGGCTGGCTGTGGCAGAGGTTCTGGCAAAGTCATGGTTGGTGTGCTTCTGCATGGGGCTGAGCCCTGAGCAGGCCCTGGCTGGAGCAGAGGGCAGGTCTCTGGAGCGCTCGTCTCTTCCCTTGGATCGAATTGTCTTTAACAGCCAACGCTGTAGACCCCGCTGGCTTCCAGCAGCTGTGTCCCACAGTGACATAAACTAATAAGCTGTTGGCACTGCTGGACTTTTATTGCTTCCCTGAGACAATGAGGGTTATTTTCATTTCTGACAGATGCACCTTCCATGTGCATCAGTTTGGTTTCCTGCAGCCTGGAAGTTTTCAGCGGCATTAGGATCCGGGCGTAGCTGGAGCTGGACCCAGACGCTTTGAAACCCTCCTTAATTCTCTTTCAGAGCACTTGATGACATCAGGGAAAGCATCAAAGAACTCCAGTTCTACAGAGACCACATCTTCAAGAGGAAAACGGATGAGAAGAAAAGGAAACTGATTGAGAACGGGGAAAGTGATAAAGCTGCCAGCTGATTTCTCCTCCCACCACGCCAGCCCGTAGCACACACTAGATGCGTCTCCTGGTTCTTTTATGTTTGCCAGTCTCTTGGGAAGCTGCACCCTGGGTTACCTTGTTTCTTACCAGCTGTTCAATGCAGACAGGAGCCTGAGTTGCTGCTGCTTTTCACTTTGAGTGGGGAATCAGCACACTGGGCCTCAGCAGCGCCCAGGTTCGGATGGTGTAGGTAAAACGTGCTGTTTGATACTCCTTACACCTGGTTTTAGGTGCAGTCTTTCACGACACAATAAAACAGTTCAGTTGAAAGATGGTGGTTTTGGACAGCCTTTCTTTGGTGCTCACCACACTGCCAGGTGAACTGCTGTTCCTGGTCTCCCCTGGGCAGTCCTGGAGCGGGAGCTGCCAGCCCATAAACCAGAGGGTGTATTGGAGCACGGGGTGTGCAGCTCCCAGGCATGTTTTTATTATGGGCATTAATAATAATGGCCATCCAGGGCTTCTCAGTCCTGCTGATTGTTGGAACACCTGCTCTGCCAACCCTGGGAATGATTGTTACTGCAGAGAGGCCATTAAAATGGTTAATGGGGCAAATAAATGAGTCTCTGAAATGTCTCTCTCCTCTGTCACCCAACTCCCAGGTTAGTCGGCAATTCCAACGAGGTTTGTTTTCTGTGTGGGCAGGCTTGGAGCAAGGCAGAGCTGAGGGACATCCCTGCACAGGGTTATCCACCGCTGCCAGCAGCTGCAGAGATGCCTGGATGCATCCCTATAGAGCCACTGGCCCCACCCGCTGGGGCCCTGGGATGGCACCGTGTTGGAGCCAAGGACTCTTGGTTCACCCTTGTCCCAGCAGCTCACCAGACCCACGTCACAGCTGCATGCCAGCAGAATCCACTCTGGCTTTCATTTCCATGTTGTTGGTTTTCTCCCCTTCCTTTGACTTCTTCTTTCTGACCTACTTCTCCTGCTTTTCATATTTTATTCCTTGTTAAGATGCTTTTGTTTTTCTCAAAATGTTTTCTAAGAAACGTATGCCACCTGTGTTTATACATTTTTAAATATTGTTTATTCTTGCTTCTGAAGTAACAGTGCCGTATGGAGGATTTTTATCTCATTTCCCTGTGTTATGCAATAGCATTCCTGGTTTTCTGTGCTGGCATTATTTGAGGTTCCAGTTTAGTACAAATTTGTCATGCACGTGGCAGAGCACAGATAAACCCTACCAAAGTGGGGTATTATTTTGGTCTGGAAACAAAGCTGCCTTCTGCAGCAGGGGCTGGGTAGAGGGAATGGGCAAGGACCCCCTGGCTTCACACCATTCCCTTCTGTAGGAGCACTTACACCAGTTGTTGTTCGCAGGCTCTGAAAGCTCCATCACCATCACACAATCATGGAGGTTCCAGATACAGGGATGCAAATTACTGTGTTTTTGGATATGGTAGCTAAAAAAATTCTTCAAAGGCAAGTACAAAGTATTCCTGGGAGCCCTTGGCTCCACCCCTGAATGCTTGTGGAAATCTCTTGGATCGAGGTGGTTAACAGCACGTTGAACCTCTAACTGCACAAGGAGTTTGTGTTCCCGTTCTCAGTGTTCGGAACAGGAGTCCCCACAGCTCCAGCCACTGCCAGGATGGAGAGTTTCCCATGTGGAAGCTCCTTCCAGACAGGAGCCATTTGAGCCTCCATTTGGCAAAAAGCAACCAGTTATCCCTCCCTCCCTCTCTCCTTCATCTTTTCTCTGCCCTTCCCTGCATCTCTCATTCTGTCCATCCATCCATCCATCCATCCATCCATCCATCCATCCACACTGCACTCTTTGGGTGCAAACCACAGAAATCAGGAAAAATATCAGCTCATGCTACACTTTTGCCCAGCTTCCTGCGATTTTCTCCCGTTCCCATTTTTTAGAGAAATCCATCTGCTCCCAGGCACAGCTGCTGGCTCCACCGCAATGGTCCAGAAGAACTTCTGCCCTCGGCAGCTGTGGCACGGACATAACATCAACCTTATAAAGGCAGGGGATGAAACAGTGACCCTCAAGAAACATTCCCCCCCAGTTTGTTTGGGCCGAGCTGGATGCTTGGAGGTGGCAGGGATGTGTTGGGGACACTGCACAGCCCACGCTGGCACCGCTGCCAGTGCTGCCCACTGGCCTTGGGAGCTGCTGGGTGCAGCTGCATCGGCTCAAGGTCGGCTGCAGAGAGCCTGGAATAGAAAACCTTCAGACATGATTTTTGTCTCTTTTTTTTTCCTCCCACTGCCGCTGATGATACCCTTTTACTGGAATAACTCTCTCCTGCTGACAGATAAGCTTTTAGGGTAGTGAAATCTCTGTGACACTTTAAGTGCCCTAAATGACAAAACAAGGACGTGCAAGATTACCCCGCGACTACTCCGTAAAACACAACTTGTCAGGAAGTTGCCACAGCCGCTCAGGCCCCAGGAGGATGGGGCACCCCCATCCCTCCCAGGACTGTCCTTCCAGCAGCAGAGCAAGTGGAATAGCATGGGGAGAGGGAAGAGAGGGAAAGGGGCAAAACAGCAGTTAGCGTGAGGAGGAGCCTCCCAAGCCATGGGGACGGAGGGTCCCTCTGGAATCAGGGACCTGTCTCTCTGCCACCTCCCCACTGATGGATGGGTTCCAAATGGCCATAAATTGCCAGGTGCTGCAGCAATGTTTTATCCCCGTGCCGGAGGAGCCGCCAGCAGCAGCACAGTGCCACGTGCGGGGCACGGGCTGTCAGTCAAATGCCAAGCGGTGCGGGGAGGGAGAGGTGACAGTCAGTGAGATCCATTCCCCGGCACTAACACCAGCGGCGAGAAGAACATAAATGGGT
The DNA here is from genome assembly GCF_017639235.1 of Corvus kubaryi. Lineage (NCBI taxonomy): Eukaryota > Metazoa > Chordata > Aves > Passeriformes > Corvidae > Corvus > Corvus kubaryi. Next base: position 383,997 of record NW_024581119.1, read on the forward strand.
GTGATAATGGTGTGATAGGGCCTACCGACACCATATTTTGGAAAAGAAAACAATCATCTGGTGAGTCAAGTGGCACCTATTGACCCCTCAGCTCTGGGCACTGAGGGCAGGTTACAGGGTGCAAATCCTTCTGCTTGCCTAAGACCAGGCTTTGTTGTTTACCCTCAAAGTCCCCTTTCCTGGGAAGTCTGGGGGGAACTCTGTTCTGAAAAACCATGCAGCCTATGTGAGGGCACAGCCGGGGAAGCTGCCCTGCACCTTCCCCAGACAGAGTCCTCTCCTGCACTGCACTTGCAAGGGAATAAAATCAGTGTCTGCTCCCGACCCAAGAGACAAGACCAGAGGGAGGATCACGCTCTCCAAACTTTGCAGAAGGGAAATGAAGCGCAGAGAGATGAAGTGACCTGCATAAGGTCGCATGGGGAATTTGTAGCAGAGCCAAGAACTGAGCTGAGATCTCCAGGGTCCTCATCTACTTCTTCCACTGTAAGATATTCCCTCCGCTTTCCCTCCAGCCAAGTTAAAAATAAAACTGAGTTTCGCGTCCCTTTGGCAGCAACGTGACTCCAGTGCAGCAGTCTGGTCCATGAGCTGCCAGGGCCACGGCACAGAAAGGATCTGCCTGGTTCTCTGCATTGCTCAGTCTTTTGGGGGACTGCTGCATGCATGGGTACATATTAACGTGCATGTACTAGTTATGTGGCACTTTCTGCCTCATAATTAAATGGAACCTCTTCATAGGCCCCTTTGAAGCAAATCTCTGTTGGTTCAGAGAAACTTTCATTGCCAGCCAGCACTCTGCAGTGTTTGTTCTCGTTGCTCCCGCCAGTCAGAATAAAACTCCTGATAACGACAGAGAAGGTGGCTCTGGATTCCCAGTGCCATCACACACTCAAAGCCCAGCCCTTTCTTGGAGTAGGTATCTGCCTGTAGTGGTATCTGCAGCAAGCCCTCATCCATGCCCCGAGGGCTGGGGAGCAGCGTGGAAGGCTCCCCTGCTGTCCTTACTGTCGACTCTGGACGTCTGTATCCCCTCAACGTCCCCATGAGTCCTCCAACCTGTTGCATGCTTCCATTTTCTGTGCTCTGCTCGCCAACACCCCTGACAGGAGCTGCTTTTTTTCGCAGGGAGGCCCAGGGGCTGTGGGACGTTCCCTGCCAGGTGTATCTGCGATGCTCTTGCCTTTCCCTGCGCAAGTTTTGACACTCAAACCGCCACTTGTGAACAGCCCGAGAAACACCCCCAACCCACTCCTCGGAGCTGCCATTTGCTGATGGCATCGCTGCTGTTGCTGCAGTTGGTCTTGTGGTGTCTCCCAAACACAGGGAGCTGCGGAGCTGAGAGCAGAGGTAGCGGGCGGAGAAGCGGCTCCAGAAGGGAGCGGGCAATGGAGCCAGGGCCAGGGTGGGAATGCTGCACAGAGCCCATGGGTTTCCCATGGGTGGCTGTTTTTTGACTGCTCCTGCAGTCAAAGGGAGGTCTGAAGGGTACACGCTGCCCTTCTAGACATAATGCCTTGTTCTCAAGGGGAAGAAGAGTTTCCTGCAGGAATTAGATTGTTTTGTTCTTTGTTTCCAGGGGAGACAAGGAGGGAGAAGCCCTGGCTGAACCCCCCTGTAGGTATCAGCATGTGTCAGCACAGAAGGCGAGAGTCCCACCTCTCCGATTCCCCTGTGATCCGTGTCACATGCTTGGTGTTGTCACTCCTGCCTTCTCCCCGACCTGAGGTCCGTGCCCAAGGCAGCAGTGCAGTTTGGGATGATGTTTTTGGTCTGTGAGCCTCTGCAGAGGACAGGCTGACCGGGCCCAGGTGGAAGGTACCAGCTGGGGAGCAAGCCTACAGCTCCGCAGCCCCTGGAGAAACGCGCTCTTCCCACCTCAGGCTCACAAACACCCACCCAGTCAAATGCCACAGGCAGCTTGTACAAGATCTGAGTCAGTCTGTGATCATCAGAGTAGGTAAATTAGGGCTAATCAAATCCCCCCCTCCAGAACAAACAGTGAGAAGTAAAGGAAACGAGGGGAACGTATTCCTGGCGTGAACGGCTGCATGGCTCCAACCAGGAGTGCTGCATGCACTGGATGCACTGAGGCACCGTCAGCACCATGGAGAAAGGATCCTGCTGTGCCTGGTTCTGACCACACCATGTCCTGGCTCACTGTAATGGATCCGCTTTCATGTCAGGCAGCAAAAATGCGAACAATATGTTCTGGGACAATTATTTCCCTTTCCAGAGGGACAAAGTGACTTGTCTTGGGGTATTTTCCGTGTCCTCTGCTGCGTGCTCTAATTGCCCCGAGATGCTCTACCTGCAGAGAGCCTTAATACATAATTATATACCATTAGCAATGAGAATAACATGACAACTGCTTTGGATAATCATGGAGAGCACTGTTCCTGCCAGTCTCCTAGCTACCACAGCACACACATATTGGGCTCAATTTGTACAAGAGGGCATTTTGGAAGAATTATCTGAAGCTGGAAATAAGAACAGCAGACACAGTCCTGGTTTCATGGGACTCAGATGGAAACCAATGGGGAAATTCACTGCAAAGGCAAATCAACCAGTAGGATTTTTAATTTTTTAAAACCACCCTAATTAAGAGCAGAGGTAGCGTAGCCCAAAGGAAGCCTTCAGAAGATTGCAGATGCTCTCTGCCTGGAGATCGTGTGATACCTGGTGTTGATTTAAAGACTCTGGGAAGCTGCACTGCCATCCCTAGGTAAACCGTTCCCATGTTTTATGACCATGCTGCTAAGAATTTGTCCCATATTTCTTGCCAGAATTTGTCTTACTTTCATTCCTAACCACTAAGGATCATTTTGCCTTTCCCTATCCCTCTGCCCAGCCACACGCCATCAGGATTCCCCTCTCCCTGGGCAGGCATGGCACTGTCAGCACTCCCTCAGCCAATCCAGTCAGCACACCTCATCCCTTTGCTTCTCTTCTTCCTGATTTCCAGAGCTGTGTATCCCCATTTTCTAGAAATCATCCTTACAAGTCCAGCATGTAAACCCCCCTTAATCACTGTGGGGAAGTGCCCAAGTCTTTCTTCTAAAGCTGAAATCGTCTTTCTTGCCTGAAGCACCGCAGCAGCTCCTGGCTCCCATCTCATCCTCTCCCAGGACCCCTTGCTTTGTCCTCCACACAGCAGGATGTTTTTAATCCATCACGACAGCAAAAATCATGCCATCACACTGCCCTGGGACATTTGGAGGCTGCTGGAAGGATGGTCCCTGTTCACCACGATGCTGCTCTGTGCTGCAGGACTGGGTCCTCCCTGCTGGGGGATGTGCCTCGGTGCTGGCGCTTCCCTCCAAGAACACAGGGCCCCCATCTCCTCCCTGCCCAGTGCGTGGTCCAGCCTGGCCCTCGTGCACTGCAGGGTGTCACCCGCTCCCTCATGCTCTCCCAGCTTTTCCCTTTGACACGTTTTTCAGCCTGAAGGACAGCACTGTCAACCCATCCCTGGAGAATGAAAAAAAGCAAACAGGAATCTTTGGTGGTGCTCCGAGTGCCAAGGACAAGGCTGGCTGCTGCCAAGGTCACAGGCATGAGGATATTCATCTTCATTCCTCACCATCACCATACAGCCTTAGCTGGAGAGAATCGAGCTGCTTCCGGCTGCGCGTGTTTAAAGGATGAGGGAGCACAGGATGGTTCAAGAAGAGATTGCTTCATAAGACAATGGCTGAGCTGATAATGCCAGCTAAAGTCGGGCCACTGGGGACCTCTTACAATTTTAAGATCCAATCAACTTTAAAATATTACTGTCTCAGGCAGGCGACAAGTCTTGGAGCAGAAAACAAGTGATCCTGTTTTATTTACGCAGGAAAGGATGTTCTCCCTGTCCTCACCCACGTATTGAAATATTAATGGTGTTTGTCTGCGTAGCTGTGTTAACATCACATTTCCAGAGCTCAGTCCATGAAAGCTCTGGTTAAAACACTTAATGCCATGATGCTGGCTGCCTGGGAGAAGCGGACAGCAGGGATGCAGAGGGCAGGGGCAGCAAGGACACAAAGAAATGCCTCAGGGAGAGGCTGCAGTCACAAGGGTCTGTATCTTAATGCCCCCCTCGTCCCAGTGAAACCTCTGACTCCATCACCTTCCTTGTGGCCACATATCACTGCTCTGGTCCAGCACCAGCTGAAAATGTTCAGGTGCATCTGGCCTCCTTCACCCCTCATAGCTGTCATCCTGCAATTACACGAATTCCTGCAAGGTTCAAGCCTGGCTTGCAGAAATTGAGCTTGGGAACAGCCCAACAGCAGCAGCCATGCTCTGGTGTCTGGGCTGGTCATGCTGCAATCCTGCACATGCTCCCTACCTGTTGGGATGCCGACAGAGAGCCTGGCAGCTCTTCGCAGCCGGTCCGTGCGCTGGGTACCGCTGCTGCTGTCTGGGAAGTGCTTGCATGACACATCATCACTCTGCCTTAGCCTGTGGCCACAGTGGGATGGCAGCAGTGAGGACTGCATTATATATTTTATCATAAACACAAAAGCAACAACTACCACAGATTCTTAATAAAAATGTGTCTCTGGCGCCCATGCAGAGCGCGAGTTAAACACTGTGTAGCATCAAGCAATTTGCAGCGCCTGCACATGCGATCGTGCAAACGTCCCCAAAGTGCCCCATGGAAAAGTCAATAACATCAATAAAATCAACAACAAATAAAAGCAGCCTGGCTCAGCAGCAAGCTCTATTCACAGGGAACATCTCAGCGACCTTTTGAACAGGCTTAGTGTGAGAAGCATCCCCACGTGCAGGGAGGACGGGCGCTCTCCTCCCTGAGAGCAGCTGCTGTGACAAGTACTGTCCAAGGACAGGAGCCATGTGCCCACTCTCTGGACCGCACCCACCCTCAGATGGCCAGCAGCGCACTGCCTCCTGCATAACACCGAGCATCCCTGGCAGCTCTGACAGCACCCAGTCATCCCAGGTGCCTCCAGGAACTACCATGATAGAAGCAACAGGTAGGAGCCATCCTTGCAACCTCCTGCCCTTTGTTGGGGTATAAAGGACCTCTCCCAAAACTCTTATTCTCTCCTGTGTTGCCTGATGCTGCCCTCTTCCCACCTGCCAGGACCTGTGCTTTAAGTCATGCACCTTATTTTATTATGTGCCCATTCATCCATCCCCGAGATTCACATTCCTCCTCCTTTATGAAAAATTAACTTGTTGGAGCTGATTTATGAAGACTGGCAGGCACCTGTGCTGGAGCAGGGCCCTAATACGTTCATCATGAAGTCCTGTAGTTATTCCTAAAAGAGCTCATGTTAATGCCTCACATTAAAATTCATATTTTATTTTTACATAACTAGATGTCTCTCTGCAATCTTTAAGATATGCCCTTCAGAACCTGGATTTCTTTTTCCTTTTTCTTTTTTTTGTGAGGGATTGAAGCTGTGTGGTGACAGCTTCTCATAAACACTGGGTGGCATCGGTGCAGGGTGGCAGGTCGCGTGCTCGCCGCGCATTGCGTGCCTCGGGTCTGACTGACAGCGAGGACTCGCCAAGGTACATCCTCCGTCAAACGTAACTCGCTTTTGTTAGCGCAGCAACAGAAACATTTTCCTTAAGAACATAACCTTTCCCAAATCTCCTTTTGCTAACAGGAGCCAGCTTGCACTGGAAAAGAAGCGGGTTGAGCTCTGCACTCTTCTGGAAAACCTTTCAATGCGTGAGGGGCGAGTGGAGCTGGAGCGGGGGAGCAGCTCCCAGGGAGTCTTTCGTGTGAACCGGCTTGTGGAGGAAGTGACGGGCATGAAAGAAGAGCTGCAGGGGGCAAAGGCCTGAATTGTTTGGTGGGAACAGTTTTCCCCTTTCAATCCAGTGTGTTTCATTCCCTGGTAGAAATAAATCTACTGGAACCCCCTGCATTTGGCACAAGTTCAGCTCAAAACATAATTGCCCTCAAAACTCAGACTGGCCAAACTCAAGTCCGGCCTCATGTCCCTCATTTTCCTGACATGTTTCCCTTTGAATACCAAACACACCTGAGGGGTGGCCAGGGACCCTCAGCATCGTGGGGACAGGGAGTGCTGGCACCTCCACAGGGCTCTCCCCCTGCCCACGCAGCTCAGAGCCAGCCCTGCGGGAAGGCGTTGGCGGGAACAAAGCACCGCAAGCTCCAGCGTTCCGCTGCGGATCATAATTGACCACTGAAAGCCTGAGCTACAGTACTAATTTGATAGGACTGCAATCAATTGTGTTTCTTGCTCTCAGATACAGAGAGAGAAAGAAAAGGAGTGGGAAAGTTAATCTGGATTTTTTTTCACCACGGCAGCAGAAAAACCTTGTCCCTTGTTATTATTTATGTTCAGAGCAGTCTGCTGTGTTGGAAACGCTCACACATGGATGATCCCTGCCCCAAAGAAGGTCTGTTCTCAGCCAGGCAGACACAGAGGCCATCTGTGGCATAGTTGTGGCATAACTTTTGGCTTTCTCTGAGGGATGTGGGACTTGGAGGAGCCGAGCAGCCAGGATGGCTCTGAGCAGGAGGGTCCATGCTAAGCGTGCCACTGGCGATGGCCATCATCCAGGCCATCAGGGAGTGAGTGGATATCTTAATCCTGCTCCCACCCTGGATCTGATCCAAGACAGATTGAAGTCAGTGGAAATCTTCCTGTTGCTGCCCTGGGCTTTCAGCCAGACGGGCAGTGGCGTATGGAGTTCCTGGGACACGAGACAGAAAGACGGAAAGCCGGAGCAGAGCTGCTGCGTGACTCTCGTGTGAATGCACAAGTAGATTTTGCTGCAAAGAGGACATGAAGCCCTTAACAGGACTGCCACTGCCCAGGGGGGAGCACTGGAAAACTTTCCCTTGGGTTCCGGGCATTGCTCAGGACAGCAAGTTCCTCTGAGCATCCTCGGCAGTGTGCTCCTGCCCCTGCCCACATCCCATCTGTCCAGAGGTGTCCCAGTTCAGCACTGTGGAACAGGACAAGCCACCATCTCACAGTGCCCACAGCCAGCAGCACTGCGAGGACAGATCTGCTGTCACTTATTTATTTGTTTTTGCGGGGCAGTACAGAAAGTGACAGCTCGTAAACTGCCTGCCAGCGCCCTCCCTTCCCCGTGTCCTTTGAAGCGCTGCTAACCGCTGGCTTTGAACCCCTCTGTTTATTGTGTGCTGCAAAGCTCACGCCTTCACGACTGACATAAATTATAGAACAGGAGTAGAGAGAAAAGGAGGAAGATAGTACAAAATGCCCTCCCAACTAACTTTGCTAATTAAACCAGCTCTGAAGCCTTCCCAAACACCCCCATGTCACGACAACATGAACAGCCCATTCCAGTGAAATGATTAAATTTATATTGTGCAGATAAAGTTAAAATGAGACCATTGTTGGTTAATAGCTGAACATGAGCCAGCATGTGCCCAGGGGGGCAAGAAACCCAATGGCATCCTGGCTTGTACCAGCAAAATTGTGGCCATCAGAACCAGGATAGTGACTGTAACCCTGTGCTCAGCCCTGCTGAGGCCATGCCTTGAATGGGGTCAGTTTTGCACCTCTCATGACGAGAAAGACACTGCAGTGCTGGAGCGCGTCCAGAGAAGGGCAGTGGAGCTGGCAACATGGTTAGTGAGGACATGGCAGTGCTGGGTTAATGGTTAGACTCAAAGGCCATTTACAACCCAAACGATTCTCTGGGTCTATGATTTACTTCCCATTACTCTTATGCCAATGGGAGCAATCCTTTGGGACATCCTCAAGGAAGAGGATGAGCCTGAGTCGTGTCTCCTCCTGCCATGCTCTCTCCAAGACACCCACAGCACAGAGCAAACGCATCCCTGCTGGGTTTCTCCCTGGCTTAGAGCAACAACACCAAGGCTTCAGACATGTGAAATGGGAACTCACTATCCTAACAAGAATAACATGCCTTGCAGAGGTTCCTTGTGTTGCTGCAATTGAGTTATGAAACACCACGAGAATCAGGTGGACTTTGCAGGAGCTGCTCTTCTCCTGGAGCATTTTTTCTTTGTCTTTAGCTAAAATAACCTTTCAGAAAGCAGGAGCAGCATCCTCCTCCCCCTCAGCCCTCCAGTCACTGTCCTCCGCTGAACATTGATTTTTGCAATGCTCCTCATTTTTCCTGCTCTGGAAATGAACCTGACTGTGTATTTCTGCAGAGATGGTAGAAAAGAGACAGCAAAGGCAGAGATGTCTGCATGACCATGAGGTCAAACTGGTCCAACTTCTGGGAATCCTTAGAAGAGGCTTCAAGCTGTCCTATCTCAGGCACTTTAAATTCAATACGTTGATAGCTGAAAAAAACCAGGCTCCTCAATGCTGAAGGAGAATGAGTCTGACCCTGTGCCAAGGAGCACTGTCTGAGGAGCCCCATGGTGGGGTGACAGTGACTTGCCCCAGTCAACTCATCATTTGTGAGTGATTATATTGCATTGATGGGTGGCCATCATTTGCCACTGTACGACTAATTAGCTACCAGGCCCCTGGAGCTTTCTGGCTGCTATTTAAAATCACTATTCCCTCTAAGCAAACAGCAGATAGAAGCAACCTCCATTCCCTAAATAAGGCACGGCAAGAGCTTTCACTCAAAGGAGAAGGCAAAGTGCGAGCTGCAGACGCTGTTGGACGAGGCTCAGAGATGTTTGGATACGGGGTGTTGGTGCTGGCGTGGGACTGCTCGTACCCGTGCTGCTGCCGGCGGCGACTGTGCTGCAGCATGATAAGCAACGCTGGGAAGAAGAAACTCCAGAGAAAAAAAAGGCAACTTTTGCCTCCAGGTCTGCATCTTGCAGTCCCTGAGCACACAGTAAATTCTGCTGGGGGAAGCGTTTCCATCCAGCTGCTGCATCGACAGGCACAGGAGGGCTGGAAAGGCATTGGGTGGAGCTCTGCATGTTTACCACTATTTATCCTTTGTATTTTCCTGGTGGCAAGAGGCTCTGGGTGTTGAACAGCCCTTGTGCAAGGGGGAGCGCACACATGAGAAGGCAGATTTCTCCCAAAAACATAAAAGTGAAAAATAATAGAGATTACAGATATATTATTGCTGGACAAAGGCTCACCCTAAACAGCTATCTATAATTATGCAGTGATTTAATTCCAGACCCAAATGATGAACTGACAAATTTCACAGCCCAGTTTCTATCCTGGAGCCACCTCCCTGCTCACTGAAGCTCACTTTTTGGGGGAGGTTTTGGAGGAAAATGAGCTCTTCCCCCTCAGATCTCCCCGGGGAGCGCTCCCACGATGCAATCGCTCGCTCGCAGCATCCCCGACACAGAAGTACAAACAGCGACATTTCCCAATATCAAACGGGGAGCGGAGGGGAGTTGCTAAGATCAGGCTCTGCTCTGATCTAACTTGCATCTTGCCAGTTTAAAATCTTAATTGAAATGCTACTTGAAAGCCTCCTGAGCACAGGGAGGGAAGATAAACCCAGGCAGTCGGCCCGAATGCCAGAGCAAGGGGAAGGAAAGCCAAAGTGCCGTTTTTTTCTGAAAATATCATTTTGAGCTGCCTGTTGCTGGCAGAGGAATGACATGTTCCTTCTCCAGAGAAGGACAGGAGGGAGAGGAAAATCATCTTGCAATCTCAGTGTGAGTATCAGCTGGGCAGCAGTGCTTCGCTCGCCCGCTGCCTCCCTCAGAAATTTGGGAAGAGGGAGGGTAAGAAGAGAAGGCAGCAGACCACCACGTTTGAGCAAAGCTGGGCCTGAAGGTCTCTCTCCGCCCACAGCAGCTCCCTGAAAGGCCTCTTATTCAGCCAGGCAGCTCTTGGGAGCACGCGGGAGAGGGGATGGGGGGAAATCCCCAAAACTGGTCAGAAACCGACTGGCTGTTAATTACACTTTGCAACATCTGCCACTTGCGACTATTTGTTTTAGCATTTCTATTTTATACATTGAAACACTCTGATTTTTTGTTGTCTGGAGCTACTGAACTGCCTTGAAAAAGAGCTATTGCTCAACAGCAGTAGTGGAGTAAGTGTGACCGGAGCACTGCAGCACACTGACACCACGGCAAGGACCACTCCAAGACTACGGCAGCCCGGCTGCTGCTTTTTTAGTGATTTGGTTATTTGGGCACCGCAGACAAACCGCTTGTTCATTTGGGAACAACAGAGCTTAAAAAACAAACGAGGTGTTAAAAGGAGGGAGCTCAAAGCTGGGCTTTCATCTGCAGGCTGCGGTGCGGCTTTGATGGGGCTGGGAGAACAGCTCTGTTCTCAGGGGGATAATAATTATGGTTTTGGCTTTGAGAAGTCCGGTGGGTTGGATCTTCACAGGCTCTCGGTGCTCCCCTCCCCGCCTCCTCGCATTTCGACTTCAAAGCAGAAGGGAAGAAGCCCCGAATAGCATCATTTTGTTGATCAAAACCCTGCACTAAACACTGGCCCCGATGAAGAAACCAGAGAGGAGCTTTTCATTAGCGGCAGATGAAAACGACACCTCGCCCGGGCTCGGCCGCAGCCGCTCCATCCGGACAGCGGTATTTCACCGGCTAAGGAGCCGCGCACATCCCGGCCGCGGCCGCGGGCAGAGTACCTTGCTCAGGGCACTGGCATTTAGAAGAAAATGGTTTTCTTTCATCTGTCCAAGTAAATCTCTTTAGAACACTTGTGAGCCTGATTGCTGCCAATTTCCGCTGCTGAATGCAGCCATTCGGAGGGAAGGCATTAGGACGAAGAGATGCTCATAACATTTCAAATGAAGCAGTTTCTTTCCTTTTTTTTCCCCCATCCCACCTCGGGCTGTGTCTCTTTCACCGTTTGGGTATTCGTTCTTTGAGAACAAGAGATATTTCTCTGCTTGAGCTCTCTGCTCTGCAGTCCCTGCCCAGACACGAAGGCACTTCTGCTTGGAGGGATGAGTCCCCTTTGCAGCTGGGCATCATATAAATATATAAATATAGAATCATAGAACCATAGGGTGGTTTGGGTCAGACGGACCTTAAAGCCCATCTCATTCCACCCCTGCCATGGGCAGGGACACCTTCCGCTATCCCAGGTTGCTCCAAGCCCCATCCAACCTGGCCTTGGACACTGCCGGGGATGGGGCAGCCACAGCTGCTCTGGGCAATCACCTGCTGCCCACACAGTGGGATGAACCCAGGACACGGGGAGTTTCTGGGCTGTGCACATGTCCAGCTCCTGCCCAGCTTCTCGGATATCCAGCAGCTCACCCAAGTTTTTCTTGGCAGGACTGCTCTCCATCCCTTCATTCCTAGGCTGTATCGGTACCAGGGGGTTGCCCTAGCCCAGGTGCAGCATCAGCCTTGTTAAACCTCAGGAGATTCCCGTGGGTTACTGCTTGACTGTACTCTGTACCACACACACTGTAATATATATATATAGAGAGAGAGAGAGAGTGTAGAGGACTTGGAGCATCTCCTGGTGGTGCTGTGCAGAGCCGGAGTCGCTTGGGGTGTGTACCAGCGCCAGGCTACAACCATTTTCCGCTCATCATTCTGTGCCTGAATATTGCCACACATATGTTATGAAAAATTACCCGCTGCTCAGAGAGCTCCAAGATACAATAAGATTCACATCAACATTAATGAACCCCTGTCTCTCTTGCGAGAGAAAGCTAATGTAATAACAGCGTTATATTCGGCAAACAAATGCTTGAGACAATTTTTTTTAAGCACCAGACAGTAAACAGGACCGAAAATATCCTCATGAATTACAAGAGTCTGAAATCCTCTACTGAGAAATTAATTTAATGGCAGTAAATACTAGAACAATTTCCCCCATGTGAAAAGCCACCGCCACATTCAGTTAAAAAGCTTCATTTAAGCAGCACGTGGGCACCCACGAGGGCAGAGAAACGTATTTCATCACCTAATGGTCCTTTGGAAAAGGCTTTGTCCCTCCTGTGCTGGCACTTGGTGATGGATGTGCCTTCCCCCGTGGAAAGATCAGAGAAAGGAAGAGGGAGAACAAGCTGGAGGGACTCAGAAGGAGAAAAACACCCAGACACCCTAACAATTTGGGAACAAACTCAGGTTCAGGGAAATTCTTAAAATATAGCCTCTCTGACCAAAACCCAGACATTTCCAGGTGCCCCCTTGTTCATCTGCTGCAGAAGAAAGGGTTGGTAATTCCCACTGATTTTTGGATGTGGCTTCATACCCTGGAGGGGCCTCGTCTCTGAGAAGCAGCATCTGCCCAGATCGCCGATCAGCGCCTGCCTCCTCCGGCCGTGATGAGATCTGGGAGCGGCTGGAGGAGCCGGCGCGCCGGCCTTCGGGGAGCAAACGGGCTTTGAAAAGAATTATGTTAATCAGAGTAGCCTTCTCCCCGCATCTGTTCAGCTGCTATTCCGGGCAAAATTAATAGGTCTAAGGAAAGATCCAATCATAGTGACAATCTGGTCTGCGCAGCGGGAGGTTTTATAAAGGAGCCGAACTGCGGCTCATTGAAAACACTTGAAGTAATTAGTTACAGGGCTACTCACTTTCTTTCCTTTTAATAGTAATAATGGTTATTAATGTTTACAAATTACAGCGCCTTGCTGCAAATGAAAGAATGGCTGGAGCGGTTGCCCAGGGAAAACGGGCGCTCCGAAATTCAGCCTGTGCTCTCCCTTGGAGATGGATTCTCTTCCCCCAGTCCATGATGCCACTGGGGACGGGCTCCCTCTGCCAGGCTGTGGGCATGCCATGACCAAGCACTCACAAATACAAGTTGGTTCCATGCCCAAACAGGGGTTTGGCACCAAGGGATGATGGTGTGGCCACCCCTTGCCAGCGGGCACTGTGCTCTCACGTGCCAAGCACCAGGAAAGGCAGGGAGAGAATTGCTCTGATGATAAATATGTAGGAGAAGCTCAAATCAACCTGAACTTTAGAAAAGAAGAAAGATAATTAAAATATAAATAGACATGTTTGTTTCAAAGATTGATGGCAAGCACTCGATTCAGCCTGAAGATTAATCAGGGAAGTATAATTATTCCTTTGCACAAAAAACCCTGTTAAGCCCCCTCCCTGCCCCAAACAGCAGAGGAAGGAGGTGGGTGATGCTGCCAAACTACACATGAAGCTGAAGCTTGAAGGACAGTCCCTCAGCATAGGGACACTGCCATGCAGGGGCTGACACCTTTGCTCCACTCCGTGGGTTTGACAGCAGCTTCCCTCATTTCCCCTGACATGCTTCATTTTCACACACTGTGAAACTCTAATGTGGGATTTCCTTGTATCCTTGTCCCCCGCCACACTGCCAAAGCCATTTGTGGGGATGCAAGGCATTGTCCCAGCAAGAAGACATTTTCTCTGTTCTTCTCCTTGCCTTGTAGCCTCTGCAGATTCCCCAAGGACATTTCAAGTTGTAATTATGATGCTATATGTTATTCCCAAGCTCGTGTGTCTGGCTCATCATGCGGGGGGTGCTGCTCAGTGAAGCTTCTCCGTAACCCCGTTACACCCGGGGGCTCTGGGGATGGAGGCAGGAGGTGGCTGTAGCACCCTCAGCCTCGCACTCCTCCCCAGCAAGGGATCACACGGCCAGGCCAAGGCGAGAGATTGATTTGTGGGAAGCTGTGCTCACGTGTCTCAAGCCATGTGTGACGAGCACAAAGATTTGTTCGACATCTTTTCCACGCAAGGTCAAGTTGTACTCTGCCACTGCTGACTCAGGCAGTGGGGATGCTGCGGAGCTCCTGTGAGGGTGGGGTGCTGTCTCAGCATGCCCAGCCACCAAAGACACAATGCTTCCCTCCGTGCCATTTCCAGCTGTGCAACTTCAGCCCAGCTGATCTCATCAGGTGGGCACCTTGGCAGTAATGCATGGGGTGTACCTGCTTCCACCAGTGCCCTCTCTGCCAGACCCTTCAGTGCTTCCCCCACTGTATTTAAGTCACCCTGCTGTGTTTGCTCAGAACTAGCGGAGATTTCTACCTGGCGTCCCTTGGAATAAGACATCAGAGCACTGTGTGCCAAATGGAAACACAGGAAGAGGAAATTCTATGCAAGAGGCAAATGTTTTCACAGCCTTCAAGTTGCTCCCTGTTACTGGTTCTCGCTCTGAGGCTGTTTTGCTGCCCCAGGCTGTGCATCAGACACTCACCCCACGGGTCTCTCATTTACTGGCAGGTCCAAGGTCCCAAGGGAGCTCCCCATCACAAGGCAAAGCACGTCCTCGGCTCCTTGCATGTGTCAGCTGGGAGATGGGTCTCTGCTCTTCACATTATTTACTTTTTATATACAAAACTGTGACCCTGGACTCCTTTTTAAAGCTTATCTATCATGTACGTCTCTCCTCTCCCTCTCAGCATCATGCTGAGAGGAGGATGTTGTGTGTGGAGAGATGCAGGACTCATCTTGCAGCATCAGTGCTGAGGATGGACTGGCACCCAGGAATCGCCCCCGCCCTTCCCAGTGCAGGCAGCAGTGGGACCAAGGTCCCCACACCCCTCCCTACAGAACGCAGGAGATGAGCAAACACAAAGCAAGGGATGGTGGGAATTTTTGCATGGGAATCAAAAAGAACAAGCTGTCATTGACTACTGAGGGAAGTCAGGGTGCCTTGAGTGCAGTACATTGAGTGCTTTATTTAGAGTATCTGGAGAGAGAACAGGTAAAATAACTGAGTTCAGGGATGAGGCCACGATTCCCCTGGTTTCGGAGAGCTGAGACTCTCCATATGAGAGGTCAAAGTGATTTTCATGAATCAGAATAGTGGTGACAGATGGTCTCCTCTCAGCTGGAAAAAGAGGACTGAAAAAGCTCTTTCCCCCCTTTTTAAATGGCTCTCCATCTCCAGGAGAGCCCACGTCATTCCTGGGCCTTCAGCACTCACACCACACCTGGGCAGCCTGATGGGACCCTGTGGTCCTCAAAGGGTGGCTGCTGCAAAGAGGGAGCTGCTGTGCTCCCCCTCCTCTCCTGCTGCCTCTGTGGTGCTGGGGTCTGGACATGATGGGGCTCATTATTCATATACACACATATATATTACATATGTATATATACACATATACATATTATATATGTATATATACACACACAGGCAACGTGACAGGCAGCTCCTACACCAAACAGATGGAAGGCAGTTCCCCCTCCACCCCCACTGAGACACCAGTTCATGTGGTAATCTGTCATTATCTTCTCTTCTTTCCTCTCTGACCAAACCTCAGAGCCACTCTGTCTCTGCAAAGAACGGGACAGAAACGCTGCAGGGTCCTGAGGCAGATCCCTGCTTTGTCTGGTTTTTTCTTCTCCACGCACAAGGATGTTGGAAAACAAAGTTAGACATAAAATCCCCTAAATTATTTGATGAAGAAAAAGGCCTGAGTGTGTGTGCCAGGCAGCTTTTAGGGGAGAGGGGAGAGAGGCAGCCCAAAAGCTACTGCTGAGCATATTAAAGAATGGCATTATCAAGTGGAAAAGACAAGACATGTATATAATGCATAAGTAGTGTTTGCTGCTTCTCCAAACAACTCATAGATCACCAGGACACCAGCTCCTAGGAAGAGCAGAAAGGAAAAGAGAGAGGAATGCACGATAGCATCAAAAGAGACGTGTCTGCTGCTGAGGAATGGAAAAAGCCCCAGCCAAAGCTTGGCATCTAGACAGGACTTGGCAATGCCCGCGGGTCTGGGGAGATCTGGAGGGAACTGGCACTCAGGAACCCATGAGCCCCATGCCTGACTGAGCTGTCCCCCGCCTGCCAGCATGGGTGTCCCCAGTACCACCTGCGGTGCCAGCCCTGAGTGACGAATGGGGCCTGACAGGGCGGCATCAATCTGCGGATGGAGTGACCTTCAGGCGTACAGGGATGTTTTCAACAACTCGTAAGCGTAAGGAAGGTTCATTTGCGTTCTCATTTAGCATATTAAAAGGGTATTATTGTTACAAACCAGAAACCTAAATGAGCCCCTGGTTGCAGCTTTGGATGAGGCTTTAGACTAAAGGTGCAGGGCAGTGATTAACACGTGGCACAAAATATTTATGCTTCACAAGCAAGGCCAGACATGCTGTCCCTCATGATTAGCGATGGAAGGGCCATAATGCAGCTGCGCAGAGCAGAGGCAGAAGGCACTGGGGAGCACACATGGCTGCAGTGGCCCCGGACTGGGTCCCCCTGTTTCCATGATCCAGCTGTTTGGAGAAGCTGCTGTTCACAAATGCAATGGCTCAGCGCGTACCCCAGATCCTGAAGGGCCATCCTGCTCCTTCTGCCTTTACCAGGGCCTTCTTATTACTGGCAGATTTGTAAGACCCCCCTTTGTCAATGAAAGAGTTGTGCAATTTCCTCTCTTGCCTCCTGCTCCGAGCTGTGAACCATTCCCTCGTGCTACTTCCAGACAGAGAAGGGGAGAAAGGAGATGGGAAAGGTCCTGCTGGTGCAGCCTAGTGGGGAAATGAGATTGTTATTATTTGTGGGCTGAGATGCTACTCGCAGACCTCCAGGCTGTCTGAGCGCCTCTGACGGGAGGTGACTGGAGGTGGCTGTCCCCAGCTTGTGCCACTTCAAAACGTGCTGGCGCCTCTGGCTCCTCTCCCTCCTCAAACACAAGGGCACCACAACAGCGAAGCCTTGGGAAGCTCCTGTCATGGAGAAATCAGTCACTTTAATTACCCCTTGCACTGCATTTATCTCCATGAAAGGTCCCTGGCTCCTTCAGCACTGACTGGCAGGGGGAGCAGAAAGGAGCAGCAATGATCTATATGTTTGTTTATTTATTTCAGTGGCACCAGCACAGAACAGGGGCCTCCTGCACCCCAGACTTTTCCTATGGCTCACAAGCTTCCAAATTCTGCTCCCCCAACAGACAGAGGGGCTGCTCCAGGAGCCTGGTCAGAAGGTGGGGTGGGGTAAGCAGATCTGGCAACTGGCACCGGGGCAAACACTCCCCTGCTTTGAGGGAAGAGAGAGCAAAGAGGAGCTACGTGCCCAGAAAGCAGGAGGAGAGGCAGGGAGAGGGTAGGGAGGGCAGCACGGCTGTGTCCCTGTCCCCAGAGCGCCGCTGTCTGTGTCAGCCCCAGCAGCTGAGAAGCACTTTCTGCTGTGACAGGGTTTTTTCTGTGATTGACCCCAATTACAGGAGTCAGCCCGCACGGACTGAGCGCGTCACCGGTGTCAGCCCAGCAGCTGCTCGGAGCCTGGAAATGCGGCTGCCCAAATCCATACAAAATGAAGGGCAGGAGCTGGGGTTAAGGGCAGCTGGCATGGTGGTGGATGCTGACAGTGGCGCAGCATCCCTGGGAGAGCCTGGCTCATACAGAGACCCCACATCACCTCCCAGGGACCCCAGGCACCCCCCAGTACTGCCCTGTCCACTCACACTTGCTAGGAGCTGCCCACAGTTTGTTTACAACTTTTCCATTCTTTCCATGCAGTTTTATGACTGGCACAGCAACATCACAAAAGCAGAAAATCAGAACTTGAGTCTTCGGGAGCGTTGCAGACCCCACACCCCACAGCGTGGTCGGGTCCAGCTCCAGTGCCCACCTGCTGTGCTCTGTGCAGGGTGAGGGATGCTGGGAGTAGCCATGGCACAGGTGGGAAGCCTGGCTTTGCTTCCCAGTTTGACCACTGCCAGCAGTGCCCAGGCCAGGCTGGGGCTGGGGCAGGAGTGTGCTGCCGGCTCCAGCACGGAGCACAGCATTTCCGCCTGCTCCTCACCTGGTGTAAGGAACAGGAGGAGGAAGTGCTTTTTTATTCATTTCAAGTTTTCCGTGGAGCATTTAGGAGCACAGGTTGCAGGAGATCAGCAAGCTGCTCCCTGGACAATTGCTCACAAACAGGTGTTTGTGTTTAGACTCGCTGTTTACGTGCATGAAGTTTCAAAACCCCCAAACCACTGTCTCCAGGAGGCTCTGCCTGGGCAGGGATTATGAGTAACGGGAACCAGCTGTTCTGACTCAAAACATCTCACTCTGGAGCCCCAAACCCAGCACCTTTGTCTGTTTTCCCCAACAGCGAAGGACAATAACAAAGGGGTTTATAAATGTTCGAGGGTAAATACACTTTCAGCTTGTGTTTCATGTCAATGACCTTGCAGAGGGGCAAAGAACTTGTTATAGAGCACAGAGACACAAAACCTGGAATAACACCCATGCAACCAACTTTCACAATGCCGAGGATCTGCCCGCATTTCTGGCTGGAGCAAGAGCTCCTTGACATAGGCAAAACCACCCCACTCGGCAGCTGACACATTCTCTGCCTTGTTTTTACTACAGTCACTCCTTGGGCTTCTAAGCACTTCAAGAGCATGTGATGTGTGCTCATGGACTAAAGACCTGCACCAGGTAACTGAACCACTGACCAAACAACCAAACCAATGACATTTCTGCTGCATTGACAGAGAAATAAACCCAGGTCCCAGCTGAAGGCTTTGCAGGAACATCACATCGCATTCAGCTCTGGGGAAGCCCCTCCAGGACATAAATAACTTCACCTTCCCCCAGGAAGGCAGCCTCACCACTCCCCTCGTTAGCCACCTGCCCACACCTGGGCCCAGCTGTTCTTTCACCATGCTGGAAGCTCACACAACTTCTGCCTCCCCATCCCCCTCGTCCTGCTGTCCCTCCTGCCTGGGATTGCCCACACCACTCCACCTGTGTTCACTGGAATGCAGGAATTGTGCTGTGCTCAAAGACCCACTTCTGTTATTATTTCATTCCACCATTATTAATACCCGATGTGATTCCATTTGTTCCATTTTACAGCTTGTCTCCTGCAATTGCCTGGCTTTAGAAATAGTTTTATCTGAGCAGGTGAGGCAGATTATAAATAAATGTTGTACCACACTTTGTATCTTAAGCAAATTTGAGACTTCCCTGATTAGGTACTTTCGCTGGAGAACCTCGTTCTGTCAGATAATTGCAACCTCGGTTCTTTATCCTCCCCTTTTGTTCTCTTCCCCCCTTGGCAAAGCTGCAATCTTGCACGAGAACATCAGCAGACAAAACCCTTGAAAATAACTCTTCAGAAGAAATCTCATTTACTTTTTAATCTGGTTCGGAAATTTGCCAGCAAAATTTCCCCGCGACAAGCAGAGCCATTTATTCCCAGTTATCATACTGGCCAGATCCTCACTCCCAACCCAGGTAATGCAGTGGGACAGCAGAGTGTGCGGAAAGATGGAAACAGAAATCTTGATATATTATTTATTTGATATATTCTTCCTCCCAATAAGATCAGTGAGCACAGGACAAAGTGATGACCTTATCCATTCCAGCTGCCAATGCTGAAAGGCCACACAGATACTGAGTCTCATTCCACTCACGTTGGTAGGTTTTCCTTTATTTATTTATCAACAGGCACACATGCCTGTATAATACACTCGTATTTAACATTCCTGGGGGGAAGGAGCTGATTCCTCTTGTTTCCTCCTGGACAAGGAGAGTTTCACTGCATTAGTGACTTGAGAATCCTTTTGCCAGTGACAGCCATGGGACAGTGCTGCTCCATGAAGCCGTTGTGGATTTGTTTGATAATGTGGCTAATGAGTGTCCACCACAAGGCCCATGAATTTGTTCTGTGTGGCATCTTCAGGGGCAAAGCAGAGGGAGGGCCCACGTGTTCCAGCACACGGAATGCCCTGGTTCCCTGTGAAATCTTTAGACTGAAGCTGGTGAGGTCTAGAGCGACGTGGGATCTGCTGTCACTCTGTACCACAAAACAATCCTTGTTCCCCTCTTTTTCCTTACAGTATGGTGTAATCTAACTGCAGGGATCAGGGGGCTCCTGCTTGGTGTTTGTCCTCTCCTGGCCACCCCTCTGTGCACTGCTGGCCACTGCCCTCACAGCCTGGGGATGTCCCAGCCTACAGCTTCTCTCCGTCAGGCAGATTCCCCGGCTGAGCCCAGCGCAGGCGCTGAAGTTTCTGCATAAAAGTTTCCGTCTCTCACTTTTCCTTCTTGGAACGATGCCTCCTGTGGGAAGTGTAAATACAGAAAGATGACAACGTGTGCATTAGCGCTCGTTAGAATGTCATCATTATATCCTGCAAAGTGTCTGCTGAAGGGATCCCTGAAGGACACTTAGAGATGGAGCAGCTGCTCCGGATTTGTTCCAGCTCACATCTCAAAGAAAATGACATTGAGATGAATACAGCATCGCGAGTGTCTTCGGAGCAGAGTGGGGGAAGAGAGGGGTGATCGCCAGCAGCCTCAGGGCCAGGATGGACCTCAGCAGGTTCCCCCCTGCCTGCCTCTGCCTTTTTAACATTAGTGGTGTGCTGAGGGTCCCCACAGATGAGGGGTGAGATGGAGGGATGTGTGCCCCATCCGCCTTCCCGTTCCAGTGCAGGCAGTGGATTCACTGCAGCGGGGGAAGTTTGGATTCTTCGGGGGGAAAACCCAAAACACCATCCAGATGTCTAGAAGATAACATACACCTTACCAAACTCTCAGGTGTATTTTAAGCAGGATTGTCATCTGCTGGAATCAAAACAACCTCACTTATTCCTTCAGTGGAGTGAGGAGGTTTGTACAACAAAAGCTTCGCTGGCACCAGACCCAGGATGGTACCAGGCTCCAGCCTGCCTTTGATGGCCTGATGCCAGGGGAGAGGGGGACACAGGACTGACATGTCTGTGTGACAGCCTCCCCCTGTTTGTCTTCGGAGAGGCAGTCTTGAAGTCGAAATGCAAACAGTCCCGAGGGGGCTTGCTGAAGGAATGAGAAAGGTTAAGACCTGTGATGGACCACAAGAATATCCAGATTCTTACATTGCTGGGAGCCCTCACACTCTTTCCCTGTATATCTGCCCAAAAAATAAAGAAAAAAAGCATTGTCTTCAATTCCCCTGTCTCCCAGGAGCTCCCACCACGTCAAGTAACAAAGCCACAGACAGAGTTTCTTCGCTTGACAGCAGCAAACAGCACCTTCCCCAGGAGCAGTGTTAGGGCTGGAGGGGCACCCCTCCTGTGCAGGGGGCACAAGGGCCTCTCCATGCCAGACAATACTTGGGGAGCTGGCAGAGACCAGGTCATATTTGCATTCAGGTGTAGTAGGTCCCAGCCCAATTAATATTTTTTAATCTCATCTGCCAAAAAATCAGCCTGCCTTGAACATGTCCTTCTGCTTCCTTGTGTCATCAGCTGTCCAGCTGCTCAGGAACTGCACATCAGCAAGCTGGGTGTGCTTTGGGACAGAGGCACATCTCCTGAAGGCATCTCCCTGTGGCCTGGCTGGGCTGATGTGGGGTCCTTTGTGCCCACAACCCTGATATCCTTGCCTGGTGTCCGCAGTGAGTGGCAGGTCAGGGGACAGTGGGGCTGGGGCAGATAAAACACCATGGAACCACCAGGACGTGGAAGAGTTTGTTTCACCTTCTGCTGGAAGAGTGTCCCTGAAATGGAAAGGAATGGAAGTGAAGTACCACTGCCACAGGTGGCACTTGCAGAGGCAGAGGGAGGGACAATGAAGGCTGCCAGGAGATGGAACAGAGATGGTGCCAAGCAGCTGCTGCAGTGATGAATTTACTGCAAAATTGTGTGGCTCTGGGAGGAGGAAAATAGCCAGAGCCAGTTAATAATTTTTGGGGAAACCAGAAAATTTCTATTTTATCAGTTCAGAATCTGCTTTGGAGATCTGAAGGAGTGCGGAGCGACTCATGTCAGTGCTGGCACAGGTGCTCCAGGGTTGGGTACTTGGGCCAGGACCCTCAGGTGCCACCACAACGCAGATGCCTGTGACAGCTGCAGCTGCCCTGCGCTGCATGTGGCACACCGGAGGAGTGTTGGCCATCCGGGAAGGAGGGCTCAGTGTCAGCATTTCACCCCTCCCTGAGACCTGCTGGAAGCTCTACAGAGCTCCATTTCTCTGGGTGACAGACTGCTCCCTTCAAACCTGAGCTGTGGGTAACCCTTTTCATTGCTAAATCAGCCAGGTTCACTGGGCAAATATTTCACATATACAGAAGTAGGTGTACTACATATTACATATGGTATTATATATCATGGAATGTATATTTTTGTGCTCTGAGCTGGGAATCAGGTGCTTCACAATCACTGTGAAAGAACTTCCCCTTCCAACAGGCACTTCCAGCCATCAAAACATTGGGTTTCCCATCTGACATCCCCCATTTAACAAATTTCAAGTGAAAAATCTATTTCAGAATGAAATGTTGCCATGCTGCAGCCCAGCAGGGCTGAAACGTTTCAATCCTGCTGCTGCATCTCTTCCTCCTCTCCCATTTTCTGCCTGAACGTGAGATGACTGAGGCAATGGAGGGATGCAGTGGGTGCCAGCCCGGCTCTGACCTGAGGCCTGCTGAGGCCACCATGCTGTCCCCAAGGGGGGCATGTCGCCACTGCTGCAGAGAGAGATGGGGAGTGTGCGAGAGGAGTGGCTGGGGCACGGGCCAGTGCCAAGGTACCAATACGAGGGATGCAACTCCCAGCACAACTCAGTGAAGATGCAAGAAAACTGCCCAGATGGCTGTTTTGTTGGAAACAAGCCTCGTTTGGGGTTTTTGTAATGATTAGGAACTAGTTTAAGCTAAAAGAGCTGGAATAAGAACAGATGAAAGGCACAATCTGCCGAGCTTTATGGCATCCCCGAGCTGGGTGCCGAGCACGCCCACAGTGACTTACAGCACAGCTGACAAACAGCAACTTGTTAAGCTGCGGTGGCTGGATGATACATCTGAGACTTAAAAGCACAAACAGAGATTCATACCAGCCCGCCTGAACCCAACACAATTCCCCATATAGGCAAGGCCTCCTCTTCCATCCTCCCTGCCTGTATATAATGCTGACAGAGCGGCTCCCTCTCCACCAAAAATCTCTCTGGCATCAAAACCAGTGATTTTTATCCTGATTTTTTAAAGCATATGCCTGATTCGGCACCTGCAGCCTCCTCTCTATGCAGCAGAGTTGCCACCTCCCCAAATAGGTGTAATTTCTTTTTAGTTCAATTATTTCTGCCCCATATTGTTTGCAACAGCTGAAGCCAATGATGCTGTTCACATACAACATACTCTGTGTCTTTGCTTTGTGAAATACTAACACTACAATGCTCTGAAGTCACAGAATCATAACCCATTAATAGCTTTCTTCATTTTGGCTGCAGAAGATGGCAGAATAATTCTCTTTTTAAACAAATGTGTGGATTCCAATGAAGCTGGGTCTCTGGCAACTTTTGCATTAAATCTGCATTTACCTGGGCAGATACACTTGGCTTTATTGCTTTGTTTCTGGTTTATTTGCAAAAATATTTTTTCTTCTGCATTTTTGCAAAGCACTGCCATGGCCAGGTTGAGGACTAAGAACAAGGAGACACATCTCAAACTCCAGGTCTAACTTCCCATTCCCAGAGTGTTTGAGAGGAGCTAGAATGGGGTAGTTCCCAGGAGGAGTCCTGCTCCCCACATCCCCATTACACTATTTTTTGGGACTTCTTTTCTGAGGCTCCATAGAGTCACGCTTGCACCTTCTTTTCTTAGTAAGGAGGAGGCCTTTTTTTAAGGCTTTCTGGCAAATTTGCATATCCCTCCTCCTCTCCTTCCATGCTTAAGCTCCCGAAATACAATAAATATTTCACTTTCAAATCTAGATTCATTAAAGGATGCCCAGCAGGGAGAAATAATAAGATATCACTTTACAGCCCAAATAAAGCACAGAAAGACACAGCCTATAATGTATATTTCAGGCTTTAGGTTGAGATAACTCAGACATTGCTCCTGGTTAAGAAACACGGATGGTGCTGTGTCAGTACCTTGGCTGAAAAAGCAGCTTCTTGTAACATTTTATGCCTTTTGGGAATGCCTCCCCGTGATCCTCTGGGGCTGCAAGAAGCAGCCCAGAGCAGCAGTCCCTGCACTGGGGAAGAGCTGGGATGCCCCCCTGCCTCATCCCTCCATCCTGCACCATGCCAAGGAAACCAGACCTTCGAATTGGACCCAAAGGGTCTTCTTGGGCGCAAGCGGCAGAGACCCCGCCTTCCCCAAGACTTGCCATGGGCATCATCATGCCTCAGCTTCAGTCACCAAGCCCCAGTGGAGCAGGACACGCTGCAGATCCCGAGAGAGCAGCGCGGTGCTCTCAGCCAGTGCCTCCCCTCCTGGCACAGCTACAGGACCCACCACTGCTGCTTCCCCACACCATCCACCCCCCCAGCGCTGCAACGCTCACGTCAGTCCCGCAGTTTTGCAAGAGAGCAAAAAACCAGCGTGGGGTGGGAAGGGACAGGGGAGATCCACAGGGATGCGCTGCAAGGGAAACACTGGTAGCGGGATTTTCTTGCCGTGATTGTTACTCTCCCACGTATACTCCTGGCTAATCCAGTAATCTCTTATTTATGTGCAGCCTAATTAAGGCTGTGAGTAGCTTGATCTTTGTTTACTTAAGTGCATAGCAGAAGATTGCCAAGACGAAATGAAATCAGCTGCAGGCAGGCAGGGCTGTGCGCTCGGGATGGCGCGGAGCGGCACCGCCTCTCCGGATGGGATCACAGAGGCTGTTGCATCACACGCCCTGTTGCTAATTCAAGCTTATCTAATAAAGATTCAGATAAACCAAACCAAACCAGCGAAGGCTGAAAGAAGCTAATGGGATGTGATTAGTGCTTGTCTGCCTCCGCTGCTGCTGCTACCGGCAGGACCTCACATCCGCAGCCTTGCTTAGGAGTGGGGCTGTGCAGGGAGCACCATGCGCAGGGGGCGGGGAGAGACTAACGTGGTTTTAAATCTCATCCCTATAAAATAAACCCGTTAGTGGGCCGATACCCTGCTGGAATCACGGCACAGACACCCGCGATCTGCTGTTTGAGATCAGCCTCTGCTCTCCCTCCCACCACTCCCCATCCGTGCTGGCTCCAGGGGAGCTTTGCTGGGCTTGCACCAGGGTTCCAGGAGGGCTGGATCCGGCTTCTCCTCCCTCACCCCACGGGCTAATCTGTTCCGGCCAGCACATGAAACCCGAATTCCATGAATTACTGCAGGGGACTCGATGGGACGAGATGCACGTGAGTAGCTGTGCACCAACAGGAACAAGGGGGTTGCAAGTTGCCTCTCGTGATTTACACCGACACCAGGGAAATAGATGAAGTAACCACTCATGTGGGTTCCCATTTACTCAGCTACTCTGTCTTAAAGGGGAACATGGATAATGTCACCTTTTCAGAGCGTCACAGATGAAATATGCTCACAGCACTGCATACATTATGATTTTTATGCTTACCACACTGGGAGCTTCTTCTCCTCCCATCAACTCACAGAGCAGATCCCACAAGCTGAGCCAGCTAACGAGACTATTACATTCGCAATGTGCACTGCCACCCTACATCTTCCAAACCCTCTCCAAATGGATCTGTTTGGACCCATTTTAAATATAAATATTGCTGGGTTCTGTGCTAAATGTGTACGCAATGCGTTTTACGAAACCTTTAACAAATTCTGTGCAGAAGAATATGTTTTCCCATATGGGCTGCTTAAAGAAAGGCAGATGTGAGGCAATCCAAATCCCTCATATGCTTCTCCTCCTTCTCCCTTTCCTTTTGGCAAACTAAGTCAGGCAAAGACAAATATTGTATCAAAGAGTTATGGAAATAAACATGAATGTAGCTCAAGGGCACAAGTAAGTTTCTGGAATATTTTCTCTGTGCAATTAATAGGTAGCATTGCGGGGGGAGCACGAGTACCCAAAATATGCCCGAGGAAGCTAATTTTATTGTGCAGACGGTACTCTGGGATCCGCAGAGTGAGCTGCGTTAAGCAACATTAGTCAGGATACTCTTAATAGGCTGCGGAGAAAGATGAGGAAACGTGTCAGAAGTTGAGGGAGAGCAGGTAACACCGAGCTGCAGGGAGGTTGAGCTGGGACACAGGGACAGGGCCTGCTGCAAGCCAGAGGGCAAGATGTGGGAGCCACTTAGGGACTCAGGTGTGAGGGGCTGGTCAGCCCTCTGGAGCAGGCTTCA
Source organism: Corvus kubaryi (assembly GCF_017639235.1). Classification (NCBI taxonomy): domain Eukaryota; kingdom Metazoa; phylum Chordata; class Aves; order Passeriformes; family Corvidae; genus Corvus; species Corvus kubaryi. Next base: position 409,846 of record NW_024581119.1, read on the forward strand.
GAAGCCTCTGGAGGTGGCACTGCCTGTCCTGGAACCCGCTCCTGGGAAGGATGCTCTGGGACAACTGCCAGCCTTGCCGTGCATTCTGCAGACGCAGGAACTCCGTGGCCGGTGAAGCATGCACTGTGTGGGAGCTGCTCATCCTGTGCCCAGGGCCATGTAAAAACAGATGGCAGAGAATGCACCCACAGATAAATCAGTGGTGTTCTGCACTCTGTCCGTGGTCATGCCCTGGCACCCTGTTCCCATGGGATGGGCACACGGGGTCCCACAGCTGAACCCACTGCTGAAGAAAAACAGGAGGCCAAACACCAGCATCAAGCTGTATCTCACTACAAACCCCATTTCTCACAAGAAGAAAAAGAAATAAATATCTAGTTCTTCTGCCAGGTTCCTCAGTTCATTAAATAACCTGCAAACATTAAACCAGATGTTGTGTTTTATCGCTTGACTCAGATCATTATGACTTTATTTCTGATGGGCCTGGAATAAATGAAATGCAGTTATAAAGGTTATTTAACTATTAAAACAACTATTAATTAAAGTTTGCCAAGTCCTGGGGGCCCTGAGGACAAGAGGCAGCTAGGTAAATGTCAGTTATTATTTAATAAGTCCTTGTTGTTGAAATACGTGGCACGTGAGCTGCATCCCCAGCAGGAGCTGGGAGCTTGCAGATCCCTGCTATAAATATTTTGCCCAGTGTTTGCACGGCAGAGGAAAGGTGGGAGGTGATTTAGTGCCAGGGTCGATACTGCCAGGGACTGAGGGCTCAGTGAGCAGAGGAAAAGGAGCTGCAGGGCAGATGCCCAGCAGAACTCAGCTCCCCGAGGGGCTCAGGTGAGTGGGAGACAGGGAGAGGCTCGCAGGGGCCTCATTCCCTGTCCCGGGGTGAGCGGTGACAGACGATTTGCACATCGCTGCTCACTCCTGCCCTCTCCAGCCTGGGAACGCTGTGGGTCGGGGCTCTCTTGTGTTTTCTGCCTACGAAGCAATGGCCCTGGGCTGGGGCCCTGGGAGGAAGAAAGGTGGCAATAAATTGTACAACAGCAACAGCTCTGAGCTCATCCAGGATTTCCTGAAACTGCTCTAATGCCACTAATTAACAGAAATAACGCTGAATAAGCTTCCAACGCATCAGAGCTTGAGGACTAAAGGACTCCACTGAGCTGGAACCTAGGGGAAAGAAATATGGAGCTGCTTTTGCACATTATCCTGTAATTAGGGCTTGCTGCAGCTCTGCCCCTGCTCCCTCCGTGACGAAGCACAGCCTGTGTCCCACTGGTGGCATGTACCAAGAGGAACAGCCACCTCACAAGTCCCTGCTTTGTACATGTGAACAAAAATAAAACAATAATTTGATTCTTTTAAGTATGAAGGAGGAGAAGAAGGGAGAGAGAAATGAATATGGAACAGACAGCCTGAGCATTAAATGGGGATGAAATGCTGCCAATGTTCTTTTAAAGACAAACCAAGAAAATGAAGGGGCTGCACTCAGCTGCCACCACAACAGCGATCGCTCATCAAGTCAAAGTTTCACTCTAATCACTTCAGTTGTTAAGGGGAAAAAAGTAGAGCAGTGCTGGGCTTGGAGAATTACCACTCCTTGCCATCCCCTGTCCCAGGATGCCATCAGCAGGGCTGAGCCCTTGGCTTGTGAGGAACCTCTTTGGGGGCTAGACCACCCCAGATTTCTCGTGTGATCTCGGCTAAGTACTTTGGAATCCTCAATAATTTATTGCAAGGAGTTTCATCTTATTCAGGAAAGCATTGCTGTAATTTTTATTTCTCCTGTATCTTCTCTGAGGTGTCTCAGAACTAAACACTAATGCTCAGGTGATCATGAAAACCTCCTATTTCCAGGGCTGGATTTTCCCTGCTGTACACTTTGGAGGGAACTGTATTTCTTGGCTTTCAGGCTGTGTGTGCAGGGTTTCCTCTGGCACAACTCTGTATCAGCTTTCTGAGCTGACAGGGTTAATCAGGGCACAGACATTCCTGCCAACAGCTCAGGTAATTGCCGTCTCTGTTCATCATTTTGTACTGGGCAAAGCAAACACCATCGCCAAGCCAGGCACTCGCTCACCAGCTACTGGTGGATGTCCTTAAAATTTCTCCAACTTCTTTAAACTTGCCTACTTGACACAGCTGTGTGTCATCGCAAATTCTGTTCCTCCACAGCTTATTGCTTCTCTAGATCATTAATGACTGCGTGGCACAGTCCTGGAGCGAGAGCAAATCCCAGAGGCTTGCTCCGCTTCATCGTCTCCAGCCACAATTTATCTGCTATTCTCTTTGATGCCACGGCCAGTGAAGCAGTGATGAGAGCTGTGTCCCCAAAGAGCCCTTCCTCCAGAAACAATGTGAAGAGCCATGGTCCCACACAGCCCTGCAGCGAGGCGGATGAGCAGTGGCTCTTGGAGAACTCAGCAGCGAGGTAGGGTTTGGAGTGCAAGAAATGGCATAAGCTGGAGCCCTGCTTGCCAGGGCAGCAGGAGCAGGACTCCCCGGGAAGCCACAGGCTGGAACCTAGTGGGGAAGGAGCCCTCTTGTCCCTTCAGCAAAGGAACTTTCAAGGTTTCCCTCATAAATCCTTTCTTAGAAATTCCCTATAAATGCAACTTTGCCAATTTAGTCTTTAGCCCAAGGGAGAATCTTTTTGGTGAAAACAGAATTGACAGGCGAGCAGGAGAAGGAAATAAAAGTCCTTTCACATCTCTGTTTCTGTCTTTGGCCAAAACAGCAGCCAGCACCATGGCACAGTGACTTATTTTATTTAAACCTTATTTTCTGTCAGGAGTAACCTCCCGAGTCTCTTGCTGTAGCTCAGATTACTGACCTGCCGTGCGTGTGGCGATGTGACAGCGCTGGAGGATTTGCTGCCTCGGTGTGAAACACTGAATGTCCCCTCTCCCAGGGAGCTGCCCCTCCGTTGCTGAGACAGGCGATATGAGGTCGGTGTCAGGACTGTGTGTGCTGCAGGTACCTTCGCCAGAGATTCAATCTGGGGCTGAAAGTCACTGGAGGAAGAAGTAATTAATGCAAATCCCCAGGGCTGGATCAATGCAGATATGGAGGCTTTATAGCCTCCCTGGAAGGTAAAAGCTCTTACTGGGTTCTTATTTCAAGAGTTCACGTGGCACAAAAGATCTCGAAATGCTATAAATACCTCCCGAGGTGCTGCAGAGACCCACGATGCCATCAGCGCCACGCGGAACCGTCCACAACAGGAATTTGGACACACATGGCCTCTGCACGGGGCCTGGGATGGCGTTCAGTGCATTTATCTTGGTCTAGATAAACAGTAACAACCCAATTGTGTTTGTTCAGGGCCTCCTGCTCTGTCACTGTCTGTTAGAGCCTGGCTTCAGGTGCTGGGCAGCCAGGACCACTGAGATGGTTGGGGTAATGGCAAGCTTTCAAGTACAAGATGGTTTTTGTTTCCCAAGAGTCTGTCTGCTTTTTCCCATAATTTCATCCAATGGACAATTTTAGCTTTTCCCAGATGTTCCTAAATTTGCCCATACTTCCTTTCCAAGCCCATCACAGTTACAGCAACACAGTTGCTGCTGCCCCAGAAAGAACATGGGCAGTTTGGACTTGGCCATCCTGTGGGTCAGGATTCCTGCTTGCACTCCAGCCTTCCTTCTGCAGGGATGCAGGAGGACATTAAGCCAGGAGCCAGGATGTGCACACCAGCTGCTGGGCAATGGGGTTGTCAGAAGAAGCAGCTCCCCATGGCTCACCTCAAGGATCCCCTTGTGGGATGGGGTGGGAGGTTGTGGTGCTCTCTGTGGGATCAGCACTTCACCATCTGCTCCAGAGCAGGCTGTGCACCCTGAAACCCTGCCAGCTGCCCCCTCTGTCAGAGTCAAGTGCAGTTAATGCAGGCAATCCAATCCAGCTGGGGCTGGTCAAGTTCTCCCCAGAGGTGCACAACGGCCTTACTGATGTTTTCACAGGATTTAAACTTCCAGTGCAATAGCCAGGAATAAAGTGAGCTTCGTCCGTGCATTACTGCTACCTTTTTTGCATACAATTGAATAAATTACCCTTTGTTATGAAACATTAATCCTCTTTGCTAAATGGAGTAATTCCCACCTCGGATGCGGCGGAAGGTCGGAGTGCCCTCAGAGCAGACCTGGGGGCATCCTCTTGTGCAGTGTAATGACAGATGGGGCAGGGGAGCTCCTGTGCCCAGGGGAGAGCCAGCCCATCACTGCAGGGCGAGGTGTTCCCTGGGGCATCCTCAGCTAGAGCAACCTATATGAATTTTATATACATATATATGATGAATTTATGTTCCAGTCCAGCAAGAAGGGTGCCCATGTCTCCCTTTCTGTGGCACTGGCAGGTTTCCTCTGCCCTCACACACACACACCAGGTTCCAATGCTGGCACCAGGAGGGATCCATTAGGAGGAAACTCCACAAATCTCAGTGTGATGCTACAGCTCCTGACAAAATGAAGGCAAGTATCTGGTTCAGATCTGCACTTAAAACAATCCAGAGGGCTATTAGTATTCACCCTGTGTGATCCAGATGGAGTAATAGCAGCTGTATGAATAAAATTAAAATTGGAAAGCTGAGGCTGCCTCATGCTTAGGAAGAGGCTGAAGATTGGAGCTGGCAATGGCAATGCTCCAGCAAGAGTTGGGCCCTCTCTCCAGCTTGTGTGACCAGCCCTTTGCTGTGGGAATGTCCCACTGCTCACCACTGCAAGGTGGGCAGCGCTTGGCTGTGCTCTGAGCCTGCCATGCCAGCGTGGTCAGAGGGCTCCAGGACATGGGGGCAAGGAGCACATTCAGAGGAGGACACTTTCCTTGGCCTGCACCTCTTGGCAAAGCTCGGGAACTTTCCTGAACCTCCCCTCAGAGCAGCAGCCTGCAGGGAGCCTGGATCTGCCAGGCAGAGGGAGGGATGCAGAGGGGAGCAGGGCTGCAGTGAACCCATCAGCCTGGGGGGAGCACACGGGGAAGCAGGAATCCTCTTCGAGCAGCAAGCAGGTGAAATCCATACTGCTTTTAACCAGGCTGCAAATTTCAGGCTGTAGTTCATTAATTCAAAGAGATAGAATTGACGTCCCTCCCCTTCCCATCGATGCAGTCACAGGGTCTCTCCATGTCTCCCAGTGCTGCCATCGTATTCCGATAGCCCCGACTGCCTCTGCAGAACTGGATCGTTGCTTCCTCCAGGGACTCTTCGGAGATGCCCGTAACAAAACCACTCACACCCCACTGGCAGCAGGCGCCGCTCCCTCTGCCTGCCTGTCTGCCCAGGAAACGGACTGGGGAGGAAGCTGCTGTGTGAGGATCCCCCACTTGGATTGCAAAGAGACGGTGGCTGTCTGATTCAAACCACCGATTTTTGCCAAGAGTCCCTAAGCACTATTATTCATGGCTGCTTATGAAACCCCTCATTAGCTGAAGAAGCTAATTGTTGTTGTTGAAAAAACGAGCAGTGAATCTCCAGGTCTGGCGTTCTGCCACTCCAGGAGCCTGGGCTTGTTTGCTGTGGGGCTCAGCCTCCTTTGCTGTTGCAGACAGGAAAATATTCCCCAACAAACCCCACCTTTTCCCCCCATACTACCAACTGTCTTTCCTTTTTCCCTGCCCAAATTTGATGCGCAGAAACATTCAGGGGTTCTAGGGGATGCCAGCCAGTACTTTTTGACTCATTTCAGAAAAATTCTGGACAGCAGCAAAGTGACCTCTACGGTGCCCATAGTGGGGAAAACGTTATCCTGCATGAGAGCATCTATGCGAGGACTCGGGACAGAGCTCCTCCACCTCCCTCTGCCCACCTGCAGGAAGAGGCATCGCTCTGGGGTCAGGAGCAGCATCAATGTGACCACCACAAACCACGCCTCCCATCCAGCTGCTGGGAGCAACGAGGCTCCAGTCAGGAGGAAATTGTTTTGCAGGTATTGTTTTGCTAACAATAGAGGTTTCTGCTTCTGAGAATGCTGTTTTGCTTAATACCTGCTTTCTGCAGAGTGGCAATGTGATGGAGTAATAGCCCTGGCACGGGTATGAGGGGTCTGGCTGGTGACAAGAGAACAGACAGCTGTATCCATCAGGAAAGAAAGAAAACAAGTGTAAAGGAAGTAAGTGCTCCACGTAGGAATTCCCCGACAACATAAGGTTTTAATCTTCAGGATTAAATGGTGTTGTGATCCCTTACTGCACAATAAATGTATTTGCAGGGGGAAATGTGCCAATTTTCTTCTCTGCAAAGAGAAAAGAGAGCTGGACCTGAGCAGTGTTCCGCTTATAGGGAATAAAATGCAGGTTTGTTTTGAAAAGTTATCTGATAGAGGCAAAATGAGACCTAAATCCTATGGTGTGGCACAGAGCCCAACTGGCTGGAGCACCTGTCCCAGTTACCTGTTCTACACTTGCTTTCTGGGGACACTGGAGATCACTCAGTGGCTGCACAAACACCAAAAAATTAACTGCTGATAAGAAAGTGGCAAACCGAGTCCTAGATGATAGAGGGGCTGATCCTGCCCATGGGACAGAGGGGCAGAGCCTGCACTGCAACCCCCAGCCACTGCTGCCAGCCCCGTCATATCAACAGCCCTTGGCCCTCTGAACTGAACCCTAAAACCACCCAGTGACCCCAGACATGTAATTATTCCTTTATATTTTCCCGGGATTGTTTCCTTTGCACAGAGAGGGCCGTCACACACCGGGCACTGAGTGTTTATGCCTATGAATTATTCACGTTCTGTGGAGCCAGACATCATTATCCCCATGTGAGATAAAGGAGCGGGTGCACATCTACATGGATGAAGATATAACACTGGCTTTAAAAAGAATTACAGTTCTTGGTATTCTCCTCCCAAACAAAACCCCCAAGATGCAATGCTCCGTTTTTTCTTCCTTTGAAAGAAAAGCAGTAAACGCCAAGCCCTGCCAAGCTCCTAATGAGAGGCTGCTCTGCCCCACATCCCTGCCCAACAGCCACTAACCCCTGGCCCACCCTGGTTGCAACCCTAAGTATCCCTAGTGTGGCCCACTGCACAGAAATGCAGGCCTGCAGAGGTTGGAGAGGAGCTGCTGAGGCTTCCCAGCTGCTTCTGGCTCTTTCTCTGAGCTCTACATTGATGTGCCACCTCTGTCCACATTCAGGAGCAGCCCACAAGCAGCAGCTCCTGTGTGGGTGTACAGCAGCCCCCACAACCCGACCACGAGCCATGGGCATCTGTGGCACCTCGAGGAACCCCAGGGCTGACAGAGCTCCGAGCATCCCTGCAGCTCGCTGCGAGCCTACACAAACCAGCCCCAACACCCTGATGTGGTGCCAGTGGCAGTGGGGGTGCAGCAAAGCAGAGCGACAGCCCTGCTGCCCAGAGCCCCCCAAAGCAGAGCTGCACGGCGGGGGGACCACAGCACCCACTGTCACCCCCACTACAGCCGCCCTCTCCAGGATCTCCACAAGCCCAGCTGCGTGTCAGGGGAGTAAAGCTTCTCTGCAAAAGGAAAAAAAACCAAAACCCCTCTGAAGTGTGTGATAAACACGAGTGTAAAGGAAAGTGCTTGTTTTAAAAACTGGTAAGAAATCCTTCAGCTGCTGTCCTTCTCCACTCTCCGCAGGGGTGACGGAGGGGGCCAGTGCTCCTATTGATCTGACCCACAACACCCCGAGCGCAGCTCGTTACCGAAACAGAAAAGCAATGTTCAGCAACACAACATCTTGTTAACTCGGGAAGTCGGGGGAGCCCTCCCGCCTCCCAGCAATCATTCCAGCATCGCCTGCCTAAACAGAGCCGAATGGCACTGCTCTTAATGGGGTTATTAATAACTGTCACGTTCCACGAAGGTGAAATAATGTTCCTGCTTTCATCCATAGATTAGACTAAACCTGTGGGGAATTTTCCGAGCCCCCATCCCCGCTTTGTGCCCCGACGCTGGTGCAGAGGAGCAGCACCGCTGACACCGTGGTCATCAGGACGGCCGAGGGCAGGTCCCCAACACCAAACCCTTGGCAAAAACATCTCCATTTTTGCTCTAAAACAAATGCACTCAGTGCTTTCTCGTAGTTACACTTTTAGACCTAAGTATAACTAAAAGCCAGAGAGAGGAGAGAGTGTTAAGAGACTGTTCAACTGCAGGCAAGAAAAATCTCAGTCCCCACGTATTAATTTAAAGTTTGAGGTTTTTACGGGGATGCTGCTGAGGCAGACACAGCTATGAGTAAATATGTCAAAATAATCTATCAAGTAGAAAGCTGGTCCCTGAGCTGTTCAATGCAAGAGGTAAATTACACAAAGATTATCATTAGATTTCCAAAACACCTTCCAAAAAAAAGGGAAAGAAAGGGAAAGGACGAGATTTGAGTATCTCTCTTAAGGCTTAGACTGTTCCCAGCCCTTTCTTGCTTTCAGAAGCAGTCATTAAATTTTGAGGCTCCCAAGCACACGAGAGCCCTGCTCTGCTGGAGCTCCTGACCAGACCAGGGGCTGCTCCCCTTCCCCTCCCTGAGTACCCTCAAGCTGGGCCAGCCCTGGCTCTGGTGGGAAGGATGCTTTCAAGCCCCAGCATCACATGGAGCTGGAAAGACTGGATAAAATCTGCCCACCCCGCCAGAGGGCTCTGAGTCTCTTGCTGGCAGAAGGGCTAAATTAATCCATTTAATAAAGAAAAACCCTGCCTTCAGAATAAAACAAGATCCAAGATCTCTCTGAGCAGTGTTTCCCTTGAGGCTTACCAGCACTGCGTTTTCCATCACAAAAATAATGTCCTGTAAAAGACTGATTAGTCAGCTGATAATTGAGTTCTTAAATGTCAAAAACAATATGGTATGAATATTCAGCAGATCATGCCATGAAACTTACCTGTTCCATCAACAATGACTAACAGTTTCTATCCCCATTGTTCTTTTCCAGATATTATGTTAATTTGACTTTTCTGAGGTGATGAACAAGGCTCCCTTAAAACACAATCTTGCAGGTTAATGTGTAACGGGCTGCTTAAAAGAAAACAGTTTGGAAGTCGTGCTTGACTTCCATCCTTGTGCATTAGCTCCAGCTTGCAGTTCAGGGAGAGGGCCAATTGAATCAAAACTGCTCAAAGCAGACAGAGTTAATCTTTTGTCTTCTGAGAAGAAGAAAACCTGGTATGTAGATTGAAAAAAAGAAGTCATATTTTTGTGCTGCTTGAGGTTAAATGCAGCCCAGGGGTCAAGGTCACAACACTTTTCAGACCTCATTTAATTTAAGAGGGGAAAACACGGGCTGTGTTTCCTTCAGGGCTGTATCTCTGGTTTTTAAAGGGTGGTACCAGTTATAACTCCATTCCCCACCACCCTGGGGCGCAGCCACCCTGCCAGGTTTCTACTCAGTGAACAGTACACCCATCCAAGCCATGAGCAGCCAATTTCTCCAGGAGAATCCCGTGGGAAACGGTATCAGAGGTTTTACCACGCTCTCGGCCGTCACTGATGGAAGCCAGCATCCAGAACAGCAAATGGCAGCAAGTTTAAGGACTGAAGGATTGCATCTCTGCATCTTTCTAAGCGTGTGTTTAATTAACGCCTCATCCAAACTGTGAGCTCGGGAGCCTGGCTCTCAGTTACCCAAACCCAGATTTATGGGCTCAGTGTGGAGTGGTTAGCAAAGATATTTAAAACCAATCAGGCCCTTGGAGAGGCAGATCCAAGCAGTCCAGGCTGTGCTTATTATGCTGGAGAATATGAAAATAAAGCCATCAAGCTCACCAGACAAGTGGGTTATTTGTACTATATTTTTTAGTGATTAGTCTCTTTAATAATGCCTTTTGCCTGCAGTGGGAGAAACTCTCCATCGCGCTCTCGCACACCGTGTTGCTGATGGATGACACTCCCATGTGACCAACCAAACTCAATTTTAATGTTTCCTGATGCCACTGAGAAGAATGAAAAGGCAATTATAATTTCCTCCAGCCTCAGTTGTTGCCAAGTGCTAAGGGGTGTGGGCTCCTTGGCTGAGGAACTTTGTGCTCGACTTCGCTGAAGATTTTAAAACACATGAGGCATCTTCAAAAATGTCAACCTTTTAGGTGAAAAAGCAAAATGGAACTTTTGGGTTTTTTTCCCCCTCAGTCTCCCTGTCCCTTATATCAGTCACTGGCTGAACCTCCCATGCATCATGCACTCAGAACCTTTAGGAGAGAAGAATGTCCCACAGCTGAAGCATCTGGTTTGGGTGCTCTCCATGCCTCCCAAATTCCAGATGGACCTTGGCTTTGGTTTGCAAGGCATCTGCCAGAGCTTAAGAGGACAGATCTGTCCACTGACTTTTCCACGGTACAGACTGACTGCAGGAGCCATTACTGCAAATGATATATCAAGGACCTTTTCAGAAGCTTGCTCTGGTGGGACCCAGAACCAGAGAGGGCACAAGGGAGGAATCTGCTTTTTAAATGTTACTATTTTGTAAAAAATCCACCTGTAGAAATGGCACAAAAAGGACCCTGTTAAAACAGCATCAGTATTCCACCTGATAGAAGCCAGAGATTTGGGGGAATTTCTTTCAGTCTTTGAAGGTTTCCATCTCATACAAAACTCTGCGTAGTTATGGACAATACCCTGTCACTCACATAGTTCCAGCACGTCTGGTGGGGGGCTAGAAAAAGAAGGATTTTTTTCCTCCATGGCAGGGTGAGAGAAGGTGACCTCTCCCGCATGCACCGAGTTAATCACCGTCATGCCTCTCCTTTGCTGCCCAGGCTGGTATCCCTAATTACACTAACCTATTTTTCATGAGTACAATGGGAGAGAGTTTCGAAGGATCAGCGCTCCTATGGGGAGAAATTAACCTCCTTCCCTGAGCCGGGATATAATGGTTGTTTATTCCTCCCGGTGGCACCATAACTCTCAGCAGAACAGCCGACAGAACGAGAGTAATACACGGGGCAAGCACAGGGCAGGGATCCAGCCCGCACACAACAGGTACCCAGCCAATTCCTCACCAGCCAGGCAGCGTCACCTGTTAGGAAAAAGTTCCAGCCCTCTTCCCTGAAACATGTTGCAATTACCAAAGCAATTGGAATTTTAATCAGCAATGCCACGGAAGTGTTTCTGACTCAGTCGCCTGTGTAAAAATCATGCAAATAACCCCAAAATGAAACCCTTGGGAGGATTGCGAATGGCCATCCCCGTTTAGAAGGGGAGACGAGGGGATTTCTTGGCAGCATCACTCCTCCCGCGGTGTGAGCTGGCCCTGGGGCTCCCAGAGCCATCAGAGCCCGGCAGGTGGGTGCAAGGGAAGCTGCCGGGGACAGCCCCGGCCCAGAGAGGGAGGAGAAGGGGCCCGCAGTGCCGCGAGCCCCTCGCTGCATCCCCGCAGCCAGCACTGGCACCTCAGCGCAGTGTGAGCCAAGCCCCCCGCAGCATCCCGGCTCGCCGATGTTTCTGCCTGCTGGGGTTTCAGCTGGTGTATTCCTTTGGTCTGAGCGTGCCCATTGTAGCCCCTGCCCCCGTCCTTTTCCCCGCTCCCCAGTGACCAGCCGGGGGTCGGGTTCTTGTTTTTGCCTTCCCAGGGTCTGCACGCCGCCCTGCTCCTACTGCAGAAAGCAGAAAACTAGTTTAACATCTCATTTATTTCATAGAGGAGAAAGTAATTCCCTGCTGAATGATTGTCCTGAACCAACAATTCAGAAAGCAGGAATTTACAGTGCCTGCCGGAGCCGGGAGTGCATTACTGTAGTGCTGCTCCATGATGGAGCTGAAATATGTTTTTTCCCTCCTGTTAGCCTGAAGAGAAAAGCCATTAAATATGATTAAGGTTAAGAGATTGCTAAAATTACAAACAGCCGCCATTCAATTATTTTGGTCTATAAAATGCAACACAGATTGGAGTTATTTCTCCGAAATGTGTTTTTAGAAAATAACATAACACAACTAATGTGGTTTGATGTAGCAAATCAGGTTTCAGATACTCCTCGTAATGCAAAACTAAAAGGTTCATAATTTAACTCAAAGTTCGTAACTTGAAGTCATCAGGTGTCTGCTCTGTTAAAAAAGTGGGGGGCCAAAAAAAAATCAATCCTGCCCCAATGAATACGCCGTGGAGTTGTCTAAAGCCAGAGAGTCAATCAGTTTTAGCACCCATTAAAGCAAAGACAGAAAAATGCAACAACTTGGCATAACAGTCACACATTTTTTATGGAGAATAAATCTCCCCAACAGTTTCTGCAATTTCTAACACGGCCTGAGGTGGGTGTGAGGGACGTGCAGGGACTGGGAGACTCTGCTGGAGTGTGAGAGGATCATGGGGAGGGCTCCTGGGGTGTCACAGAGGTTGTGGGCAATGAGGAGCACCCGTTCCTCTCCACGCCACTGGTTCATGCAGTGCCAGGCTCACTGTGCCCCAAAGAAACTGCACACAATATATTTTCTGTCAGCAAGATGCAAGGAGCTGAAATAATTGGAAAGTTGGAAAAAAATGTGGATGGGGATATAGCAACGGCTAGAGACTGGTATTATTATGGTTAATAAAAGATGAGGAATTGCATTATTCTGCTGAAAGCAACACAAACCTCATGGAGTCCCTGGAGGCTGGCTCCAGAGTTGTTTCCATCAGCGAACTCGGAGCGAGCTTGGCATGGAGCCACGTGTCTGTGGTCGTGGACGGGGAGGGCAGGGCGGGAGGTGTTTCATGTGAGGGGCACTCGCGCCGTGTTGGTGGCATCGCCAGCCCCATCCCGCAGCCAAGGGAACCATCCAGCTGACCCAGCAGCACTGAGGCCTGGCAAATTCATGTCTTATGAGGATTTCTCACCCCCTAGATGCTGCTTACTTGCCTGCCAGTGCCTGCAGGATTCGCATATTCCCACTGTGGTTATCCCAATGGCCCAAAGTGACACCCAGGAAAAACATTTACTTCCACTTTTCAGAGTTTATACACAAGATCCTTCTGTAGTGGGTTGAAAAGGGTTAATGTGTGAGAAATAGATCATTTGATGAGTAACTGCATGATTAGGACCCAACGGATCGATAATTTCTTATAAATGTATAAATAATTCATTCTGCTAATGTGCTTGTAATAACCTCGCACGTACCCACTTGTGTCTCACAACAGCTGCTCACCCCTTTGTCAGCCCCACATAAAGCAATACAGGGCAGAGAAAACACAGCAGACACTCCTGATGTAGCCAGGATTCAGCTGAGCAGGTTTTTCCAGCAGAAACCTTGTGAAAAACACTGGACCTCAACACCTCACCCTTGTGAAGATGTTGGCAAAGAGCAGCTGATGGACTCCTCAGCTGGTCAGCAGCTTCTTGCCACAAATCCAAACCTTCTCCACCTTTCTGGCAAGCACTGGGGTGGTCAGAACACTCTTTCCTCACCTTTTCCACCTCTAGTCCCTCAAAAGAAGCCTTGTGGAAACACAGATGGAGAATTTCCAGTATGCTAGCCCAGCATTCCCCTTCCTGCCCGCATCGCCTGGGTGCCTGACTGTCCTTAGACCATTCTGAGGACACCCTGCACCTCCCCTCCCTTGGCTCACTCGCCAAGCAGCCACTCGGCACATGGACCAGCAGAGAACTCTCTGACAGGTAATTAGCTGCAGAAAAAAGCGAATGAAAAACAGAGCCTGAATTAATAACAACGCGCACACACGAATTTGTCTGGAGATGCACAATGAATTACTTTAATTTACCAAAAGCGCCTGGTTTATCTGCGGATGGGAACAGATACGTCTTCATTTCTGCTCTTCTTTGGGAATTGCAGCAGCAGCTGGGGAGCAAGGCAAGGCTCCAGCCATTCCCATTCCCTTGCTGTGCCAGAAAGTGCAGACCCTGACACTGTCTGGCTCTACCCACAGTCACACTGAAGGTGACAGTCAGAAAGGACAGGGGCAGATGGATCCTGATAATTATTGCTATTTTGAAGAGAAAAAGGAAAAGTAAGTGCCACTACTTCAAACTAACCCTATGAACTTCAAGGGGAACACTGTGTGATGAAAAAGGGCAAAAAGAGATTAAAATAAAAGCATCAACCAGCCCCGGCACAGGAGCACTGGAGGCAAAGCCATGGGCTGGGCTGTTCCTGGGGCACGTGGCTCCTCCTCTCTTGGGAGGCAGGAGCAAGGTGGGAGCGAAGGTGAGCTTTGCGTTTTCCTTCAAGGCTCATTGCGTTGGAGTTTCAGCCTTAAAGCTGAATTTCAATTACATGACCAGTAATATTCACTTAATGAAAAGTACCATCCTCGCCCGGTGGGCTGCAGCAGGAAGGAAGGAGAGGAAAAAGAAGGATTAAGCATCACTCCTGTGGACGGGCACCTCGCCTGCCTGTGTCCCAGTGCCTCCCTCACTCCCAAGATGATGATGCAGTGCAGGGGACACTTGTCCCAGGCAGATCTTCCGGAATCTCAGTGGGGTGATATAATTTGAGGAGCTGGGCATTCAGAGTGTGTCGGCAAAATCCACCACCAGCCTTGCTCTGCTGGTGGGAGGGATGGAGGGATGGATGGATGCCTCCCATCGCCGGCTGGGTACCGCTCCACTGGCAGGAGGGATGGAAATGGAGCAGCACATGGCCCATCAGGGATTGCAGAGAGGGCTGCCAGACACCCATCCCAAGCAGGGCAGGCAGCAGCACAGCATTGTTCCCAGCTCTCCTCCTTCTGCATACCCGGGGCCCACCTGGCTTACAGGGAAAAGACATTACTTTAGGATTAGGCTTCCATCTGATTCTCATCAAAGGCTCTGGTCACCACCTATTTGCTTAACACCAGACCTTTCAGGCACCATCAAAGTTAACAGGGCTTGACAGATTTGGGATTAAACACAAAAGCCAGACAAATCCATACTTTCACAGGAGGTCCCAGTGGATGCACCAGGACAGGCAGGATTAGGGGAAGAAAAAAGGGAAAAGGAAAGAGGAGAGAGAGACTCACATAGGATCTGCCTGGTGCTGCTCATGCCAGGAGCATTGCCCCTGTGCCAGCATCCTGCTCTCATCCCCAGCCAGGATGCTGTCTGCTTGTCTTGTCCACTTTTCCCAGCTTATTCCCTGGTGAAATGTACACCTGGAAAACCAAAGCCATTAGCAGCTCTGCTGAGAGCTGATGAACCTGCAGCAGCAGCTCAGGCATTCCAGGGTACAAGGTCTTTTTTATAAACCACTCTTCTCCCTTAGCCAAACAGAAGCTCAAAAGCAGCAGGTCTGATTGAATTACGTGTTTAATATTTAACAAGGGGTCAGGTTAGATAATCAAATAGTCCTTTTTGGCTGAAAATTAGTCCTGAGGTCAGTACAGAAGCTGCATAGCTTCTCCTCTGTGGCAAGGGGGGCTACTTCTTCCCATTGCAGTAGTGATCACGGAAGACTTGGGCAGGGAGCTCAGGAGAATCCCAGGAAAGACCAAGATGTTTTTAAAATACCATTAGAAAAGAAACATAAAATACACTTTATCACCTAATGAGACTGCCTTGATATTATGGAAACAAAATTTTGGAATTAACAGGTCTGCTTCTGTCACAGCTTGTTGTGCCCACCCTAGACCCCTGAGCTGGCAGATGAGCAGCCACCACTGGTTCTTGTGGGAATGGGAGCCCTCCTGACACTCCAATTCCAGCAGGGACAGCTCTGCAGAGGCACAGCCCTGGCCTCGCCAGACCACAGCCCTCCCTGGCATCATTTATCTGCAGCTGTAAACAAGCATGTCCATTCTGTGAGCAAATTGGAGTGATGGCCAGTCACCGATAGCAATTTCCAGTAATTAAATGAGAATTAATTGATTTACCAAGCAATGCACTTGCTTTATATATGGTGTTTTTATTAGCAAACCCTAGTTACTTAAGTAATTTCCAAGGCATATTTATTGGCGCTGCATAAATCTGAGTAAACAAGTAATTTTTAATTGTGAGAATAATTTAAAATGGCCACATATGTTTATTGAAGAGCACACCCTGCCAGAGCTGTGTTTGAGGAGGCTTTTTCGCCCCAGTCTGGCACCCTGGGTTGTGCCACCTCCTGGTGTAGCCATCCCAGGTACCAGTTGCCCTGGGAAATCATCACCTTCTCCATCACAAAATATCATTTGTCAGATTTGTCTCCCACCAGGAGACGCCCCAGTTGGTGCAAGGACTGCTCCCATGGTGTATCCCAGCCCAGCAGGAACACTGCTGGCAGAGGAACATTCTCCTCCATCCCCCCAGTGTCCCCCACACTCCTCCTCACCTCCCCACCTTGCACAGAAAGATCCCAAAGGCTTTTTTTTTGGGGGGGGGGTCTCATGATTAAAAAATCGGCTCTGCAACGCTTTATGCATGCATCTGTTATGCTAAAATAACCCTCCTTCCTAACCATGCCCACCTGCTGTCTTTTTCAATTTTAAGTATTTCTAAGTAGCAATCAAATCAGTATAATTTGTTCTTTATCTCAGAAAAACCATTGTGAAAGAAAAATGTGACCATTATGTTACATCAGGGAAAAATACCAGCCCTTTCTTTCCAGCCTTCTCTCTGTTCTATCAGATCTCAGTCGTCATTATGCCCGTCAGATTTAATATTGCTCGAATGCTCCGAGCTTTCTTTAATCACCGCAACCTTTCTGCCGTCCCCGAGCTCCCCCCTCCCCAAGGTTAAGGCTTTTTTCCTTTCTTTTTTAATTCAGATACATAAATACGCATATTATGAATGCGTTAAGGGTTTCCAGGAGACGGCTTGCGGGGTTGTTTCGGGAGCTGGCTGCTGGCAGAGCGTTACCATCAGCTGCTATTGTGCGGGACGGAGGGGCCGGGGCTGGGAAAGGCGGGATGCGCCAGACAGGGCCACCACCCACCGGCTGCTCCGGAGGGATCAGAACAACAACCCGAGCAAATATTGATGCTATAATCAATGCTGAGATTAGGATTGACTGTCGGAACACACCCAGGTCGCTGTAAAAACATTCAGTGCTGCAGATTTCAATAAAGCCTACGGATCAGAGGCCAACGGTAAATGATTATTTATAGACTCGCGGCAGAGGCAGGGCAGAGAGGGAGCCCATTACAGTTCGGATCAATCCCTTCATGTGCCAAGGGCTGGCTGCGATGCATTGGGGCAGGCTTTGGGAAGATCTCTCTTTGATTCAAAGGATGGGGCAGCAGAACCTTTCATCCATTTTCAATCACCTGATTCCTGCAGGTTTAGGCCCCTTTCAGTTCACTAATTACTCAAACATCTTCCCAGATCCCCCAAATGGTCTCTGGCCACCCTGACCCCCCAAAACACCTCTCTTGACCCCAAGACTGTCATCGCTGTGCTGGAACTGAGCCCTGATCATCCTTTTTGTCCTTTGGATGAGACTTTAGAGGAGCCTCTCCATGCACTGCAGCAGCTGGGGAACCTGCAAACACAACAGTGGCCTCTGGCAACACCTCAGCCTGTGTTATCTCCACGGACTCCTCCCGAGACACGGCCACAGGGACCGTGTTGCCGCCAGCATGGATGTGATGCTCGCTGCATCCTGGCACAAGAGGCCACTGAGGAACTGGGCCTCAGAGGAGCTTGCCCTGCAGCCTGCAGACCTCAGATCAGCTTTGGCAAGAATAGTTGCTAAAAATAAATCCTTTCCTTTCCTTTCCTTCCCTTTTGACTTCCCAAAAGCCAGGCTAAAAATAAGAGCTATTTGCAGGAAAATCCCCCACCGCTGAGCCTCCTTTTCCCCGTTTCTTTCCCAGGACACAACACCGTTGCTGCTAAGGGACCTGCGAGCACATCTCCAAGAGATGAGAAAAGTGGCACACAAGGTTCAGAGCATTAAACAGGCACCCAGGGCTGGGGTCAAGCATTTCTGGTGATGAGTGAGCTTCCCTTGCCAGCTCTTTAGTCCACTGAGAGATCAGCACTGACCTGCTGACCACATGCTCCAGACAGAGGGGCTGCAGGACCAGCCCTCCTGGCCAGCACCCCCCAGCCTCCACCTCCTTCCTGCTTTCCCACCCCAGCACACCCTGCACACATGCTCTCCAGCCAGCTCAGCTACACTTCACAGAGTCTAGTTTCCATAAATAAAAATTAAGCAAACACTTAACAAGCGTCATGCATATTAATACTCTCCAGGTGAAGGTTAGCATGAGCTGTGATTGTGGCAAATCCGCATTTGATTAGATTGACTTGAAAACAGGGGAGATAAACAACCCACAAAACCCTAAAAATCACTATAATTTATTCTTTTGACCTCTACGAGTTTCTCAGTTTTATACAGCTTCAGCCTCCTTCCCTGTTCAGGGCACTTCAAAGGAGCAGGTGGTGGCACACGAAAAGCAACTCCCCTCCCCTGGCCTCTCGAATGGCTCCCCACCTGTACACACAGCCTCTGTACAGCGACTCAGAGTGTTTGACTCAGCCAGCCTGTAAAAACCTCCTTGTGGAAATGAGAGACCTGTTACAGGTCCCTCTGCCGAGCCTGGAGTGGGACATCGAGGCTGTTGGGTGAGCAGGGGGTGTTGGGGATGGCACACCTGGCGCTCGAGTTGCCTTCTCTCACAAACTGCAGTGGGTTAGTTCTGAGCTGTGCTGCTGCTGGGAAGCCAGTGGGATGAGGCTGCCTTGGGAAGCAGTGCTTCCCCCCTGCCAGCCCCCAGATACAAACTCTCTAACAGATCTATACCTCTGCAGTAACCTTCCTACAGCCCAGGCAGCTCCGCCTGGGCCCAAGCACACATCTGGGGGAGCGCAGATGTTTTACGAGACCCCTCACGGGATGAACGAAGAAGCTCCCAGTTCCTGAGTTTTTCCCAGCACAGCAGTCACTGCTTTCCCCACCCTCTAACCCAAGCCGTAAAGAACATTCCAGCTGCAGACAGAGCAACAACAGCTGCTTAACAAACCCCAGTAAAGACAATGTGGCAGGATCCAAACTGCGGCTGGAAGTTCTCCATGGGATCCCTGCTCCACTGCTGAGCAAAAGGCGCAGTTGCTGTGGAAGATGGGCCATTATTATTCATTCCTGTCCCGTTTGTGGTGACAGTGTTAATCACAGCAGTCTCTGGGAGAAGGATGCTAATGAAGATGTGATGTGGGCAGCGCCATCCGCAGCCATTTCTCAATTCATTAGCATCCTGTCACTCCGAGGGGCGACCGCAGAGACCTGTGTTCCCACCTTTCACCAAAACATGACAGGATAATAAAGCAACACTATTTTTACTGGGGAAAAGCCAAGTACATTCCTTAAGCTCAGTGTTTGTTACGGTGAGTCCCTTAAACTGGGAACAAAAAAAAAGGGAGCAAAACCCCAGAACCCAACTGAGCAACAACCAACTGCCTTGCACCCCTGGCAGGGCACCCACAGGCAGGTCCAGCAGCCCCATTCCTCAGTACAAGGTGCTGCTACACCCACGGCAAGGAGCAGGGAATTGCATGGAGTGAGCCTGAAAATCTGTGTGGGTGTCCCAAGGCAGGACAGACCCTGGCAGCTGAGGGCAGGGACAGGCAGCTCCTGCAGTGCTGATGCTCTCACACCTGCACAAACTCTTTATTTGGTGGCAGGGATATGGAGAAGGGAACAGGCAGCAATGCACAACAGGTGAAATTCAAATCTCTGGATCTGAGGTCCAGACTGTGCTCCACCAACCAGACAATTACCAATGTCCCCTACTATTTGTGCTCCACATCACGCCAGGTGAATGGTACCCCTTTGGTAGGGCAGATTTATCCCAGCAGCTCCACATAACAAACAAGCCCATTTCACTACTGAAATCAGAGTGTGAAATCGCACCACATCCTCAGAAAGATGCAGTGTGCCATAACCAGCTTTGGGTTAGAAAACACAGTCCTTCGAGCCATCTGATGGGTGCCTGAGGTAACGTGGTAATAGATAAGGCAGATTTCTATCGTAGCTGTGAGCATCCCGCTCTGCTCTGGGCAGGCTTTCATGCTGTTTCCATCACTGTGACATCCAAACTCAACGTCTCTGCTCTGACCGTGTGTCATCTGTTACCAGCAAACATTCAGATGAGCTGTGAAGCTCATGCAAATACTCACTAAATCTGGGAGACGCAGTTTTTGCTGATATCTGTTCTCTTGACAGTGGCTCCATCATCCGATTGGGAATAACAGCAGCACAGTGTGAGCCAAGGGTAGCAGACAGCTGGCACAAAGCCTTGTAAAATATACCTTGTGCTCACCCCCAAAGCCACCTGTCTGGCTGATTTGGGATAGAGCCATAAACCAAGCCAGAGGATGCATTTGCGGACACTGGAAAGAAGTCAGCCACTTTTCAGTCTGGGGCTTGTTTTCACCCTCGGCAGACAGGGAGGGGAATGAGCCACGTCTCCCTCACTGCACCAGAGACAAGGCACTCACCCTCCTCTGACAGGATCTCTTGGAGACACCGAGGGGCTGCTGCAGTTTGGGGCATGACCCAATCCCACTCGGCATGACGGGATCCTGTGGAGGGCAGACCAAGCCTGCTGGAGTAGTAACATGGGCTGGTGGGGACCTGTAGCTAGAGCATTCCAGCTAGGAAATTTAAATTACACTTTGGAAGGTGGAACGATGTGCCTGTGTTTGAATGGCAGCATCTGCTTTTAGTGAGATGCTCATGAGCAGCAAGTTTGGCAGATGCCGGTACAACAGAGCAGCCAGGAGGTCCCTGGCTGTGTCAGCTTCCTGAATCCAAAAGAAATCCCATTGCCTCCCTTCCTGTAACAGCTGAGCAGCAATCAATGCCAAGGGCCCCAGCTCTGAGGCAGGGTGAGAGGAACACGTGTTGGCAGTGCCTGGACAGCACCAGAGACCTCGCACTTCTCTGATTGAATTTCACTCCTCTCCCCTGGATACCTCCTGGCTTCCCTGCCAGCCTCAGCTGCAGCACAGCATCGTCTGAGCTGTGAACACGCAGCCAGCACATCCAGCCACTGCTGCCCGAGCCCTCCCCAGGGCTCTCAGCTCTCCACAGCCGTCACTGCTTCTGATGGCAAAGTGGTTTTGTGGATGACTGGGGAAAAGTGACCAGGGCGAGGGATCACCACCGGGAGAGGAGACAGAGATGTACAGAAGGCAAGCAG
This sequence comes from Corvus kubaryi, assembly GCF_017639235.1. NCBI lineage: Eukaryota > Metazoa > Chordata > Aves > Passeriformes > Corvidae > Corvus > Corvus kubaryi. The sequence goes on from NW_024581119.1 coordinate 430,824, forward strand.
GCAACAGGAACGCATCCAGAGCCAGCCCATTTGAGGGCATGGCCATGCCAAGATTCACGTGGGGGTCCCATCCCTGCATGGAGCCACCCGACAAGGAGTGGAGGAAGCAACCTTCTGAAGCAGCTGACAAGGAAAACGCATTTGCCGCCCTCCCAGATGAAAGAAAATGTTCAGTGCACACTCTGACAGTACGAACCTCTCCTGATCTGATGCTCATTCCTCTTGAAAACACTCAAAAAAAGAATAAGCTTGCTCCCCATCCTCCTCTTGCAGGCTCGCACAAAGGCACCAGCTCTTCTCCATATGTCTTTTTTTTAAAAAAAGAAAGACCACGCACTTCCATTTAATTAAAAGTATCTACGTAGGAATGAGATTAATTAATTCTCCTTCTACCCAAGAGCCCTCTCATTGTGTTCGCTTAAATGAGGTTTTAAATGTTGTCTCTGTGCTGTATCTGGGCCAGTTGTCTCCAGACAACACTTGGAATGTTCTTCCAGCTCGTGCTATACCACCCTGCATCTCTTACAAGGAAATGAAGAGCACAGGGCCAGCCACTCCTTGCTTTGGAAGATGTTCCGAGTAGAGCTCAGGACACAGGTGGGCATCTCCAAGGATCTGCTCATCCTCCCAGTAGCCTGTATAGTCTGGGACACAGGCAGCCTCCACACAACACTCGAAATGCCGGGAGAGAGCTGCCAAAGCTGCACAGCCCAGCTGGAGCACAGTGGAGGGGAAGCAGCAGCTGGGACAGGACCTTGTGCCCCATACCACTGGTGCTGATGATGAGTGAGAAGCACGGAGGAAGCACCTCCACCCCCTCCCAGCACCACCAGCCCTGGCTCCAGCTCCTCTGATGCAAATCAGTAAATCAACAGCATGGGAGATGCCACTTCCCAACCTGACACTTTCCGTAGCCACCCGCCCATTTCTCTGCACAAATACACCGAAGGATGACAGCTGACAGGAGAACTTGGCTTGAACCACCCCAAATAAAAGGAAGAGAACAAAGCAAAGGAACAAGCTCCTCAGCTTTGGAGGGGTGACCTCAAGCAATGCTGCAAGAATGGCCTTGTCTATTCTGCCTGAGGAGCAACACACGTACTCTTTGCACCCAAATTCCACCTGTTGCAGGGAAAACATCTTTCTGCTACTTGGAGCTGCCCATGATCATGGCAGGGAGCCCTGCTCTTCCCTTCCCAAATGGCTCCCCCACGTAGACCCCTGGCAAAGCACCACGTTTGCATCCCACTTTCCTGGGGCAATTTACGTTTCACCCAAATCCCCTATGATGAATCGTTATCTGAGTGCCCATGGCAAGCCTGCGGTGACTTTGCTCACTCAGATTAGCTCCTTGCGGTGCTCAGCCAGTTCATACGGATTTCTGATAAATGTTTTGACAGATTTTCCTTACTTGGGGGGAAAAACCCAAAAACCCAGGAGGGGTGGAGGGGAAGAAGAAAGAGACCCTTTGTCTGCCCATACTCCAGATAGCACTGGAGATGTGAAATACTCATTGCCTTTCAACCAGGCAGGATCAACAAGCTGGCAACCACCTCTCTACCCCCAGATAACAGATCATCTCGTTTTCCCCGGCCCTGCTCTGCCAGCAGCTCCTGGGTCTTGCTTCTTTCCTGCACCATCCCACGCTGCCTGCCCTGGAGGAGCCAGGACTCCACGGAAGGATGCTGCTCCACCTGCTCCTTCCTCTGCACCCTGAGGAGGACTGGAGGCTGCAGGTGGATCTTTAAGCCGATTTGGGATGCCCAGGCAGCACTTATCTCCTCCCAATTTATGTCTCTGCAGCAGACACTGTAAATTCAGTGGATTGCCTTAACCTTTGGTGTTGTCTCTCCCCTGTAACTCTAATCTTTTATTCATCTCAAATATGAGCAAAGATTTTCTAGATAGTAAAGTGACAATGAGACTGCTGGGTATGTCACCCTTTGGTCAGACATGGGGACTGTGGATGCTCTTGATGCCACCTGCAGCTCCCCACCTGTGCAGGACCCCGATGCCGGATTTGGACTGGCATCAGTAAGGATGCAGGCGCCTGAGTTCCAGCTCCTGTGATATTCAAGTCTCCCCCTGGGAGATCCAGGGCTTGCAGAGAGGAGCACATAGCCTGCAGTCTGCCTGGGGATGGAAATTTCCACCATCCCTTTCATGCACCCGTTTACTCTCCACTGGATTTTTCTGCTTGCCATTAGCCTTCAGAGCTCTGATTTGTCGGCCTGTCATTTGGACAAATGTTGACGGGCAGAAACAAGCAGGGTTTTCTTTTCCCCCCTCCCCTTTTCTCTCTTTTTCCACCTTCCACACTCTCCACTGCCAGTGAGAACATCAAGGGAAAAGGATGAACAACTGACCCATAAAATAAATACAGGGCTTACAGTTTCTGATAGAGATTAAATATTGTAGGAGTCATGACTAGATAAAAGCCAGTGGAAGGAAAAGCCTCAGACCTCAATAGAGCATTAAATAAAAAGAAAGCAGCACATATACACACACCCAGACACAAGAAGATGTGCTGCAAGATTTATGGGGAGTTTGATAATCTGAACTGGTTTTGCTCCAAGCAGACTCACCTCAGGAATGCAGCTCAAACATGGCCCTGAGGAGGCCGAGGAGATGAGTAGAGGCAGAACATGGCTCTGCTTCACCCTATCCATGGGCTGGCAGCCTCTGTCCCCAGCCCCAGAGAGGTCCCCAGCCCCAGAGAGGCCCCCAGCAGCACTCCCAGTGCCGGACACAGTGACCAGTCCACATGGACCAAACAGGCTGGGGCAGACTGTGGGAGCACAGAAGTGGTGGTAGGTGATGGCAGCTCCTCCAGAGCTCAAGGGCTTCGATGGGCACATTTGGCACAATCTGCTTCTGACCCTGCCAGTCTCTGCAGGGGAAGCTGCTGGTCCAAGGGTTTCCATTGAACACACAAAGGGTCCAACAGCCTCAGCAAACCCTGCTCCCTGCTCCTCATTTCCCTTTGCCTCACTGAAAACTGTCTAAGCTCTCCTGTGACCCAGCTCCTGAACCTGGAGCTGGCCAAGCCACCACAGATTTAATTTCCCCTCCCTCAACTTGCAAACCTGTGAAGTTTTGGGTTTGCTCCAAAGCATCCCATTAACTGTGGCACGAGCACTGTGGCCAGGGCACAGCTCCAGGCAGGGCTGCTGCCCCTGTGCCCTGCAGTGGGTCGCTTCCCCAGGACCAGGAGCACCCTGAGGCTCCAGCTGAGCAGCCAAGCAATCAGGCAAACACCAGGCAGTTAAAGGGAGAATTGGAGCCGCTCTCGGCAGCAAAGTAGACATTTAAAAACTGAGGAGAGCGAGTGGTGAAGATTAAATGTGTTATAGATTTGCTGGAGGAGAGGCGAGTGAAGCAAAGGTGGATCATTGACACCCCTCAGGCAACTGGGTGAAGATTTGTTTACGTACTGGTGTGTAATCAAGTAGGAATGAATGCGAGACACAGGGCCTTAATTTTTCATTTGCAATCAAGGCCACGCACACACCTTTTCTTAGTCACAGAAAAACACTGCCACGCTCCCTGTCCCTGCTCAGCAGCATTACCTGGAGAAGGGACAATTACCAGGGATAATCGGGCTGATTGGGGACAGGAGCAGTGGGGGAAGGAAGGCTCTGGGGCTGCAGGGAAGGGCTGCCAGGCCAGTGGATGTGGGAAGAAGCCTGGTTCCCGGCAGATCCCAGTCACCACTGGAGGATGCACTGGGCACCGTGCTCCCCTGGCTTGGAGCACATTATGTGGAAGAAACACGAATGCCCAGAGCACAGCGTGGACAAGGGGCATGTCTGAGGAAGGACAATGTCTGAGCAAGCTGTACCCCAGCACAGGGCACGGGGCAGCACCTCCTTGTCCTGGGAATGGACACAGGGACCAGGTACAGAGGATGGAAAGCTGACCATGGGCACAGAAAACAGCAGAGAGGAGCTGGAACAGAGAAGGGTACAAAGGTGCAGGGGAAGAAAAGAACATGGAGAGTCACAGGCTGAAGATTACCTTCTCCATCTCATTGAGATTCCCATGCAGGTCCCACTTTGAGGAGATGCTGCCAACCTGTCGCAGCTGTGGTGCTTGGAGGCAGTGAGGTGCTGTCCCGAGGGAGGCTGAGAGCCAAGAACAGAGGAGAGAGGAGGGCGTCTGATCAAATATTCCCTTTACTCCTGGCAGCCTTCACATCTCCCGCTCGCTCGTTCCGTGCGTGCCTGCTCCGAGAGTGCTCCGGCAGGCGAGGGGATGCCAGCACCACTCACCCCACTTGTTGCAGCCAGGAGGGAGCCGCAGGAGTCCCGGGAGGAATGGTGCTGCTGTGACAGATGCTTAACCTGGGGCACTGAAGCCCAGGGCTCAAAATCCCAGGTATGACATGGTACCGAGCATCCCCTGCTGCACAGGTACCACTGCAGTGAGGGATTCCCACTTTTGGGCAGTTTGTTGAGGACGAAGAGGGGATCCCACTCGCCCCAAAGGATGCTGAGAGCCAGCACCTGAGGACTTGGGTTAGCACTGGTACTGTTGGGACACAAAGCAGGAAAACAGGATTTCCAGGATTTCTCTGGGGACAGGGCATAGAACAGCTTAGAGCAACTCTGCCAGCCACCACAGGGAATGAAGTCTGGAGGCAGACGCGGGTTGGCTCACAGCAGAATCTTAAGACAGAGACGAAACTTCCCAGGGCTGCTGAATCCCTTCAATCTTCCAGAGGGGCTCAGTTTCCCCAGCCTCTGGGGTGCAGGGTGCCCCCCCAACCACACTCAGATTGCCCAGTGCCTGAACCCTGCTCACTTTGGATTGCAGAGCCGAGGGACTGCTGAATGGCATCTCTCTGTACCCTTCCTATCTACGTTCTGCATCCCCGTTCCATCTGTACACATTTTTCCCATGCTGCCCACATCACTCCAGGTCTGTGACTTACAGGGCTGCTGCTGTCCTGCAGAACAGGATAAGGAACTGGAGCGGGAGAACACGGTTGTGGGCAGATAGGCAGAGGCACACGGGTTAGAGCTGATATTAATGTAGCTCGGCCTGGGCTGGCAGGGAAAAGAGATGGAGAGCTCTGCCACCAGCGCCGGCACCGCGGAGCGAGGCACCGACGAGTCCTGAGCAAAGCGGGACCTGTCAGCCCACCCACCTCCGGAGACTGGGCGAGGGGACAGGATGAGCCTGGAGGGGTGAGCGAGGAACTGACCCGACATGGGACAGGGAGACATCCTGTGAGGCACCCCCCTCTGGCAGCAGCAGGGCTGCAGGAGCTGACGATGTCCCCAGTCACTGGGGCTCTCTCTCCAGGAGAGCCTGTGCTGGGATGGATCCCTGAGTTCTCATCCTTCTCCTCGCAGGCTCCAGTGGCACAGCTGGCCCTGAGCAGAGTTTGCTTGTTTAACTCAAGCTCTTTATTGCACTAAAGTTTGCTTATTCAAGTAAAGTTTACTTTTTCACATAATGTTTGTTAATTCATCTAAAGTTTATTTTTCCTCCTTAAACCTGTTTGTTTACACAAAGTCTGTTTATTTTACTCAAACTGACCAAGGAGCTCCTCAGTTTGCAGCCCAGCTGCAGGGTTAGGGTTAGGGTTAGTGCAGAGCTCTGCAGAATCCCCTTTCCTGCCTTTCCCCACAGGACCCTGCTAAGCCCCTGCCCTGCTCACCGTGTACACAGGTTTCCAGGAGAGACCTCGTGCTGCAGGGATCACATCTCCACACTGACTCTGGCCGGTTAAAACAGGACAGGGCCAGTTTAAACTCTTCATGGTCAGTAGACTGAAATTCTTTTCCTGGTTACACTAATTCAGGTGTAAATTTTTAAGCCAGGCGTTGGGGTTTAGATGGAATTTGGGTTTCCCCTTCACTGAAATTACACATCCAGATGAAGCTGCTGGGACACAGCACTGGGGTGTCACATGTGCCCCCACCCGATCGATGCCACCTGGAGCAGGTGTTATCCCAGGTGGCACAGCACCAGAGGCTGCCTAGAAAATGGGATTGGATCTTCAGAAAAAGCTATTAGCCCCTTGTCAGGACCCTCTGATGAGAACTGACTGGCTGGCGTGGATCGATGCTGCCAGCTCACGCCTCGTCCCTGCTCCCATGTATTTCAATCACCCAGCCCAGGATCCAGGTACACCTTACCTGACGTGAGTTTAAGTGTCATTTATTGCTAATTACTTTACGTGGCATAAGCTCTTTGACAACTTCAGCCTGGCAGAAAAGGCTGTAATTACACAAGTCAGACTCAGATGCCCAGTTAAAATAATTCCTCCCTGTATTTGGTTAAAAAGGGAAGAAAACTAAGAACTGAATTACTGACCTAATAAAATAATTCTGCAATTAGGACCAAATGACTTCTGCAACTCATGAAAATGTGAAGTTCAGGGCAAAAAATAATGATAATTTTCTTCATTTTCATAAAATCCTGGCAGTGTCCTCAGCTCTATGTAATGGAACAGGCTCAGCAGCTGGGGGGTCATGCCTGGGGAGTGTGTTTCTGCAGCTGGACACTTAGGATATGGGAGTCACTCAGTCTTGTTGCTCAATTGTTACCCTTTCCAGCTTTCCCTATCCCAGTTCTTTGTATCTCAGTATCTGAAAAGTTAATGCACAGGGATTCATCAGGTACCTGATCCTGCATGCTACAGGTACAGTTTCCTGCCACCCACTTGTAAGGCCTGTGTAGGGCCAGAAAAGCGAAGGACAAGTATTTAGATCCACTGGGAAGAAAAGCACCAGTAAATAACCTTAAAACCCTGAAAGATGTGGACCCCTGAGAGGATAAATTACAGACACCTCAAGTGTGAGACACAATTAGTGCTGGCTTGAGGAGAAAACCATCGTGAGCCGGCATCGGGGACCTGTGAGCTGCAAATCTCTTCTGCATTGAAATAATTGCAATAGCCATGGAAACCATCATGAGCTCTGCTCATTTCAGGTAAGAAAAGAGCGAGCCGCTTTTTTGGCTCTGCCCTACGGTTTTTTCCTCAGTGTCATGATTTCTCTCAGAAAAACATTATTTGTGACGTAACCATACGAGATGCACCGAGTGCTCAAGAGCTGCACAGTGGCCTTGGAGCAGTGGCAGCCACTGCCTCCGGCACACACCCCGGTCCGCGCGGCTCCTCCAGCGCCGGGCACGCTGCTTCTGCATGGTTGTTCCCGGTGTGATCTCCTCGAAAAGCAATTGTCTTTCTCCTCATCCTTTGTGCAAAACATAAAAGATTAATGATTGTAATTTCAGTGCCGCAGCTGCCTCGCAGCCTGATTTGGGGGCTGTGGTGGGGGGAAAGGCGGGAGGAGAAGCGTGTGCTGCTGCCATCAACAGCTGCCCGAGGCCGAGTGGAGCCAAACGGATCCTCCCCAGCAGCGCTGGTTGTTGGAGTTGGGTGTCTTGAGGCAAACAGACTTTGTGTGTCACAACCTGGAAATGCCAAGTGTTTTAAGGGGAGATGCCAAGAAATCTGGCAGCACCAAGATGGAACGGGAGACAAGAACGGGGTGAAGGAGGTCACATATTTTAACACTCACCTTTCAAGGGAGGATTTAAATATTTGTCTGCTATTAAGACCTTGTGTACTGACCTACTCCAGCTTGGGAAGGTTGGAGCATCAGTGACAGATCAATTTTCTCCAAGGCATTACTCCTCAAAGAAAATAATTTAGCAATTTTAAACAAGAAACGTATGAAATCTGCTCCGTATTTTATGCAGCTTCAATACATCAGGTTTAACTCTTTTTGTTCCAGGCAGTGCTGGGTGTTACCTGCTTGGCCCCAGCTCCTCCTGCCCATGTCACCAGTGGAGCTCCAATGGTGGGCTCTGTAACAGCCAGGATAAAGAGTGCAAAACAAGATCTAGTTTTGTAACATTAATTTTTTTTTATTAAGAAGACAGATATTTCATAGTACTTCTTTTCCTTTGTAAAAATGGGATACATGAACCAATACAAAATGTGAATGGGAACAGATGGATATGTATTTTCTTACACTGTAACATCTTCCATGGACACCTTAAAACAGAACTGGCCTAAGGGGAAAAAATAAAAAGGCCGGGTAAATAAAGAACAAGGTTGTTTATCATCAGTTCCGCGTCCTTCATTTGTGATCCTCCTTTAAACAAGGTTGTTCTTTCTTCACGCTTCAAAGTCCTAATGATCTAAAGCTGTACAAAGTAATACTCAACAATACATTTCAACAGTGCACTGTATACTGAAGAAAAAATACATAAACCGATATACAACTAAAATTAATAATTTCCTGTTTTTTCTCCTGTTTTTTATGTGGGTTTTTTATTTCTCCAATGCGTGGGGCCGAAATTTTGCAATCTACCTGAGACGGAAAACACCAATCAAACACATGAACCTGAGACATGTCAACATTGTAAGTCAAAGTTACATCGGTAACACTGCACTACGGTACACTTCCAAACAAGTATGGGCTGCTCAAGGCCAGGATGCCCGTCCCGTGCCGCCGCCGCTGGGCCACGGAGCCCCCGGCTCCAACCTGGCTGCTTCTCATCGCGATGGGGATTGGCAATGGTGCTGAGGGCTCAGAAAAGAGCTGCGCTCGACAAAATCTGCTCAGAAAGAAGGGTGCTTCGTGAGGTTCTGCTTGTGAAGAGGGAAAAGACGGAATACTGCTGGGGAATGGGCCTGTTTGCTGCACCAGGCCACCCTGTTCCCAAAGGAATCCCACATTGTAATGGTTCTGCCAAAAACAACGACTGAGAAACAAACACACGGAAATGCCCCCCCGCAAAACCCCTAAAAAATCCTCAAACCTGACACTAAGATTAATGCTTTCCTTAAATAAATCAGATACATTTGCCACGTAAACACAATAAAAAATTATCGCTCGAAATCCATGATTACTCACCAAAAAAAAGTCAGCATATATAACTTTATACCGTCTTCCCGCTGCGGTTTGCTACCTGTCGCTTACAATTCCGATTGAGCCAGAGTCTCCTGTGCACCTATGGCTTTAGTGGTCATTAGCACGCTCGTTTCAACACGAATTCCCGCGTTTTACTCAGCAGGTAGAAAAAAAAGGCAGTTTTGTTCATCCAGCCGCTCTCCAGGTCTGGCCCCACGCATCAGAGGGGCTTTACCTGCTGCTCCCATGGCTGCCAAGCAGGGAGAGGATGAGGAGAAGCCCCCGCGCCCAGGAGAGCTCTGCCTGCCCAGCAAGGACCCTGCTCCTGCATCCCCACGGCCGAGCAGCGCCTCTGCCGAGCTTCAGCCCATTTCCCAGCCGCCACCATCGAAAGCACCTGAAACAGCCACAAAGGGGGGCTCGGGGGGTGTTATCCAAGCCCTGACGGCAAATGGGGAACGGGACATGGGCACACTGAACTGCAAACTACGCATCTAAAATGTGCTGGTTCTCCTCCGATGAGCTTGAGTTCTGAACGGAAACCGGTGAAGAGAAAAAAGGGGAAACACCTTCAGAGAAACGCACCTACTCCACGGGGTCCCAGCTGGCAACTCCAGAAACAGGAAAGGGGAAACGAAGAGCCACAGAAACCCGAAGGGAATTAACGCACAGAAGCCCCTCTTCTTCCCAGCCTCCCCCCGACCCGAACAAACAGAAATTAAACAAGGCACAGAATCTTCTGCAAATGACTTCACTAAACTAAATCCAAGCTGGACTTGGCCAAAAAAAGAAAACCCAAACGAACTGAGGTGTCGAACAGCAGAGTGTACTTTACGAGGAATATTTTTACACAGCAAATCCCGGACCTTCCCGGCCTCACCGCTCTCCACACATTTCCTTTTTTTTCCTTAAAAAAAAAAGACACAAGCTGGTTGCAACTTCCAAGATCACTGTCTTTGTAGCGTTTAAATAGGGCCAGTAGTAACCGTCCACAGTTGGACACCTCATGGGAACCAAGGCTGCTCTAGATGAAGTACTCTTTCTTTTCCTCGGAGTTGTTTTGTCCCCCCTCTGCGTTGATGATGGCTGTGTCTGCGTCGGCCGCATCATCTGCTCCTTTGGCTTCGTGAGTGAAGTATGTACCTGCAAGGAAAGTGGAGGCTGTGTGACTCTTTGGGGGTCTTGCTGTGGGTGCCAAGGGAGCGACCGACAAAGGAAACAAAACACCACTGGGAGAGAAACTGGGGGGGTCTGTCGCATCAGACATGCCAACACCGTGACTGAGGGGACACACGTGCCTGGCCTTTCATCCTCCAGCTTTGGTCTCTGTCTTACCTTTATGTCTGGCAAAATATCGCCCTAAAATGATGAGCAGGCAAAGCATCGCAAAGACGACGACGGCCACGACGCCACCAACCACGGCATGGTCCACGCTCCGTATGGCCCCTTCCTCACCTGCACGGGAATCTGTTGAGATCAGAAGAGGAATAAGCATTGGGGACTTACTCCGATGCTCTTGGCAGGGTCTGGCTGCAGCTGCTCTCAGGATGGAAAGAGCTGCCCTCAGGCTCTCCAGAGGAGCAGGGGTGAAGCACAGAGCTAACTAGACAGATGAGTTCGGGCAGAGGAGCTTTGTCCGGAGCCGAACTGATCTGGCGGCTTGACTCGCGAGGTGTTTTCCGCTAAAAGCAGCAGCACTATGACTATGCACGTGGGAGACAGCTGGGAGAGGGGAGGAAGGGCACATGGAGTCATTGGTGGGGACCTATTTTGGGAACTTTCCCTACAGTGCTGCCCAGATCTCAGCCTTTCTGGTGGATGGGGCACGAAGAAGAGCAAGAACAATATGGGAATACTAATTGATAGCTCTGAGAAACGTCATTAACGAATGCCCTGTGGAAAACATTTCAACTTCCCAAGACACTCCTTACCCAAAACCCAACCCGCCCAGCACAGAAAATGTGTTTACAACCATCCTCTGCCCCGACTGAACTGGGTTCCACCATGAAGCCCCACCTTTGCTGTTCATTGCAACCCACAAGGACACAACACTCCTGACCCAAACGCTAACACCTACTCCGAGGCCGACAGTGAGCAGTAACTGTACAGTGCCTCTGACTGCTTTACTGCGTTTATTTAACTCCTCATCACACAATTAGTTTCCTTTCAGCAGCGCCTCTCCCTCGGGACGCCGTCACCTGGGAGAGGGATGACTGATGTGGTGGAGGAACAGCTCCGGAATGAACCCCGGATGAGCTATGGCCATGTAAAATGAATGTATAGCAGTGTCAACAATTTTAATTTAAGAACGCAGCTACATCAACCCTCGCTGCAATCCTAATGGCAACTGAGATTTATAACGCAGTAAAAAACAATTATTCTCCTGCTGATTAATACATTAACATTTTGGAATAGAAGCTAAACCATTGTCTCTTTTTTTTAGTGAGTCAAGCACGACACCTCCATTAAAATGATTTACTGGCCATACCTTACAATTTAAGCACAGCAGCAACAGAAACGGTAAAAATCTTTTAACTTTACATGATTTGTGAAGTCATATGTGAAGGATTTACCATTTAAATCTTTCACTACAAGAAGCACATGGCCCATAAATCTGCCCTGCCTGTGCCTGCCTGGACACCTCGGAGAAATGCGTTTTGCCAGGACGACTGAGAGAGCAAATGCAAGTCAATTTTTAAGAAAGATTTATCTCCGTCTCCCTCCAAAGAACAGAGCAAATCTCTGAAGCCTCCACCTCTAATAATATTTGAAGTTTATCGATCAAGCGTACAGATCCGTGACAGCTAAAGGTAATGGGGCTCTTTTGAGCCGAGACCCGATACAAAGCTTTCGAGCAGCAGCTGGGATTTACGCTTTCTATCGATATTTCCAATTCTGCTCCAAGATTAAGGACTGAGGGACCCCAGTAGATAACTCGGGACCAAGAGCACCATAAAGCGCCTTTTAATTAAAACAATTTAAGAAAAAAAGCCCCTTTGAGTAACCTCTGAGAGCAGGAGCCTCAGCGTGGGCAGGGAGATGCTGGGATGAGCTGGGGTGTGGTGAGGGACACTGCAGAGACCCTTCCAGCAGCTTGGCTGATAAAAAAACTGCAGCCAAAAAAGGATTATTCCCCTGCAAACCAAAAGCCTTCACTGTCACATCCCCGAACCCCAAGCCATGGCACTGTGGCAAGAGTGTGCCAAGCAATCCAAAAGCACAGCAAAGGGGGACCTTCTGTCTCATCTCCAGTGGGAACGGACCATGCTGTGATCCCTTCCCAGCATCTGCTGCTGTGGCAACTGCCTGAACATCCCTGCATGCTGATGGGAAAGGTGCCCACAGACACGGCACGCTGTGGGGTGCTGAGCTGACCCCGTGCCCAGGCACAGGATCTGCTGCTTGCCCAGGGTGGCAGCTGGGGAAAACCAGCACCCCGGGAGCTCCTAATCCGACACAGCCTTCCCGCTGCCGCTCCAGCTCGGCTAATCTGGCCTCTGTAAACCTGCTCTCTGCAAAGCAACTGAACTGGCTCATCTGCTGGAGCAGCTGCTTTAGGTACGCTTCACTCCATTTTTTTCTTATTTTTTTTAGAAACTTTGTGCCCAGTTCCGCTCGGCTGCATTCGGAGCAGCCAGCAGCAGCCCAGCCTGGGCGGATGAGTGCCTCGTTGACATCTGGAACAGCTGAGGGGCATAAACGCACTGAGTTACGGCTCTGTAATGTGCTTCCAGCAAGATTTTGCATCAAGAGGCATTTTTTCTTCATCATCATAAATTAAGGTTCTGGAAAGACAAAGGTGTGTGTTCGTGCTGGCGGCAGCAGCCTCCACACCGTCCCACCAGCCCACGGCCGCGGAGACAGGGCTGTGCCAGAGCCTTGTGCCTGACACATCCCTCATGTCTTCCCTTTAATCGGCATCATGCCAAGAGCAGGGAGAGAGGGTTCCCCTGAGAAGGGACTTTGGCTTAAAGCCTTGCCAGGTTTGTTCAGCAGAGTTTGTTAAGCATGAGTTCCTCAACTGGGACGTGCAGGGCCATTTTTCTCAATTGTTTCTCTTCAGGAAGACCCCTGCGAGGTGACAGCCCCAAGTTCACGCTGTTACACGTGGCTAAATACATCTTCAAGCTTACACACAGCCTAAAACATTCTCCTGCAGGATCTCCTCTCCTTGCCTCCAGCACCTCATCAAACCCCGTATGCTCCAGCAGCATGACCCAGCACCAAGAGCTCTGCCTGCTGGCCCAGCAAAGCCCGACTCCACTGCCAGCGATTCCGACACTGCTCCCAGCAAACCTGCCTGTGTGCCACCAGCCCCTCCACATCCTGTCCCTCGCTATTTCTTTGGTAATTAACAAAGTGTCAGGTCTATAGAACAAAGACTAATTCCCCAAAGCCAAGGAGAGACTTGACCTTAACAACCGAAATCTGCTTTAAATGCTGTCTCCAATTCACCCAAGCTATTCCTGCCTCCTATCTCTGATTAAACCAGAAATCACAACTTTATTGCTGAAGAGGGAACAGTCAAGATGGCAGGAACTGACAAAATGCCACATTATTTGCTAATCCTAATATGTTATTCTTCCTCAAGATTTGCTTTTCTCAGCACCAATTCAATTACAGATGCTACAAATCCTTCTGACATTTAATTCCCTCTTGTCAGGGCGCAGTAAATGTATACATGCAGAGCTTTCCCGTTAGGATGTTAATATATATTGGAGCAAGCTGGATCCTGGCCTCTCCAGCGAATCATCAGGAATTTTCCTATTAGGGGTTTTGTTTTGGGTTTGCTTGCGAGTTTTTGTGGGTGGGGCAGAAGGAGGGAGGGAAGGGCAGGGAAGGAAGACATCACAGCATGTTGTCACCAACATGCCCCCTCAGGGCTACTCTGCAGCTACAGTGCACCTTGGCTGAACCGTTTTTGTGTCGATGCTTTGCTTGGCACCAAAGCACCTTAAAGGAAAACTGCATCAGCAATGGTACAATCCACTTGCCAGAGATGAACTCATGCAGGAAAAAAATCCATTTTTCTTTCCAAGTGCTGTGCTGTTCCCCAAGGGATTGGCACGGCTGCACCCCACCACAGGGGATGCCAGGGTTTCATGGGATGCCGCACTGGGTCCATCTGCCCACGGTGCAGATCACTGCACAGCAGCAGGAACGCTCCAGAGCCTCTTCTAGGGTGGCCAGGAAGAGACTTAGGCTGCTTTAAACTTATTTTTGCTGATTATTTTAACCAATTGCTCACGTAATCAACAAAATAGTGATTACACTGCTGGAATGGGAACCCTGAAGTTTTCCTTTAAACAGAAAGTGCGGATCAGCAAACAGCACACAGACAGGAGAGAAAGGAGTTTGGGACTGGTTGCTACTCATCACAGAACTAAGGAACTAATTCCAAAGGTCAGGAGCAGTATGGGGCAGACGCTGAGCTAGGGATTGTCCATCTAAGTACTGATAACCATCATCTGTGATTCACACCTGCAGGTTCTCAGCTATGGGGGTTTTGGGAGAGACTCTCTTTAAAAGTACATATATTAATGATCTCCAGGTTTCCAACATTTCTGCCAATATAAGTGCTAAAACCAACTTTCTGTGGGCTCTCAAGAAAAATGTTGGTGATGGTAAGAGCAGCACCCTGACAGTGTGGGTCAGCGCTTACACCGAGGTTTAGCAGAGGGAAGACTTTTCTGCTCCCAGCTTCTCAATGAAAAGGTTCCACTCAGTTCCATTTTAATGAGGCTTTAAATATAGATATATCTATGAATATTCCACTCTTTTTGTCGTCGGCAGCAGCATCTCAAGACTAAAAGCAAGACTGAGTTGGACCGGGCTGCCTGTATTTAAATCTCCTTTCTACCCACGCTAACAGCTTCAGACCTATTTGGGTCAAACCACTTCATGTTTACCTTCAGTGCTCCCCATGCTCTCAGCAGCGGGTCCCGCGAGGCTCGAAACGGCGGCTTTGGGCTCACCTTGGTGACGGGAGCCCTCTGCACACACGAGCATCCTCGAGTGCCCGGAGGCAGCAGCTCCTTCCAGTGACCTCCTGCAGCCAGGACCAGCCAGCCCCCACCTCTCCACCGCCGCTGGCACCGCTCCTGACATTACTGCTGCTGCCAACAGCTCCTTCCCTGTGCTCCAGCACCCTCTCCAGCTGATTACGGCTCTCCCTTGGCTCAGTGCCAGAGGTGCAGAGCAAAGGCAGCACTGGGAGATGCAGCCTGTCCTGATGGGATGATGTGGGAAAGCCCAGGTTTTATGGAACCCTGCTGTGTGGTGCTCCCGTCTCCCGTCCTTCCTCCTCACCTCCCTCCGGCTTCACACTCTGCATAGCCCAACATTCTGGGGTATCTCTGGACAGCCCTGACCCTCCTCTATGAGCATTTCTGCTGTAAAAGCAGAGAACAGAGGGAGATTTTTATGAAAATGTAGTTTAGACATTAATTTTGGCATATTGGATTTAATGCTGCACTTACACAAAAAATTTGCCTTTTATTTCTGGGTGAAAATGATTGTCAAGCTCCTGACATTGGACAGTGTGGGCTAAACTTGTGTGTAATCATGAGCAAGCTTATACACACTGACCCCACTGACAGCTCCTGAGCTTCCCAGATGTGCAGGTAACATCTGCGTCACAGCAGGAAAAAGGAAACCTATGCCAACGGCTTTGAAGAATTCCTAAACAAGTGATCTCTTCTAAATCTGGTTATAGTTCAGTTTATTAAATGATTATCACATCAGCACACCTGAAGATCCCACAGGTCATGATTTGGGCACTAATGGCCTTAAGTCACTTGAGCACTCCTGAAAACCTTGTGAGCCAATTATTCTTTTCCCTGGAGGTAAGAAACATCAGGATTGCACTGACACCTCCCAACTGAATCTGGGGTCAATTCTTTTGCGGAATGAAGTTTTTGAAATGATGGAGCAACACTAGAGGTTGGACTTGGCAGGGGGTGCTGGTGGAAGAACAGGCTGCCATTATTCCATGAACACTATAAACCACTTAGCCACAACGTGGGAGGACAGAAATCACTGCCTATGACAGGATGAGCAATAATGTTATTCATTCCCCCCGCGTGGCGTGGAGCAGGCTACCCCTCCTCAAATTTATTGAGGGGCTGTTAAACAGCAGTGTTAACCTGCCTGTCGTATCGTAATTGAATTTGGTCTAATTTAAACCAGAGAAATTTGAGGAGTTCATCCTTCTTCAATCAATAAGCTCCCCTTCAGCGACCCATTTCAAGATTGCTTCATAAAAAATAACGCGCTTTCTTTGAATAAATGTGCTCACCCCGGCAGAGCTCAGAGCTGAGCAGCTGCTCCCACTGACTCCTCTCTGGAGAAGGGAGCCCTGCTCGCAGCCGATGGCCATTGATCCACCTGCACCCCCTCCACAAAGGTGCTGATCGAGCTGCGGTCAGGGAACCTGGCCCGATGCGGAGGCTGCGCGGAGCCATCGTGACCATTCCCTGTTTTACAGGAGGTGCTGACGCTCTGGAGCAGAGCCAGGAGAGCTCAGGGAGTGCTGGGGCAGGTCCCCAGAGCGCGGTGCTCGGAGCCCGTGGCAGTGTCTATTCGTGTGCACCTGCGTGCACAGGTGCGCACAACACACACGCACTCAGGGCTTGCCCTCGCGATTCCTGGTGCTGCAGGAATCCTGCCTGTCGGTCTGCGCCGGGCTGGAATGAGGAACTGAGAGCTGCGAGGCCAGCCCTCTCCGCACCCTAAGGGCTCAGGATGTGAGGAACAAGAGGAGGATTGCGAGAGGCACGGACACACAGAACTCGGCCGGGAAGAGCGAGGATGGCTCTGGACTCAGGCTACCTGGGCGGAAGGCAAGGGAGGCATTACTTAATTGCACGGTCGGCAGAGCCTCGGTTGAAGCTGTGGGCGGGACAGGTGTACCTGGAAGGAACAGCACACTGAGCAAACACGGCAGCAGCCCCCACGCCCGCCACGCTATGGTCCCCGTGGGGGTGGGCACATGCCCTGCATCCCTCAGGGTGGTGCCCAGGGCTCCCAGCACCCACTCCTGCCGGAGCGGAGAGCAGTGTTCCCGACAGAGAGCTCAACTCCAGCACTCACCTGGGACCACCCATCTGAGAGCCCCAGTGTGCTGACCCCGGGCCAAAAATGCGACCTGGTTTCAGTTTCCTGACATTCTAAACAGAGGCTATGGGGCAGAGGCCGCTCTGTTTGTAGAAGAGAAGGGCCTGGGGCTTTCTCTCTAGTGCCTCCTCCATACCTGACCCAGTAAGATCCTGACCACTCCTGACCAGGAATGATCACCCTTTGGGCAGGCAGGAGTAATCTAAAGAGCAACAAGCAAAAGTTTGAAACTCTTAGGAAAAAAATCAGTAGTCAAACCAGATGCTCCAAAATGGGTGTCTGGAAGCACACGATAGGTGCTCGCTGTGGGCAGCGGCTCTGCCTGCACTGTGCTCTGTAAAGGCAGGGGAAATTTTGGCTTCCATTCCAGATTCAGAAAAAAGACTACACTGAGCTATGTGCCCCGGGAAATGTGTGAGCCCCTCTGGGCAGCACAGGCTGGGGAGCAGACACCCATTCTGGGCAATTCCTTTAAGGAATTTTTTCCTATTCTTCTCTTCATTCACCAAAAAGTGTATTTTTCCTTAAAAAATAGAATTTCAAAAAGTAGAACTTATCAGAGCAGAACAATTTTCCCCATCCACTCAGGGATGTTCACCAGAGCCCTGGTGCATCTTACCTATGGGATCTGTCCCAGGCCTGCAATAGTAATTGTTAGCATCACTCAGTGTTAGAACACATCCGGAATGAATCCATCATTTCTGACCTCTTGGCCAAAGCACACCTGTAGTGGCATATGGGATGGGATGTTCCCGATTTGATCGGGTGAGACGGAACTGTTTGACAGAATAAGATGACGACTCAGGGGTTTTTTGGGGTATTTTTTTGCTCCATGCTGAACCCCTGACAGAACAGCACTGGGTTCCAACCCCCCTGGGCTGGGCTCTTCCCAGGGGGCCAAATGGCTGCTCTGGCCCTGTGGCCAGGATCGCGCACCCTGTGTTGGAGTGGCCGCATGCAGCAACAGAGCCCGGCAGGTACCAGGGGTCTGCAGGGATGCTCTGCAAGTGGGAGCAAAAAAAAAAAAAAGGGAGGATTTCAATAGGAAAACATGAAGAACAGAGATTTAGGTTTGTACCACTGGTACAGACCCTGTTCTGAATGCACCCAACTGCACCCACTGAAGATGTTGTTATGCTTTAATCTCAATTGCTGCTAATTGGCAAGGACCAGCCAAGAGGATGCATTTATACCCCTTTCAGTCCAGTGTGGATAAAAACAGGCTCAAACCATTTACTTGGTTTGGCCTCACTGATGAAACAATCACCTCCTTTTTGCCCCCAAACTGATGTTGGTATGATGAGGAATCCCCAAGCAGCCAAGGGTTAGTGCTGGCCGCCTGTTTTAAGGGGGGTTTCACACAACACGGCAGAGTCAAGTGCTTTACAAACAAAGATTCAACTCAACCGGTCTCCAAATCAGCGTTCAAAAAATTCCAGCCAGGAGGGAACCACAGTGGTTGGCCTCGGTGCCCTGCACCTCCTGCCCCATGTCTGAGGACGCCACACAGAAATGGGTGCCAAAACAACAACCAAAAAAAAAAAAAAAAAAAAAAAAAAAAAAAGAAAAAAAGGAGGAAAACCCCAACAGAAAGGAGCGCACTTCCAAGCTGCGAGAGCGTGGGGGGAATGGCTGTGCCATAGCGACTGCACAATGCAACATGGCCAAGATGCAGGAATCAGAGTGGAACCAGTGTCTAGCGAAGGGAGAGCAGCGGGTTACCTACGGACTAGCCCTTACCTGAGAGATCCCCATAGTCCAGCTCCTCGGCCGAATTGGGCAACTGAGTAAAGCCTTACAAGTAAAAACAAACTCATTTTTCTCTGTGTTTCTCAAGCGACAAAAAACAACACACTTAAGAACTGAGGATGAATTTCTTGGGGGGAGGGGGGGAAGAGAATGCATCAATCACTTGGCACCGTCTGGCGGTGTGGGCAGAGCCATCGTGTGACACAAGTGCAATCGTGGCCTTTATTACAGACAGAAACGTTCCTCGCTCTACACTGTTGGCACACGAAACATGGCATTGAGACCACTCATAACAGCATGCAGAGCCCCCCAAACTCTGCCATTCAGCTGTCACGGGGACAATTTCCCAATTTAGTCCAGGCTGATTTTGGTCCTGCATACATAGAGCAATGGAAAACTTGCTTCCAGTTTTGCACCCAATCCAATTATTTTGGTCATGGTGACAAGTCTGGACATTTATCGATGAGAGAATACGAATATTGCACAGTGCATGTCATGGCCTGTTTGCAGCTGCGGGCTGTGTTGTCCACCAAACCATTGGACAAACCGGCTTTTTTTCATTTGCCCAAACGTGATGGATTTATGGGAAAAGCATCTGTCCCCAAAGCTATAAAGCAATCAGGGAGGCACATGGTCGTGGCCACCACAGGCAGCCAGCGCTGCCTGTGAGGGCATTAGTGCTGCTTGGTTTGGGAATTTGAGGAAATGCTGGGGTCTGCAGGCAGAGCATCCCCATGGGTGGCCATCCTGGCACCAGTGACAGGGCAAACCAGTGCCGGGAGGCCACCCAGACTTACTGAAATGTGGGGTGGGGCAATGTTACCCTGTGGGCTGGGACTTCCACGACTCACTCTTGCCGCTGGCCACTAAAAGCAAATGCATAAAGCGAAGAAAAAAAATTCCCATGAAGAGATCCCGCATCCCTGGGCACTGGGGAACCTGGGATCGTCAGCTCACAGACTGCCACCAGTGCTGACTGTTAAATAGCCAAGCTGTGAGTGCAGTATGGTCAATGTGCAGACTGGCCCCACTGCAGAGCAGCAATATGTATATTTATAAATACACACTGCTCTTTAAAGATCAAACTCATTTTCAGTGACTGGTTTTTAAATACATCAAATCACTAGGAAGCTATGTTGGAATTACCTCCTGAAGTGGGAAGTCATTTAGATTAATAGCAGGAAATTTGCTTGTGTGCCACTCTTGGGTTTCAGGGAGCCCTTTTCAGGTTTTCAGGAGCCTTTTTCCTATAAATGATCTATAAATACAACAGTTGACTCACAGAAGCACTGGACATACAGAGCTGTACTTGGCAGAGGAGCCCTTCAACTTTTCTTTCTCCAAAATTGCTTCTGTAGAGTTCCCTTTAAAGGAACTACATTTTATCACTGATGAAAAAGGGCAATGTTACATTTTTTATGAAGCAAAAAAAATCCTTTTCAGAATAAAATTTGCAACAATTCCACAATTCCGCTTCTCCCTGCACTTGGGACACTACTTCTTGATTCTTCTCATTAAACTTCCATATTGGCTACTAAAGCCCCTTCTTCTCACTACTGAGGGGATGAACTCAAAGTCTGCCACTACTCCTGTTAGAGAAATGAAAGGGAACTTTTCGCTCTGCTCCATTTCCCTGGAAATGATAAACTCTCGGCAGGCACAGCCGGCACGGCGAGCGCATCCTGCAGCTCAGCCAGGTGCCCATGTGAGGACCAGGCACCCTGGCTATATTTAGGTTTCTATGGGCTCCTACACTACATCCAGTTTTAAGGAAAAGCCAATTTCTCTCCCATCTCAGGCTCTAAATAAGCAATTAGGGATTCCGTTTCATGGCGTGCGTGGCGGCGCTGCACAGAGCCGCAGCGTGCGCAGACAGCGCTGTGATGTTTTATTCAACCGCCCCAAGGACGGGAGCTCTAAAATGCATTGAGGAACAGATTCACTATTAGCTGCACTTTTAAGTAGGGCATTTCCAAGAGGGAAGGAGGCAGTCGGACTGGCAGAGATGCTTGATGATGGCAATGCAGAAAGCTCTGAGGCTTTTTCTGTGGCACCTGGTGAGGTGTACAGCACTCTGGGGTGAGCAGGCTTTCACTTCAGCCAAGCAAAACTCATTTTCAGGGACTGAGCACTATCAGAAAAAGGAACAAGAGCGTAGCACAATAGTGTTACCTGTTCTTGGACCAAACCTGCTAAGGCCACAATTAAAAACCCACATGGGCTTTCAGGGAAGAATTTCCAGCCTGTAAAATGATTTACCTGCTGCATAATGGGCCAAGTATTTTCTTATCACTCTTCATTTGTGATTGGGATGTTTTCCTTATTTTAACCTTCACTCCAGGCTTCCTGCTTTGCCAGCTTCAGAGGAGGCTTTTTCACCCTACCTTTCCATGACAATGAGCAGAAATGCTGCCTGTGCTGAGGCAGCATTGCCTGGTTCTTGCCTCGCCGGGGGAGTGGGGAGCAGCCCTGAGCCCCCATTGCTGGGTGGACGGATGGACGGACAGGGACGCAAGCACAATGCCCTGCGTGGGCAACGCCCGCATCCTGGGGAATCACTCTGAGCTCTTGAAGCTCTCTGCTTAGAACCGGGTAAGGGCAGAATTTGGAAAAAACTGGACACAAGGTCAGTGTGTCCAAGGTCATGGCTGCTTAGAGATGTCCTGCTTGCGTAGGGGGCAAACGTGAGCCGGGCATCTCACCTGAGGGGCTCCACAAAGGCCAGCACCGCATGAGGGCCGAGCTCTCTGGCCACCGAGCAGCAACAGGGGCCAGGTCATTAAAAACTGGCACATTGATTTTGGTGGGGACAGGGGCAGGGGAAGAAAATTGAAAAGGCCTGGCAGAAAAAGGGCTTTCTCCCCAGACTGAGTGGCGCAGACACTCCAGGTTGTTACTCTCCCGGCTCCACCAAGTTCTGCCCGTATTCCAGCTCAAACAGTGGGACCTGCGATGTCAGCCCCACAGGCACCCTGACCCCATGGGGGCACACCGAGAGGGAGGAGGGCTGAAGCTGGGAAACCCCGGCTTCGTGGGGTGCAGCGGAAGCACAAGCCTTCCTGCCGGCCATGACCATGCTGTTATTGGAGCTCTGGCAATGAACAGTGCAGAGAAAGGAGAAAGTGCATCAGAAAACTCACAGTTAAGCTCTCATTTTTCAACAAAAGAGTTAACAACATTCGTGCGTTAGGTCACTCATGCATCGCTGCCGTCAACTCCATTCCGTGAGGAAACGGGAATGGCAGGGCCTTGGCTGCTGCTGGGACATGCACACACATACAGGACTCCTTCCCCCCAGTCCTCTAGGATACACTCCAAAACTTTAAATGGCTCAAAACCCTCTTTCCCCGATTGAAGCATTGTGCTGGCTATACACTGGCCTTACGTTCAATTTTCTTTGCTAGCAAGCTCTTTTTGGGTTGGTTTTTGGTTTTGGTTTTTTTTTTTGGTTGGTTGGTTGATTTTCTTTTTTCTTCCCCCAATTCATTTTAAATCGTTTTTGGAGAAAATCCATTTGGCTGTATTCATGCCCATGCATTTCTAGTCATTCACAGACATGCTCACTCCCATCGGACATCGGAAAGAACAAATGGCCAACATACAGAAACACCTGGTATACTCCATACACACTCCAGCAACACAAGCTTGGAAAGAAATCCAGAGTCTTCACGGGAAAAGCACCCCACAAGGGCAAGCACGGGGGAATTTGGGACAAACTGGCTGGTTTTAAGGCAGGAAAGTTTGTGGCAGCTCGTTTGACTGGGATAGGTTGTCATTTCAGCTGGCTACCTCCCTGGCAGCGATCTTCCCCACAAAGAGGGTAAGCCCTCGAGTTAAAAACAGGCTTTTTATGGCTTTCCCAGAACAAAGAAAGAGGAGGAAAGACATCAGGAATTGCTTAAAAAAAGGGGATAAGGGCTCACCATCGAGCATCTGCCCAGCTTGTCCTCATTGCAGAGACTAAGACATGCCTACATTGAGCCTTTCCTGATGCAGAGACACCTAGAAAGGATGCTGGGAGTTGTGCTATCATCAAGGCTACCTGATCTTTAGGGATCAACATCCAGCCACGAACACGTAGCTACAAAATCAGCAACGTTGGCTCTTGACATTTAACACACACAGGGAGATCGTCACACAGACAAAACACAAGTGTGCCCGAAGATTTCCTATCTTTATGCCAAGTGGGAAAATGCATCCAAGTAGGTAAGCGATTTGGGATAAGAAGTGCAAGCCCCTTCACTTGATATGGGACATTGCTACTGAATGATTGCCCCACTCAGTCCTGCCTCTGACCTCGTCCAAGCAACACCTCAAGGGGAACAGGCGGGAGAACAGGGTGCTGTGTGCTAGGGATTTCTGTCAGTAAAACAATCAGTCAGTTTATCAGAGTTAGAAGAAACTAGAACAGCGAAGTCCAACATGGATTAGCTGTAATTAAAAATTGTCAGAGGTTTCGGTTCTTCAGCTGAAAAGTAAGCTTGTGCCAAAAAATGGGATGCTCAACTTCCAGCCTGCAGCGCGTACGTAGGCTCGCCGGGGAACGGAGGAAGCTCAGGAAGCTGTCAAGCTGTTAGCTAGACTGCCTCGAGCAGACGAGAAGGGTTACTTTGCTAGACTGCTATGCTGAGACGAAAGTGTTGCTATTTGTTTTCCCAATCTCCTTCTGCAGTGTAATAACGCAAACTTCCCTGCCGACCTTGGAGGCGAGCGCTCCTCTGTGGAGCATCCCAGAATCCCCGGTGCTGCCCTATGCCAGCAGACCTGCTGGATGCCCTGTCTTAAAAACTAACTCAAAATGCAAGAAAAATGCTCAAAAAAAAATTTTTTTTAAACTTAATTCTTTTTCATGTGTGAAGTGACTCTCAAGTCAATGGATGGAGAATCACTTGGCATCGCTTGGACCTGGATGCCACTTCCATGGGGCTTGGGCTTGCCTGGCACCAGGATGATCAGCTGGGGAGCTCTCAGCAGAAATGACAAGAGCAGACAGACTTTCCGACCTTAGAACCCATGTTGCATTTATGAGATGAGTCCACCTGAAACACAGTTCTCCCTTGAAGACTCCAGTTCCCTTTTTGGCTTCCCCTTCCCAGGCTTGTCTTGCCACTCAGCAGCGCTGAGAAATAAGATAAACAGGAATGTGATACCAACCGTGAACTGCCGGTTCTGTCGTCGCCGTTGTGTCTACACACGGGAACAGAGGATTGGAGGAAGGGAAGAAACAGGAGGAACAGCATGCAAAAAAAGGGAAAATGGAAAAAATGGAACAGATAATATATGAGCAAGCTTTCAAAGAACATTGCGTGACAAGCAATAATAAAATGAAAGGCAAAAAGCATTTGAAGTGAGTTGCACTGTTTAGAAGACATGCCTCCAGTTCAAAAGCTATGAGCCTGAGGAAAACAGTAAATTTTTCTCTTTTTCCAGGACCTTGCCAGAACAATTACTGGTGGTTGCAAAGTCAGGGGAACAGGAGACAGGAGGGAACACCGACACCAATGGTTTGGTTGGTGGGGACAAAACAGAAGCTCCAGAGCAGGCTGAGGAGCTGAGGCTCAGCACGTCGCTGTTACACACTCAAACACTGCCCTCACCAGAGCACCCATGGCCAGGGAACAGTCTGCTCCTGCCTCTCCTCCAGCTTCCCAGCCACCACCTGCATGAGGAATCATTTTTTTCAGCATAAAATATGTTCTAGAACTGGTAACTGTCGACAAACATTACCAGTCCCTCTGCTGCAGCAGGTACCTGGTTGAACAGCTATGGGTAATTAAAATATCCTGGATGGTTTTTTGCTGGTTAGTGTGAAGCTGAGTCTACTCCATATGGCCTACATCCCACTGGAAATTTCTTGGGGGGTGCTGCCTTGCCAACGGAGAGATGCTTTGTCTCTTCCACGTGTTTTCAACAGGCAGTTTAAAAGAGTGACCCAAATCTGAAGGCTTTTTCTGACAGTTATTTCCCCACACCAATAGGTTTAAACCAAATGTAACCACATTACCCGAATTTCCTGGCTTATTTAGTTGTTGCAGCCCATTTGCTTTCCATCTGGAGGTAGGTATTCCGTGGCAGGGGTCAGTGGCTGGAGCGGGCTGGCTCCTCAGAACGTGGCACTGAAATAAAGCCCCGGAGCCAACGGCCCAGCCCAGGTTTGTCCCAGCCCTGCGTGGTTCGAGGCAGGCAGTGTTTGAGCGAGTAACACCGTGCGAGTGAGCGCACAGAAGCGCTGCACTGCGTGTCCCTGCACAGCAGCCGGAGCTTGGGTTTTGCAGCAACGACAGACAATTCACAGCGGCATTTCCCCTCGGTGACATGCTGGCAGAGAACCCGGGCGCGGGTCCCCTGCGCGGGCAGAGGCAGCAGTGGAAAAAGGAGGACCTGTTTCTTGGCAATTTAGCTGAGGACAGCCCAGGGCCGAATTCCTGAAGCAGCAGCAAAGACAAGAATCATACAAGGAATACACAATACTTACAGATACCAGGTCTACATGCTTTAATTATGGAAGCAAAACAAATAAACCCTGCACAGTTTAACAAACTGCACCAAGATTTGCATAACAGATTACCAAGCTGTCATTAGCCTGTTTCCACTGC
This sequence comes from Corvus kubaryi, assembly GCF_017639235.1. NCBI lineage: Eukaryota > Metazoa > Chordata > Aves > Passeriformes > Corvidae > Corvus > Corvus kubaryi. The sequence continues at coordinate 456,160 of NW_024581119.1, forward strand.
CAACATAGGCTGTTCTCATCTTGGCAACCAAATCTAAGGCACCCTCAAGGAGGCCAGCCCTTGTTCTCCTGCGGGAGCTCTGGGGGCTGTAAGGGAAACCTTCCAAAGCCACGAGGAGACCAAGAGCGGGGGCTTTGCTTTGGTTTTGGGCAGCAATTCCCATTCGTTTTAACCAAGCAAATGGTGGAAGGGGAAATGGCGGTGGAAGTGGGGGGAAAGTCATTGTTTAGAAGGGGTTGTAAAACTGAGCATTAATTCCTGAGATAGCATCTTGACATCTATAAATAGTCTCAATTTACTGTCTTCCTGAAATAAAAAAAGTTATGTCAGCTTTTACACTAAATAGAGAATCTGCTGGAAGCAAACTTGTATTGATGTGCTGGAAGAAATTATTAGTCAAGAAAACAGTGCAAACTGGACAGTGCATCTCGCTTCCCCGTCCGGGGATAGAGACCAACAGGTTACACAAAATAAAGTTCTCAAGCGGTTGTAAGTGCGAACAAATATCCACGTCAAACAACATGTTGGCTGCAGCTGGAATGACAAAGTTATGATTAGCAAATGGTTTGGATGGTTGCAATAGGAAACACAGACTGGTTAAAGTTTAGAGTGAGCTTTCAGGGAGCCTTGTTCAATCCCAGTCTTCTTTGGGAAGAAGGACTGTACACACCAGTATTCCGGAGAGAACAACCCCGTGTTAAAGAGATGAGCGCCCCGACACTGGTGTGTTTCTACATCATCGTGTGGCAGAGGAGAGAAAAGTGGTCCCTGGTGCTTTGGTACCAAACCAGTGCATTCCTGTAAATCCGTGTGTGTCCTGGCCCTGCCGCCGTCACTCCTCACCTGGGAAGGAACATCCTGGCCCTGCAGTGCTGCTGCTCATACAACCCGTAACTTCAAGCTGCACTGGATAACTTCAAAGGTGCTTTCCTGAATCCTGGGTATGTGCCACCAGCTTCTGCTTTGCTTTCAAGACCAGCCACACTTCCATGTCAGAGTAGGCACACAGCACCCCAGGGATCAGCCTTCTGCCCCGTGTCCTACAACAAAAACCACCTCTTCTCCTTAAATGCTGACCAACAAGAAGTCTTTGATACACTCCTGACTTAACTAATGTTGAACAAAGAAAGCCAAGGAAAGGCTTTGCCGTCACAAAAAAGCACTGTTCTGGTCCCAAGCCATCGACATGCAGAACAGCTACACGACCACCCCGGGCTGACAGCTATCATTTAAAACGGAAAGCTGGTGATGAAGAACGAGCTGGTTTACCAGGTGTAGCAAAGCCAAGAGGACGTAGTAATCACATAACCAAACAGACTCAACTCAATGTGGGATTTTCTACCTTAATATCAAAGCTTCTCTTCCCAATGCCAGTAAGGAAGAGAACTAAATGTGCTGTTTGGGAAAAGCAGAACAATGCCATGGCCTTCCAAAATCTCCATGTACAAAAGCTCCTCAGAGGCCTGGTTTATAGTTACAGAAGGTACCCAAGGGAGTAACCACTGGCCTCTACAAAGCTGCAAATTTCACTTTATTGGGATTTCTGTGTAGCACTGGCCATAAGAAATAAATAGCTGCCAGCTAAGACAACTCAGATGACACCCAAGCTCTAGGCACTCACCACCTCATTAGGCAGCTACATAAGGGCACATACACATACACACACACACATATTTATAAAATTACTGCGTGGAGGCAGCTGGGCAACATCTCTCAGTGTTATGAGCTCCATCGCTGAGCCTCCTCGTTTTCTCAAATGGATTCTCTCCAACTCCAAACTGTTTGCGGAGTGTGACCAGGCCCTTTAAACTTGGCCATAATTAGTCCACAGCCTCAAACAGAACAAGCACGATGGAGGAATATTAAAACCCCAGCAGCAAAATTAAATTCCCCCGGTTGAATTCTGGAGCCGCAGTGCTGCAGCCTCGCAGAGGTACTTGGTGCTGGGGCTGAGGAGCACACACAGAATTACAGCAGCACATCCGCAAAATAACGGCAGAACACGCTGCCGCCTTTTAAATTTAAAGAGGCTTTAGCAAGTATAGATATCCATTCAATATATTGCTTTTTAAATTGCTTTCTGAACTGAAACCAAAAGCCAATCTGATCCCTGACGCGTGGAGCTCTTTTTCTTCCTGATTTTCCAGACTACTTCACATGTACTGACCAGGGCGAGTGTGAATTCCTGCACATTGCTGCCTTCGCAGCAGCCTGAGGGAACAGCATGGGGCACTGCAAACAGATTCATTCCTGCTTTGGCTCCGGTCCTTGGGGCTGATGAAAAGCCCTACAAAACCCTTCCCGGCGTTCCCCTGGATCAAACTTCTGTGGGACACCAGCACAGATGTCACATCCCCCAGCAGTGCGAGAGCTGAGGGGTGATGGGGCTCAAACACCAGAGCGCAGTGGCACGTCCATCCTTTCCCTCACCACAGCCACCCTCTCCCTCACCACGTGCTCCTCCAAGGACGGATGGAGATGTCCTTTGCATTCCAAAGCCCCCCAGCCTACTCCATACAGCACTCCAGGTTGGCTCTGAGTGCCCCTGTCCAGGCGTGCTGCAATGGGCTCTGGAGACAGCTTGATTAGCGGACCAGATGTTTCACAAAAATCATCACAATCTGTACGCATGTTGTGTGTGACCAGAACAAAAATAGTCTGAAATTAACACAGTGGCTCCAGCCATGCTTTTGCATGTTTCCCCATACAGCTTTGGGAGGATTCTGGTTTGATTTCAAGCCCAACTTTGCATGCTCCCCATGCTTCTGCTCAGCAAGATGATGGTTTGTGCACTGCTTATGCTGTGTCACCAAGGGCAAGGCCAGATATGATGGATCCTGTCTGCTACTGGCTGGACGTGGGACTGAAAGACTGAATTTTATTTCATTTTATTTCCTGTCCCAGGCCTGTCAGCTCTACCTTTAGCCCCTTTAATGTGGACACATCCTGGATGAAAATGTCAGAAAGGCACAGAATCATCTTTAAATTAACTTGACATTTTACCAGGGACAAGCAGAACTTTCAACAGAAAGCAAAAGTTAAATAATAAATAATTTGGGGGAACAAATCCCTGGGCTGCGTCCCTGCACAGCGGCATCAAGCATCAGAACGTGCCACAACTCGACAGCAGACTGGGAATGCTGAGAGCAAACCGGCAGCCCTGGCTGCTCCTGCTGACGTGCCCATCTCCCGTTGGCAGCACGGGCACCTCCACATCCCCGGAAAAGCCAGAGACTGTAAGAGAGTCCAGACTGCCGAGCTGAAGCTGACCACTCTGAGCTGACCAGGCAGCAAATGTGTTTCCCTTTTACGATTAAATTCCATGTCACCACCTGCAGCAGCCCCAGGCAGAAGTGGCCATACCTGAGCCGACGCCACGATCCTGCCTGTGCTTTAGTCATCCCCACGCTGCATCTTTGCCTCCCACAAACCCACTGCAAAGAAATCTGAGAAAAGGATGACTGGCACTGCATTATTCCTGCCCACCAGCCACTGGGATTACTGTCAGAATAAACCCCTGCAACTGCAGCATTTCACACCACCAGCTGTAATCAGGAAAGGACAAACTCCTACTGAGAATAAAACCATCATTTTTCTTGTATTGAGGAAATTTTTTGGCATGTGAAATGCTCTGAAAACCTGCAACACTATTTTTGCTCATGGAGTTCACATTTCCATGCGCCATTATTTTTAAGGCACCTGGGATGACACAGAAGCATGCTTCTCAGGAGACAGTGCCTGGCCCCGTGGGTGACAGGAGATTTCCACTACCAGGTGTGCCCCTGCTCAAGAGCTGATATTCCAACTCAGCATCAATTCTCAGCTCCTGCTTTGGAGCTTGCTGGCTCCGACACACCTCCAAGCCAAGCAGAGCTTGCTCCTGTGCTTGTACAAATCCTGAGCCTCAGGAAGGAACTCAGAGCTGTTTCCACAGGATGGGCTCGGTGCTTCCCAGACGCATTCACCGAGGGGGCTGGAGCACCTCTGGGAATTCTCAAGTGAAAACCACTACCTGCAGTATTAGAGCCCCCTGAAATATACACACACACCCACATACACACCTCCCTGCTCCTCCAAGGGATCAGTCGGATTTAAAATATGCTCTAAATGGGCATTCCAGGGAGGACATCAGGAGCCCCCAGCCTGCTGCTAATACTGCCACAAAGGGTGGAGAGCAGCACCTTTGCAGAGTCAGCAGCACCCACTGCAGGGCTGGCAACACCGGCAACCTGCACGTGTCACCCCCAGTTCTTCACCAAAACTGCTGCCAAGACACCTGTGCAATTCCACCTGTGGAGAAAGTGTGGGAAATGCAAATGTGCAGCTAGGAACGATGCCGTGGATCCTGGAGGTGGGTGTGTCAATGGACCGGGCGGCAGCGAGGAGGCTGGGAAAGGCAGGCAAAGGCTCCGCGCCGCGCTCCAAGATGAGAGCTGGGCTGTGATTAAGGACCTTTATCTCCCAGGAAACAACAGCTGTCCAAGCCCAGCATTTCAAGGAGCGACTCCAGGGTAATTCAAATGATGCCGTTTGCTCTGCTGTATCGTATTGTACATCTTAATGAAGAAAGCCACAAGGACAATTTAACTGATAAAGAAGGGCTTGGCAGCGATAACGGCTGAAACACCAAAGGATGGCTGGAATACCAATGCTGTTGGAGGCTACGTGGAAAAGATCAAGCTGTCACGCAGGAAATCTCTTCAAGCACCTACACTAAAGTGACAGAGGGAAAGCTCTAAAGGTCGTGGTGTCTGGAAACTTCACCACTGCTCAGCTTGTCCTTTGCTGGAGAAAGCATCAGGTCAGCTTTCCAAGAGCTCCCCCAGAAACTCCCTGAACCAATAAATCAAAAGGACAACTCCAAGGGCAGAATTTTCTAGGGTCACCTGCTAGAAACTGCTTCAGTGCAGCCTCTCTCCCCATGTTTTATTCAATTAAGGCAAGACAATTGTTTTTCAGAACTACTCCATGGTTCCAGGGGACATGAACTAGGTCAGGGTTATACTAGAAGTAGGGGGAGAAAAGCAAAATAAAGCAGATTTCAAGTCCACTTCATCCTAAGGATTGGATTCCACTGGGCTGGCTCTAGATGCCTGGATTGCCAGCAGCTCAGGGAACGCCCCCTTGGCTCCCACTGCTCCTCTGTCAGACAGGAAGAATGCTGGAGCATTCAGCTGAGGATGGGAATTAAGTTATCAGGTGTCTCTCGAGGCTTTGAAAAGTGTTCCAACACTATTCTGCTATGTAATTCTAGAGATTATGTTAATTTGACCTAATTTTTTCCAGCCACAAAGTCTCTTAACTATCAAAGGGCAAAAGTTGGTGTGGCTCCATGCTCCTGAGCACTGACTGGAGAGGACACACATGCACATCTGCACAACAGAGGGGGAAGCCTTGACTTGACTGTTCTGGGTGGGAAAAGCACACTGAACTCATGGGCAGAGGATGGGAAGACGCATGTCAAGAAGACTCAGTGCCAGGGAAGAAAATAATAATTTCTCTTATCAGCATTAACGAATCTTCTTCCGACAGATTGTGAGCAGGAACTGCTGGAATCAGGGAGCAATATCACATTTTCATTACTTTTCCAGCCTCCTCAGCAGTTCAAAGCCAACACAGAAAAGCATCAAGGAGGCGATGGAGACCCACTGGGTTCTGCCACCAAGGTCTGAGATCCTCCACCACTGCAAACAAAGGTGAGAGAATGATGCTGGACAGCCCCGTGCTCCTTACCCCAAGGGACCTCTGCCAGGCTGATGACACGGCCATTTGTGACTGCAAGAACCACCCCCCTCCCCTTCTTATTTTTAATATAAAAAAGCTGAAAAACTATGTGGAGGAGAGCCCAGAAGCTACTGAGCATCCACAGACAAGCCGCAGCACTCACAGCAGGACAACAAACAACCAAACTGCTATTCCTTGGGAAGAACCAACCACTACTGAGCACCCTGACACAGCAGGTGAGGACAAGCGAGGACAGCGCAAGCTTTGGAAGGCAGTGCTGGGGCAACCCCTAAAATGACAGGCTGGTAACAACCCAGTTCCCAGGAAAAGGACTGTCATTAATGTTCGCAGGCACCACTATTAACTTAAGGGGTTATCCAAGCATCAAGATACATTGCTCCTTTTAGCCTTCCAAAAGTCACTGAAAGCACGAGCAATTACCGTCAAACAAAGAAACCTGCGAGCGCATCCACGTACAGCCTGTGGGACACACGGGCCGAGCTTCTCTGCAAACAGCTCTTAGGGAGGCTTTGAGAAAGCTTCAAACCTCCTCTGAAACGAAAGCAGGTTAAGTCTAGAAATCAAAAACACGGGAGAAGGGAGACTGTTCACAGCAGAGCATCCCGAGCATCCCAAGCTGGGTGCCTGGAGCTGGGTTTACCGGTAAGCACCTGGAGGGAGGAAGCAGAGCACGGCGAGGGCTGGCAGCGTGGTGGTGGCCGCCGGCGCGTTAAGGCACGTTGGGAGAGAGGCTTCGCCTGCGTGTCCGTGCCAGCGGGGCCTGGCTTGGGTGCAAAAAACCTCGAAAGGAAAAGAAGCCACGAAACGCCCTGGACAGGATGGTGAAAGTCAGCTGAGCAGCATCATAAAAGCAAATAAAACGTGAAGGCATTTACACAAGGGGTGGTTTACAGCAACAGTAAATGTTGTGCCATTAGGTATTCAATGGTCCATCCTCACCTGCCGTTTGTCACCTCTGCCTCAAAAAAAAAAAAAACCCACAAAAAGCAGCAAGCAAAAGCAAAAGCAGCGGTTGGAATAGGAAAGGTCAGAGAAATGACAATGCGGATGGTTACAAATAAATCAGAAGGGTTTTCCTGATGAGTCAGGTCTGTGAGGAGGTATGAGGATGTGTCAGAGAGAGGTGTCATGATCTTGCTGGTTGTTTTTATTCATCTTTTCTCAAAAGACAAGGAAAATCTCACAAGCTGAAAGGCAGCTCCTCAAGAAGGGGCCTATGGGTGGCATTCACTCAATAAAAACAACTGGTGGAATTCCCTTTCCTGGGAGAGTGAGGGAGAAGCTTATCACAGAGAAAGACCAACACCTCAGCGTGAGAAAAAGCATCTTGAGTCTCACCAGGCGAATTGAATTGCTGAAGACCAAACTTTCTGCCATAAATTGCTCAGAAATTGATACTGACGGGATGGAGGCTGAAACGACTGCCCCGTGCCAAGCGAGCTCTAGGGCTGTTTGCATCCCGTGTTTGAAGTACCCAATACTGGCCACCAGTAACTGAATTAATCACTTTTCCTGCCACGACAATTCCCACGTTTCAGGAACACCCCTCACCCACGGCAAGGACCGTCTGACACGTCAAGCTGCCAGACCAGGGCTCGTGCTGTGGGTGGGCGTATTCGAGGGAAAAAAAATACTGCAAGTGATTGGTTTGTTGTTTTTCCCCAGGCTTCATGCTCTGCTTATATACATAAAAGACAATAAACATTCAGGACATTTCCAATGGTTATGAAGGTACCATACCTGTGATGGTGGTAGGGATGGTGGTGGTAGTGGTGGTGGTTGTTGTGGGAGGAGGGATAGTTGTGGGGGGATCTGGATAAAATATAAAAAGGAAAATAATAAAAAAGCAAATTAAGAAAAAAACAAGCAGAACACAACAGCGGTCAATCGTGATCAGAGGAAAACAAGGACGCTAAGAAGCAGCGCGGGGGTTGGGGGCCTTTCCTTGGCTAAATCCCAGGGGGAGAGCCCAGCAGCTGCAGGGACAGCGGGGCCAGATCCTCTGCCCATGCTCACTCTGGCTGGAGAACCTGGCCCCAACCTCTCCCCCCTTTCTGCCTTCTACAATGCTAAAAAAAAAATAAATAAAACCCAGCATAAATTAGTCAATGAGAGAGAGAAATGGAATGGGAGAGGCATAAGAAAAATAAACTGCACACTTTCCACAACAAAAAGACCAGTTTGCACATACAAGGAGAGACACAGTGGTGCTTTTGGTGGTTGTCTACGGATACATTTGCAAACCCAGGTGGGAGGGCTGTGTGAGGGGCCCTGCTGTGCTTCACAGCCTGAGCATTAACAGCACATGAACAGATCTCACTGTCTTCCCAGGGCCGTGAACCTCACTGCTCTTCCTCTATAAACACATGGCAGCAGGATGTTAAAAACTACTTCAAAGATGGTAACGAACACAGAGAAACGACAACATCATTGCTGAATATCAATTTCCAGGTATGAGGAATTCCACCAAGATCTTTTAATTTAAAAAAAGAAAAATCAGTATTTTTCTGACAATTTCAGTTGCGCACTCTTGTTTTTGCTACTAGGGCATCGTTAATGAGATGTTTCTCTCTGTGACCACTTCTCAGATGGACTGGACCTGTTGAGATTCAAACCCTGCTGCTCGTCACGGGATTGATGTTACACACAGGGACACATCCTTATCAAAACTATCGGGCAGGAGAAGGTAGATATGAGAAGATGTAAAAGAAAAAATATGTATCAATGCCCAGATGATCAAACTGAATGCGTTAAGTAGTCGGAAAGACTTTGAACTACGGATTCATTCGGCAATAATAGAGCATGAAACCTTTCATGGGCTTTTGATTTTAGGTTTCCTCCGTAGCACGTCACCTGTTCCTCACTAACACATCTGCTACTCTTTTATCTCTGAGCGAGCTCCCTTGGATCCCCTAATTAAGATATCTGAACTTTAATTATATACTGCACCTTTATTATATTCCATCCAACTTCCCAAGAGTTAAGGAATGTCACCTCATAGTTCGCTATGCTGTGAGCAGTCGCTGTCTTTCCCCTACACCCCAAGGATCCCAGCCCCTGTGCTTCTCTCTCACTCCTGACCCATACATCTCCCTGAGAGCAGTGGGGACCCTCACAGCTGAGGCACAGCAGCACTGAGGGAAGGGCCCCCAGACTCACACCGACCAGCCTGGGACTGGCTGTGTTGTGGGCTCTTCCTCCATAAAAACAAAAACAAAAAAAAAGCTGGTGTGCTAATGGAGCTGGAAGTTTCTAGCAATGTATCTGGTATCTGCCCAGGCCCATGGGGAGGGAAAGCATAAAATGCATTTTAGAAATGAACATGTTTTCAGTGTGTGCCAATGTGATTATACATCCCCATCCCACGTGGGCAGCTGGGAAGGTGCTGGGCACAGCTCAGCTGCTGGAAACCGCGTCAAACCCGCGACCTGCAGAGATGTCCCTTTGGAATGGGACTGCCTGAACGCTGCCTCTCCTGGAGCTGTGCCAGACCCTGCTCTGTGTCTGTAGCCCCCCAGTTCCCACCCTAACATGGCTTGGGAGCTCTGCACCGTGAGCAGCCGCAGCCACAGCCACAGCCAGCCTGGCGAGGACAGCGAGGCACGTCCTGCCACCAAGGCTCCCGCCATGCCCACAGAGACGTGGCTGCACGGACACAGACCCTGGTGCTGCTGTGGAATTGGCTGCTTTTGGTGGTGAAAGAGGTGTTAAGTGCCCCACCACTGAGCAGGATGAGACCTCCATGCTGAACCTCCCCCCAACGGCAGCTCCAGCTGGGCTCTGTACCAGCAGGCTTCAGCTGATGGCCACAGCCCAACCACTCCCTCCCCACTCTGGACTTCTTCTTAAATCAAGGGTTAAAAGGATCCCTTATGCTGTCCAGAGTGCCAGAGCCTAGCAGGATGCTGCCAAACATGCAGAAACTGGAGATGATGGGGTGTGTAAAACCCTTCTCTGCCCACGAGCAGCCCTTCTCTACATGGGCAACACATCGGCCAGATGCCTAAGCTGGAACCCACAGGTCTCCATCCTCCTTCCAAGTAATGCTGTCTTGGGTCTCCTCCTGTGGATTTAATCCCAAGAAGGAGCAACCCCAAGGAAGTCCCGCGCTGTCTATTCTCGCCCACATCCAAAATGCAGAGTAATTATGTGAGATTTCCCACGAGCTCTAAACCTCAGGTCAGTAATGCTGGGGAGGTTCCCCCAGCTCTGCCTTGGCCCAAGATGGGTACATACAACTACACAAGGAGGGAAACCACCTGCCCCACAGCTGCTTTATGGCAGCAGCTTTCATGGTTTCCATCTCGTGGGGAACCGCCTGTGTCCTATTCCAACTGCTTTGCTCTCTGCAAAATTGGTTGTTTCTTTAAACACTGATGTAAACAAGTGGGTTTTTAATATTGTGAGCATGCAAATTACCAATCATAAATGCATATCTGACTTCATTTTGTAAACTGGAGTCTTGTGGAGTGAGAGGCACTAGAAAAACTACCCATATGATGGTGTACATGAGTTTTGTATAAGCTCAAAGCTGTCGCTATCTTGAGTCTTTGGGCAAGTTTCTAAGACTGGGCTTAAAATCACTCCTGCAGAGGTGGCATTTGGAGAGGTATGGGAGGTTCTCCACTTTTTGACTGTATCAGAGCAACTACCAGAGAGCTCAGACTGCAGAGCTTCAGGCGGCTGTTGCATGGAACAAACTTCAAACCAAGTTTCTGTCCCACCTGAGTGGAACCGTAGCATCGTTCAGGTCGGAAAAGACCAAGACCCACCATGAATTCAGCCCAGCCACACACAACCGCTCTTAACAGAAACTTTAAATACTCAGCCCAAGGAACAGCTCATCTTTAAACTGGGGCATCGCTCTGCAAGTGCCTCCTGAATCTCCACTCCATGCAACACCTCATGGCAGGAGCGTGAGGTTTACAGCAATGCCAAAGTAAAGCAGAGGAAATGAAGAATTAAAGCAGGTACTTAATAGCACTTTAAAAGATGCTGAGGCATGTTTTAGTGTCTGCCCAGCCGCTCAGACAGGCTTAAGGCATCTCATTCCTCCAGTTTATTTACTGGTTTGTAATTGTCTGGGGATGCTGGCTGATTAACTTGCTAGTGGAAGGCTCGAAACTCCTCAGACCATTGCTCAGGCCACTGGAGGAGGTGTTACCAGAAGGACAAGAAATCATTGGAGAAGTCCTAGGAGAACTGCACAGTTCTCCCCATGCCCCTGCTCTGGCTTTCCCTTAGGCTTCAGCTGGCAGCACGGGGTGGGAGCTCCCCAGAGCCGGGACAGGCTCTGTGCCTGGTGCACACACCGAGAGCCCCAGCAGCACTCCAGTGGTTTCCCAGCCCCTACCCCAGCCCAGCACAGCGTCGGGGTGTCAGGAGCTGCCTGCAAACCTGGCATTGAGCAAATGTTAAGTTCTGTCACAGCTTTCCGAGCAGGGCATGTTGCAATTACGTGTAAACGAGTCTAGAAGAACGGTGGTTTTCTCACGTACCGTATACAAACAGCATGTAATCCGCATGTGATTTCCCCACCGCGTTGGAAGCCTCACAGCGGTATGTACCATTATCTGTTTTGTTTAGGTTACTAATGAGAAGGTTTGAACCAGACACTACAACGTGTTGAGGCATCTCATCATCTACTCTTAACCACCTCATGTCCGTAGGCCTACAGAGGAGGGAGAAAAAGAAACAGTCACATTACTATTTTCCTATGGTTAAGATGGCATCTTCAAAAGTTCATCCACAGACAGAAAGCCCAAACCAAGAAAAACTGTAAAGAAACAACACATACTTTCTTTGTACTACTCAAGCCCAGATGCTTTCGGGCTTCCTCAATTTAAATTTATTTTAACCCAACAGGAAACTGTATCCAGAGCTTAAATTTTCTGAAAACACTAATGCAAGCAGGAAGAAAGTTCATTAGTGGTTAATCATTCGCTTACTCAGCAAACCTGAAAGCTCTGAGGCTACAGACTCAATGTTCATCCACAGGGTGCTCTGAGGGCAGAGCTGGACAGCAGAACAAGTAAGGTTTCGTCAAGTTTGAACCCTTCCACAAGCTGCCAGGGACCTGGTGACCTCAGCGAGCGCTGTGCCGTGCACTGAGGGAGTTCCAGCCCTTCTCCTGTCCCCCAGCCCGCCTGGCAGCCCCTTCCTGCACCCCACCACTGATGGAACCCACATGGGCAGTGGGTCTGCAACATTCAGGGAATGAGCCTGGTTTGTTAGAGGTGGTAAAGATCAGGAGCGCTGAGGGGCTTGGGGGTCTTTTGAGTTTGTGGAGGTTTTTAACATCTATTACTATTATGTCTTTAAGCGGCCGTAAGGGGACAGATCAGCTCCTTCTCAGCAAGAAAACTCCAGCATCCTTCAGGCCACTCAACAGTGAGCTCTTAAAGAGGAGTTTCCTGCAGCACAGCTTCTCTCAGCCTGCCTGGCTCCAAGGCTGGCAAGCGAGACTGCATGATGCTGGAGGTATCCCACAGCTCAGGCTTTTCCCTGGGTCCAAACAGTAGATGACTGCCATGATGCAGAAGCTTCAACATCCCAGCCATGCTACTGGATGGATCCAGCACCAAGCAAACTCAGCTGGGCATTGGCTGACTCTGGTTTTGGACATGGGCTCAGTGTTCTGTCCCTCGCTGCCACGGCATCGGCACACGAACCATGGTGTGGGCAGCAGCAGCAGCTCCTGAGAGAGCCCAAATGCAGTTTAACTTCAGTGCGGGTGGGAAAGGTTTGAATGCTCCTGGCTACAGTTTTTAAAGGGCTCTTTGTGCTGTGGAGTCCCCAGGTTTCCCAGCTGGTACACGATGCAGGAGCCGCTGCTCAGAGAAGTGTGTCCCTGGATCCCCAGAAGTGACCATTTCAGCATCTTCCCACTTCTGTCATAGTCTTAGGGGGTTGTGTCTAATCTAACAAAATATCTGTATTAATACCAAATAGAAATTTCTCCTCTCTGGTCTTTTTTCCCTCTGAGCTTCCTTCCCCCAATATTTATGTTGCCAAATTTTGCAGAGAAACTACTTTGCTTAACTGGAGAAACCTCCCCCTTCCTCTAAAACCTCTGTAAAAGATTTCATGAAACCTCTTTATCTTAAAAAGATGGAGCTAAACCCAGCTCATTACTTTACTGTATATTTTCTTAGCTTTGGGAGACCCAGGTGAAGTGACCCAGAGAAGCCAATTCCCAGCACATCAGCAGCATCAGCAAGCTGCCAGGGAGATGTGTCTGTCCTATTTAACATGGGAATGTCTTACTCATAGCCTGCAAGGAAAAAAATGTAGAAAGCCTGTTCATTAGATCCCCAGCTGATAGCAAATGGGAGGCACTGCAGGTACCCAGGGGAACAGGAATGCAAAGGGGCTTGGCAGGCTCTGAGCAGGGAATAGCTACTAAACAGAATTCAGCAGGGACGTGCCAGCCTCTGATGTACAGGGAAGGGATTGGCCTCGTGCCGAACAGAAGAAACTGGGAAGTGGGAATCAAGCAAATACTATAGGAATCAAGAAGATACTGTGGAAGGGGATGTAGGCTACCAGGGAGGATGAGGGCAGCCTGAGCTGCCTCGGTGCTGGGTGCCCGCCCTGCCCACGCTGCTGAGCTGGATGGGGTCCAGCTCCTCACGCCCCAGCTCTGGGCATGCTGCCAAGGAGGCACTGACAGATCTCAGGGATGTTTGCAGAAATCTTATGGACATGATGAAAATAAAGAAGGATAGTAAATACTTGACAGCCATAAATCCAAGTGGAAGAGAAAGTATTTAAAAGAAAAAATAAAGCCGACAAAACTTAAATTAGAACAGCAATGAAAGTGTGAGAGAAAATCTACCCTCCCTTGCCAGGATTCTCCTGATGCATAAATTTCTTCAACTGCCTAAGAAAGCCTCAAGGGCTTGGCAAGAAGAGGAGAGAGAATAAAACTGGCATTCTATAAAAACTACACGGGGCACCAAGGGGGAGGAAAACCATCACACAGTGAGTACGAGCAGAAGGCTGGACTGCCTTACCTGGGGATCCATCCCACTTCCCCAGGGGCTCAGTGTGGGGTCCTGGGCTGGCGTCCACGCACAGGCACCTCCTTGGGCCACAACTGCAGCCCCTGACCTTGCTTTCGCAGATTAATCAAACCCAAGATTAATTGCAGATTAATGCCACCCAAGCCATTCCCTGGGGGAAGAGGTGTCCAGTTGGGAGCCTTTCCCTTCTGCACCCGAAGGCTGCTGCACGGTGGCCGGGAAGAGCTCTCCTAGGAGCTCTTCCAGAGGAAATCCCTGGGCCATTAGGCGCACAGGAATAAATGCAAATCAAACCAGATGTCTTCAGTGGACAACAGATGTTTGGGTGCAGGAAGCATCTCTCTCCTTCACTCTGGGACATGGTCTTCGCAGCAGAGAATGGCAACAGGAACAGTGGCCATGCAACGTCCCATCACCACCGGCCACCCTGGGCCGTCCCTGGGAAGGGTCCAACTTACTGTGGCTTTCCAAAGGCTGTGCACGTCAGCTCCAGCGGCTCCCCTTCTCTCGTCAGGCCTTGCAAGGGGTAATTCTGAGAAACCCGCACTTGAGGCTTATCTGCAGGACACAAAACATGGCTCCGTGAGCCCCGGGCCGCGCTCCCGCCGCTCCCCCTCGCCCGCTCGGTGCCGGCAGCAGGAGGTGGAGCCGGCGGCACCGCGAATCCCGCCGCGGCACCGCGCTGCCCGGGAAGGGCCTTTTGCTGCACAGTTCATCTCTGAGCTCGCTCAAGCTAAAAGGAACTCATTTGCCTTCATGCTGAGGGGAAGCTGGAGAGACCCGTGGTGCCCAGAATTGAAGGGTTTTGTGGTGTATCAGCGATTCCTGCACCACAACACTCGGAGTCCATGAGTGTTAACACGCTGAGCTGGACAAGAGACGCTTGTTAGAGACACCAACAGAGCCACAGCCACCGCTGCCTCTGTGTAAACAACAGGAGGTTGTATTTCGTCCAGACAAAGCTCCTCTAAATCCTACAATAAACAGAGAATTAAAGCATGGATAGTTAGGGAGCCAACTAAAAAACACTTTAGTAAGACCCTGCAGGAAAAAAAGAGCCAAACCACAAACCTAGAGTCCACAATTAAAAAATTCATTACCTCCCATGACTGAAACAGAGATTAAAAACGCAATGTGAGCTGTAGCTAAAACATTATCAGCGCAGGAAATCAATTCAAGGCTACAAGTGCCATTAAGCCATAGATATTTTTCAGGAATTTACTCAACTGTAAGGAACAAAGGAAAGAAAAAAATCAGTATGCATAAAGGTTGAAACCATTTAAATGTTTCTATTTCCTTTGAGAGTAACTGCTACCCAAAATACTGGCTGGCTGCATTTTATTAACTGTGTTTAACTCATTAACATGCCTCCTATGGAATAATAGAGATTACGAAAAAAAACTTGCATGTCAGGATTGAACCAATTTAAACTCTCATAATTTTCAGTAATGGAATAAGCTACACAAGTAAATCCTCTCCCGAGATGACTCTACCACAACATTTCATCAACTAATCCCTGTTACAGATGCTTCCTGCAGCTCTGGAACCGGGGTGTCCTTGTGGGCTGCGGGCGGTGGCAGCTGTGGGACAGCAGTGCTTTGGGGTGCCACTGGCCGAGGGGACAAATCCCAATCCCGCAGGAAATGGGGCGGCTTCAGTGTGCCTGGAAACGCACTCCAGCCCTGGAATGGCAGTAGCACTGCACAAGGAGCACGGGAGGACGAGTTCACCCCAGTGTTATGCAGCAAATAAATCACCCGCCACATCCTCAGCACTGCGCTCAGCACTGCCGTCCACAGCTCCCACCCCCACAGCCATCTGCTCCCCATTTCTGATGGGCTTTGCAGCAGCACCACCAGCCCGTGCCAGGAACATCGATGGTTTGTATCTGTGCAGTCGAAGGAGAAGGAAACCTTCCCAGCCCAGTTTACTCAGCACATGTGGACTAAACTACTCCTTTTCCATTAGGTGAGTTTAGTACTCCTAATGAGCTGTTTACTAATGACAATTAGTTATGGAGATCAGGAGGAATACACCCAGGCTCACTGTAGGAGAACAAAGTGCCAACTCCATGAGCTCCCACCAAGCTCGGTGAGCCCTTCTATTGCCACTTTCCAGCCCCATGGGCTTCATTAAACTGACGATGGCAGTGAACTGGACCCATCCCATTTGGATCCAGGTGCTGTCGAGGCGTCACCTGCAAGAGGAACCTGGGTTTATCAGCACATGTGCCTGCACTGCTGAAGCCACGAGTTTCCCAATGGAGCTACCACAGGAAAGGACTTGTCAGCATGCTGGGAATTATAGAGGGCACTTAGGCAAATGTACCTGAGCCTGAAGGATTCAGGGGCATGGCTGGACACTCCAGAGAACCAGCTGGCATTAGGCTCATGGCACACAGAAAAAATTTCACTCAAGCATCTGGAGGGGCAGTAATGTCTTTTCCCTTTGTTTAAGGACGTGCCTTTAGACAATCTTAAATTCTACTTCCAGTGCTCACACCCTGCCTCACACCAAGTCAGTGTATTTCCTGCAGATTATGGACTCTGAGTGTAGGTTTGTGAAATGCCGAGCGCTGTGGGACCCCGAGCCCAGCTCCTGTGACATTTAGCAGTGCACATGGACAGAGCACCGATGGTTCCAAGGTCTGCTCCAGCCCTTTGCCACCGCCCTGTTACAAGGCACACATTCCAGCAGTGATGTCTGCGGCTCTGGAACGTGGGGTGATGACCACCTCGGATGGTAACAGGATTACGACGCAAGAAGTGGCAGTTTTCACCACCTAGTGCATTCCAGTGCCCCGAAATCCTCAGCTTGGAACTTCATAACATCACACCACTGGATTGTTACATAAAAATAAACACTTGCATCTGTGCACCCAAGGCCCTGTGTGCTCCATGGCAGCCAATTAGACCCAACAACCCACAGCTATTTCCTACTACGCCGCTTTCTAGCAGCTTAAAAAAAACAGCCTCGTAATTTAATAAGGCACCTTTATTAAGCTAAATTCATTCAAAAGCTCAGAGTGATATACAAGGTTAAATACCAGTCGTCTAAAGGTTACACTGTAGCAGCAGCCAATTTGAAAAACTTATTACAAAGCCATTCTGCGTTTGATGAGATTTCGCTCACAACAGGCGCGTGCCTGTGTGCTGGGGTCTGCTGGGGGCTGCAGCCCCCAGAGGGACCATGCACCCCAAAACGCTCACCTCCCCTCAGGATGCCACTGGCCACCGAAGCCTGCACCCCTTGACTTTCACAGCTCTCAAGCTCCGTGCTTGGGAACTTACCAAACCACTCCAGTTATTCTGCACTTGTCCCAATTCTTCCTTTTTTAGCTGCTTGCCCCATTTTTGTGCCATCAGCAAAGATTATTAACAGTGACTTTTTAAGAACTTCAAATGCTTCAACTGAACAGCATCAGGCCAAGCACCCAGGCCCCTGCGTTCCCTCTAAAAATACCAGCACTGCTGATTACTCCCTAATGACTACCCTTTGAGATCTGCCAGTTAGTGATTTCTTAATCCATTTAAACATGCACTTCATTGATAATGCTTAGATGTCATTAATCAGCTGAGATAAAACATTACACTGAGTTCGGGGCCTTACAAAAGCCTAAGCCTATTATTTCCACCCGTTTCCTTTCATCAGGCCAGCCCACAATCTCCAAGGCAGGCGAGCTCACTGCCCCACAGCCTGGCACCAGGCAGATTTGGCAAGCCTGGCTCCTCATGCACCCAGGGTACCGTGATGCTCCAGGGGTCTTGGCTGCGGGACCCTCGCTGACCACCCCCAGAAACAACCCAGCCCACCCTTCCTGGAGAACACGCTCCGTGCTGAGGCTGAAAACAGCCAAAAAGCTTCTTCCCAAGTGCTGTGCTGGGAAACCAGCACGTGGCGTCTTTGGCAGCGCCAGACCCCAGCCAAGAGAGGAGCCGGCAAAACGGACTCTGCCAGTGATTCAGCCGAGCAGGCTCTGGCCTCTGCCAGGTGAGAAGGTGCCAGGTCCAAGTCTAAAATCCGTTTTCTGATCCCTGCATGAATTGCTGACGTGCCTCTTGGCAAACCTGACACCAGATGGCATCCCTGGGAGCAGGATCCGCAGGCCAAGCCGTGCTCCTGCCCACTGTAGGTAAATCCAGCCTCAGCATTTCCCAGATAATGCTTCACACACCTCCCTTCAGGTGGGCATTGCTTCATCCAGCTCCTCATCCCTGCTCTGGCCTGGGCCCCAGTGAGCTCCTCAAAAAACTGACTTGTGGCAGTCTCTGATCTTGCCCGGGGAAGAGCAGGAAAAATGTGTTCTTCAATATTAAAAGAAGTCAGCGAAGTTAACACTGATCCTCAGGTGTAAACAACAGCCGCCTTTATTCCAAAATCCAGCGAGACTGCTCATCAGGAATGCGCTCTGCATCAGAGCCAGCCCAGCCTGGCAATCCCCTGCCTGCTCCTCACCTCTGACAAGGACGAGAGGCTGCACTGCTGATTTTCAGCCAAAATACAGAAATCTATTCAATAAATAGATCCCGTGTCTAAAATAAGGAATGAGCAGGACTGGCAGATCACAGCTTGTCTGGAAGAGCCTGTCAACCCCAAACACAACTCTGCAAAATTCACCCCTAACAAAAGCAATTTAATCATTTTGCTTGTTGCGGGAAAAGGAATGCCAGAACCCGACAGGCATTTTGGGGATAAACACTTCTCTTTTAATATTTAAGCACACTCTGCTGCTTAATGCCTGCAAACGGCAGAGCCCCGGCCGCCCCACACGCTCCGTGCTCCCAACAACATTCCTCCGAGAAAACCTTATTAATGAGCTCACAAACGAGCACCCAACTGGGAAATGTCACAAACAAGAGTGGCTAATGCCCCAGAAAATCAAATAACTGAACACTCGGCTGATTGTGGTACTTTTCATATTCGCTAAAAGAAAAAAAATAGCTTTAAATCAAAGTTTCTGAAGGGGTCAACACCTCGCTGAACAAAACAACTCATTTATTCGCTTTTAGCAATCTCCAGATGATAAATTACATTGATGTTAATCACTTCACTGCAAACTATGCAATTAATATTTGTACTGGATGGAAATGTAAGGATTACTGGAGATGCGGCAGCAAACGTATGTGGCCGATTTTGAACATAATTGGGCACAAAAAGTTCTCCTATCACAACAGCAGAGGCTGCAACAAGACTCCATTGGGGCAGACTTGAAAGGTACACGTGTAGATATAACAAAAATGAATGCACAGTTAATTATAATTTCAGAAAAGGACAAAAAGCCAGCCCAGAGGAGAGGCCAAATCCAGGCTTTGACACTCACTTCCAGTATCACGTAATAAGAGCAGCAAACGCACCACAAGGGCTCAACTAGCATGTCTCCCAGAATATCTGGTTCCATTCAGTTCCTTAATGATATTTTAATGCATTTTGTTGCTTCATTTCCTTTCTAAAATTACACCCAACGCACCGGTCTCCCATCGCTCACTGACGGATCCGAGCCACAGGAAGAGAGCGACTGCAGCAGAACTGGGGACATTTCCACTCCAGTGCCACCGCACAGGGCTGGGGATGTTCCTCAGGCATGGAAGGGCTGTGGCCACTGCGAGTGCACGGCACTCTTGGTCCAACCCTGCTTTGCTTTTGAGGAGTGTCAGGGGAGGCTTTCACGCACATTACTCTGCTTGTTTGCAGAGATTCAGAGATTTCTTTTCAGTAACACACCCTGCAGCCACGTGAAAGCACTCACCTCAAACTTCACCACCAGCCATGCTGTGCCAGGGTAGATATGCAACAAAAGGCTTAGTCCACGAGTAGGACAAGTTAACACCCAGCACTGTTGTTTTCTGCTTTTTTCTTGGAAAACAAATGCCACAACTTTTGAGTTGCATCTCAGAAAAAATATCTCCCTACTCTGAAATTTAGTCAGACAAAAAATACCTCATTATCCAAGCAGGCTCCATCCATCATCCTCCTGTCCTTCCCCAATACATTTCATGCTCCAGTTGGATACATTAAGTGCAGAGAAATACAACATCTGCTGAGAAAAACATTTTCTTGTGCCCTGCTGATGTTCTGAAGGGGCGGATCTGCTGTGCCCGTGGGGGGAGCGGGCAGGATTTGTGGGGAGAGAACGTCAGAGCAGAGAGTGGAACATGCAGCCCAAATAACCGACCTGCTGCAAGGAAAGCAGCAACATCCACACGGATGAGCAAGGAATTCCAGGTGCCGCTGCAGCGGAGACCCGGTAGCTGGGTACCTGCAAGGTAACGCCATGGACAGTGGCAGGAAGGGACAGGAGCTGGAGAAGCGTCCTCTGCTGAACCTGCACATTCCACATCTAAAATCAACTGAGAAGGTGTCCGTGCAGGAGCCCCAGCTCCCCCCACGGCCGAGCTCCATGGGGGCACTGATGGAGATGCCCGTGTGCACGAACAAGAGCCTCCACCTCCTGCCCACGCTCTCCCAGTGGCCAACAAATCATCACCGTGAGACAGGAGAAGCTCAAGGGTAAGAGTTTGCTCTGAAACTGCCTTTTCTTTAAACTAAAGCCCTGCAGCAGGTACAAAATGCAGGTGTCTGGCTATGCTCCAGCCCACTGAGTCCTGGAGCCACGAGGTCACATCACAGGCAAGTTCTTGGGCCGGGGCTCCTCTCTGGCCATCTGCTGCTGCCCACCCAAGGAACAGACCGGGCTAACGGGGTCAAGTCCCCACACTGGAACATAATTACTTCTAACAAGCTCAGAGTTTAATTCAGAACATAAAACCAAATCAGTCTGACCTCGCTTCTCCTGTTCATCCCCATTCCCTCCCAAGGAAGCTCCGTGCTTCATTCCCACAAACAGCTCTGGAACAGCCCAAGGAGATGCTAAAATCAGTGATAAGGGCAGAAACGTGTGCACAGGATGCAGCAGGGCCTCCAGTGCAGGAGCTGAACAAAAACTGTGCTTTAGGGGTGCTTTGCCCTCACTGCATGGGCAACCCCTCAGGCTGCAAACTAAAGCGGCCAAGGAAGGATTTATTTGACGAAGAAGAGAGAAAACGTTAGCTTTTTCCCCCCTGAACAGTGGCCCTCTCCTATTCCACCAAATCACCAGGATTACAGAGAGATTTCTGAAAGGAAGCCTCAAGGTTGTCCAACGCCCTTTCAACCCAGCGAGTTCCAATCCCCTCACACAACAGGGTAGATGGGATTTTTTGCTCTTCCCCGTTAAGTATTTGATCAAGCCTCACAAAGGTGCTAATGTATTATTAAAGCTAATGGAGCTCTACAAGAAATGTTAATGGACATTAAGTTTGCATAAATGAATTACACATTAGCACAGTCGCAAGAAATCTCGTATCTGTCAATTTAGGCAGTATCTGATCATTCCTGTTTTCCTCATTACAGGAACATTACTTCCCGCTAGTTTCGGAGATACGAGAATTGTAACCAAGATGTTCATAATGAAACTACATAATGAAGCAGATGAAATAAATTAATACAAAACTTCCTCTCCTCCTTTCAATGTGATGTAGTTGAAGGGATCCTACGGAAACAAGGACTTTGAATTGTCTCAGGGCCTGGTTTTCCAAGCACACAGCCTCGCTGTAGGCACCATCCCACTTTGCTTTTGGGAGCGGTTTCAGAACAGAGGGATGCATGTACACAGCTCCAAAATTTCCACCAGGTGCATGTGGGACCACAGATATTTCCAGGTACCTGCTTGCTGCTGTCATGTACAGTGGAGCAGCTCCTAAGGGAAGTGAGATGCATTATTAACAATGAACATGTCAGGAGCAGTACAGGAAATAGGCTGGCTTCAATCAGTGCTGCTACTACAGATTCCACATAATTCCATACTCTGATGTACAAAATCAGTCGATGCTGCATGTTCACAGTGCACAGCACTGGGTTTCTCTTGCACAATACCCAGTTTTTGCCAGTAAACTCGCCACGGTGGCCAGTTGCTTTGAAGGGGGAGTAGAGAAGCACTTTTCAGAGAGATAAGTAGGTTGCTAGAAGAAAAATACTCAGATTTAATCTGTTCTGACAATTAAAAAGCCCAGCCAGAAACCTTTGATGCAAATTCTATGTACAGAGAGTTATTTCATCAGAGAACAAAGCAAAGTATTTATGGTATCACAGAGGGCTGGGAAAGTCGTGGCTTCACCCATGAAGTGTTACCTTACATTGTGATTACGATTTCTACATAACAGGATATAATCCTCATCGACGCTGGAATTTTAACATGTAGCGAAGGGTTCCTGAACGCTCAAGCACACAATTTTATATAGTAAGAGAATTAAAGGTTCTGCTACTCACACATGACTTCCAGGTAACGCTGTGTCTGCAAGTCTTTGACCGCAGGGTGATCCACCAGGCAGATGACAGGGACCCCATCGTCCTCCCGCCCCACCTTCAGCAGGAGCTGGCTGGTCACGGTGTACATGTCGGACCACCGCTCCACCTCCGACTTGCCTGGGGCAGGGAACAGAGAGAGCAGAGTGATGACAGGATGAGCCTCCCCTGCAGCCAGGCCACCTCCCTCTTGTCCATGTTCCCTTTGGACACCCATCCCGTCCTCCTCTCCGTCAGGTTCCGGCCAAGTGAAGTCCACGCGGTGTTACCGCAATGATTAACAATCCCCTTAACAACGTCCCCAAACCCCCAAATTCTTAAACCAATGAGGTACAAATCCCCTCCCACTCCTGAATCAACAATTAGCTACAAAAGTGATTTAACAGATTAAATTAACTAAAAGTAGTATTGATAGGGAGCTCTGTTTGAGGGAGGGGAGCCCGGCTCTGGACCGGCTGCCTGAGGGATGCTGTGATGGAAACGAGCAGGAAGACAAGACAAAACGAGACAAGACAAGACAGGAGAAAAAGGATTTTTCCAGGAACCCAGCAAGCTCCCGCTGACAGTGCAGCTCTGCTCTGATCTGTGCCTTTTCATTTAAGAATTCACAGGCAAAATGCTAAGAGTAACTTCTGTAGCAGAGCTCTTCCAGACACCAAATATTGCTGTATAATATATGAAACAGGTGACACGCGCAGACATCCCTTGATATTTGGAGGAAAAGCTTTCCCATGGGCAAAGCCACACTTCCTGTAATTCACAAACTCACAGCCAAGTGTTTCAGTCTCTACTCTGTTAAAAAAAAAAAATCTGAAGACTGAGCAGGGTGAGGTGGTATTACATGAAGCTCAGCACTCTTCCCAGAGAACACAAAGCTGGGATTCGACTGCTAACACAAGAAAACTCAATCAAGAAGCTGGACAGGTCAGGCAGAAAGGGACAAACACTTTGTCCTGCTGCCCACTGGGATGGGGAAGGGAACCAGAGCAGCATCGTTAACTCCCTGCACACCACGGCGCTGGGACTCAGCGGGGCACCACTTCGCCAGGCAGCAGGTTTGCATCCCACTTGCATCAGCATCCTCCCAGCATGTGGCCTGCTCAAATGCTCTGAAGTGTTGGGCTTAAGGAGAGGATTTTATCCTGTTCTTGCAGGGGGGTGGGTTTGAAGTAATAAGTCTGGACTTCTGCAGAGAGTCCGTCAGTGTCTCAGACTGGGTAAAGCACAAAGGTGTTGTCAACCAAGCTCACATCCACATGCAGACTTAAACTAACAGCGTGTCACATGCAATCAGAGTCAGTGACTTGAATGTGCAAGTACCAGGAGCAACCAGACTTCAGGGAGTCAGAGAAACCCATCCTAGATGAATATTCAACTGAACACAGGGAAAACGCTCCACAAACAAGGGAGCTAGACGTGAAGGTGAATTGCAAATCTTTACAGCCCAAAGCGCAGACAATCCCTCTTGTACCTAAAACAGGGCAGAAAGCTACACAAGCCACACAGAAATGAATTCAGTGCACAGCTCTGGGCTCCTCAAGGTCACCTGCAGTTACAGCAGGACTCCAGAACCCGGCACTCGAGGCTGGCAGGTAGGCAGAGGACCAAATGGAGTTCAGCCCCCTGCGTTAGGGAATTATCTGTCTGCCCACACAGTGCTTTGTTTCTTAGCTGGCGCTCCAAGGAGCTCATTCTACTTTTTTTCTTTTTTTTCCCCTTAAACTGGCAGCAGAGAACAAACACCCAGCCATTACATAAATCACTTCAACTCCCTGAACAAAGCAAGGGACTGAGAGGACACATCTACCAGTTAGCTCCTTGTTGCCTTTGAACCATCTGATGGTGGTGGCTGGTCTGCTGGCCATGGCGGTGCAGTTCAGCTCGATCTCCTCTCCCTCCACGGCGGTTTCTTTCTCGATGTCAATTACCAGATTGCGTGGTGGGACTGGAATGGGAAACACAACACAACACATACCAGATGAAAAAAACACCTTTTGATCATTAACACAAGACAAAACCTTGAGGAAAACCTGTAAAATCTGCCGAAGGAAACAAGGAACCAGCATTTATTTGATCTTTCAATCAATCAAACCCTTTGATAGGTGGTTTTGCAGTAATTGGAGTGAGCACTTTCACTCTCCACCTAATAATCACCGCAGTCTCACAAATTATTACTTATCAGGGTTGTAACTTTCTGTTCCCTCTCCCAAGCAGGCACCGTTCCAGGGAGAGCCGCAGCCTCCTGCGCTACTCGGGTGTGTGCTGCTATTTAAAAATCCAGCTTGACTCCGTGCACACTTCCTGACTTCTCTGACAAGGAGAGGAAACACAAAAGCTGACACTTGGCACTGCATTACTTACCAAGCCTCTAACCTCCACGGCAATTTTTCTCTCCTGCTGTTCAGCTCCAAGGCTCAGCCATGAGCATGGAAGCAGGCCAGCAAACATCAACCTCATTTAAGGCGCTCTTAAAGCCACTGAGCACAAGCCTGGAGTGGAACACCATCCCTTGGGAACAGACCTGCCTCCCATCACACCCCCACAAGCCACCCCAAAACCATCCCAAAGACAGGAGGGAGCCAGCTCTGCAGCCACATCCTTTGGGGTGGAGATCTGCTGCTCTGCCCAGGCACACATCTTCCCTAGATCGGGAGTCTCCCAGAACACAAAGCTGGAAGATTACATCCCATGAAAAATCATCCAGTAATACTGAGAAACAGGCTGTAACTTCAGGGGTAACAACCACTGCGGCACAGCCCAGAAATGGGACAAATGAGCTTAAAAATTAAGACATGGGAACAAGGGAATCTCTTCCCAATCAAAGCACCAGCAGCAAGGCAAAACTCAGGAAAAAGTGAACAGCGAGAGTTCTTATGGCAGAGTCACGGCTTCAGAAAATCCCAGAACTTCCAAAGGAAACTCATCTTTGCTCTGATCAATGTGATTAAGCAACTGCATAGTTCAGATGTGACTCACAGGTCTTCGAGCTAATGAAGAACAAATATGTATAAATACCATCCAGATGATCAAATGGACTAATTAGTCACTTGTGGCTTCTCTCTAAAAAGAACAGAATGGGCTACATATTTGAGACTTTCTCATGTTCCAATTAAGCATGAATAAATCTACATATCGTGTCACAGAAGACATGAAAGTGCTGAAGCAAATGTGCAGCTCCCTCTGAATGCCGGCTGCAAAGGGGGACACCTCGACACCCGCCTCTGCTCTCCTGAGCTGGCAGCATTAGAAGCAGACCAGCAACATCAGTCTTAGACACAACTTCAGAACTATCAAGGGCTGGGTGATGGCCACGAGATTTTTGGTGGGGAACAATTTCCTGGGAGGACCAGCCAACACCAACACAGAGAACCCCTCCTCCGCCCTGGCTCATTTGTTCCCCTAATTAGGGTAATAGGAAAGACAGGCAAGACAAGCTATCCCTGGTGTCACAGTGTCCAATCTCTCTGTGCAAGTACTAAGACCCCTCCTTCATCTTCTAATAATAAACCTCCCTCACCCTTGCCTGCTTCCTGAGCTGAGGTTTGACCCGAGTACGTGATGAAGGTGACACAAAACCTTTATGGATGTGGGGGAAAGGCAGCACACACACTGGCCATGCCACAAAGGCTTCTCAGAAACAACTGAAGTACAAGGCAAGAAAACAGACTTTTCCCTCAGTTCTGAAGCACAATTCATGCTTAAAAAAACCGAACAAAAACCTGCATTATGTCTCCCACTTGAAAGACATGCGGTGCTGGCTTACAGGTGAATGAAATGAGTATTCTGATTTCAAACACCTTCTCAGCATTGCCAGCAGTGAAATTAAATCCAACAAACTGTTTTTGCCTGTGCACGATTAGAGGCAGGAGCTGGAAGAGCTTCGCATGCCTGTGAGCGCTGGAAAGTGCACAGAAACTTTGAAGGTGTTGATAACTGTAATAGCTGGAGTAAAACTGCTTATAAACATTACTTAACAACGTATAAAAACCTAAGACCCAAATCTCATTAGGCAAAAGAAGGAAGATTTAAACTAATCAGCAAGTGAGATCTTACATTAAGTCACCCTCCCTGATTCAGGTTCTCCCATTAATAGAGCCTTAAAAGCTGCTGCTAATTGGCAGGAACCGCTCGAATAGAGGAGCTGCTGTCACTGCCAGCGCGTCGGTCCTGTGGCCCCACGTGCCCGGCCATCAGCACTCAGCATTCAAATCCTTGCTTCAAATCTCTCTCCAGGTGGCTGGAGCTCTCCCAGGGCCACACAGAACCCCATCCCACTGACCCTGTGTGTCCAGGGACTCCACAGCTCCCTGCGAGCACCGAGCCGTCCTTACCGAGCACCGTGATCGTGGTGTAGATTTCCTGGGGGGGGTCGGTGTAGAGCTGGCAGAAGTACCTCCCTTCATCAGAGATGGACACGTTCGTCAGGGACACTCGGAGCTCGCTGTTGGAGAAGTTCACCAGCTGGAACCTGCTGTCCTTCAGCGCTGTGGGGCAAGCACAGCCTGGGTGACTGCACGGAGAGAGGCAACGTCCCCTTCCCGCCACACCACAATCCCAGAGACCCCTACAGACAGCAGCACATCAAGGCGAGCACCCCTGGGCTCCTGATTAGCTTCCATCCTGCTTCCTACCTTGAAGCTGGACCTATAAAATCTTTTAGTTCTCAGATCATTTCACATAATCAACATGAGAAAACCACTGGGCACAGCATCAAGTCTTTGGACGTGGTTTTATTACCAGGTGGCTTAGGGATGTGTAGGTAAAATGCTTATGGTGTCTACACAGCCCCATCACTGACTGTAGGCACTCAGGGACAGCCTGAATGAGGAAGGAATTGGGAAAAGTAGAATTTAAAGTTGGTTTCCCATCCTGTTGTTTCCTGGGCACAGAATATGGCTGTGTCCCCACAGTGGCACTAACACAGACCATTTAAAGCATCTCACTGCAGCCACCATGGCACTGTCACCACAGGACAAACTTATCCACTGGACATGCAAGTGATGAGAGATTTTAGTTTGGGTAAAAAGCAGCACAGATTGTCCTGAAATTTTCAGTCTTTGGCCTGAAGAGATTACCTCTGACGACACTGCGCTGTTTCGGTGTCGCCCAGTTCAATTTGTTTGTGTCAGCTAAATATTTGGCACTCAATTGCAATTCACCCTGAATTACAACAATCAATTCCTATTGCAAAGTAAGATGTTCTGACTTGTAGAGGGGACCATGAAGTTTTCCATTAAGGAGAAGATTATGATTGTCTATCTCACCTTCCTCCACAGAACCAACTGAACTGTAAGTGCCCAGCATTGCACAAACAGGAGAGATCTCAGCAAATACCGTATCCTGAGAGCAAGTGAGGCACAGGAGGAGCCATGGCCAAATGAGGAACCATAAACTTACGCCTGAAATCTCTGAAATAGATGGTCTGCCTGTTGGGGTTCAGGAGCTGGATCACCGAGTCATCGCTGTTCTTGACGCGGCAGCTGATGGTGGCCACATCCCCCTCCACCACTGTCACGTCCTCCGTCACCAAGTTCTGACCATCACCTGCAGGACAAAGCAAAGGCAGGACTCAAGGTCAGAAATGACACCAGTGGGTTTCATTTGGGAATGAAAACCTCCACTGCCACCACGGGAGAAACATTGGCCAGTGAGCCATTGACTCTGGGTCCCTCAACCAGCTGGTAGAGGAGCAGTGAGAAAGGAGGTCTGTGATGGAAATAGAGGAAGGACTACTGCCCCACACAGAAACACCACAAATTCCCTTCCTCACCCAACAGACAAATCTTGTTAAATTACCTGGAAAGAACAACTCGCTGTAAGAAGCACTTATCCCTTGACTGGAGCAGACAGACTTCAGGGAATCAGTCGTTACTCACTCTGTGTAATCAGTAGGTGCTATTAATGTCCAGCAGCAGGAAAAAAAAAAGATCCCATGCAATTATGCTGTGGGAGCCTTGTAATCATTTACAGGTCATCACCCCGAAAACTCTCCTCCTAATGAATTGAAGCATCACATCACCCGCACGCTGAGATATTCGCCTCGAACACCAAAGGACGCAGGGGAGGGGAGTGGGAATAGCCTTGCATTTCAATTTTTCCATAACCATTGGGAATCAAAGTGGGAGAAATTTTGAGACTTTGATTGGCAATGTTCCAAATGCAGCCAGGACACCTGGGCACTTGGCCCCAGGCTGGGTGGTCAGAGAATCCTCTGCTGCTCCACAGCTGCCTTAGCCACGAGAAACCCAAAAATGCAGGATTAGGGTAAAGTTTGCACACAGGAAATCTGGGGATGGTATTTAAACCCCAGTTTTTCTCTCACCCTGCATTTTCATAATTTTTTTTCCTTCCAACTTGCCTTTATTATTTGACATCCCTTGGAAACTAATGTTTGAAAAAAAGGTGCATTGTTTGGAAAGAGAAAGATTGATAAACCATCAGACTCCTCTCCACGCCTGATGGGCAGCGAGCTGAAGTCTGGGCACATTTTTCTGCCCTCTCAGTGTAAATTTTAGACAGATTCTCCAGATTGATGAACTTTGAGGAGCAACAAGATTTACTATCAAACAGTAACACCCGTATTGGAGCACAAAGCCCAAGCCCCATTCAAGAGAGGCAAAGAGCCTGTCCCAGACATCTGCCTGGCTCCTGCTCTACGTTCTGTGGATCAGGATGAAGCTGGTCCTGCTCAAAGCCTCTGATCAGAAGATGAGCATTCAGCCACCTCACCACGCTATCAGCACCCTTAATGTGGTGTTCTTGAACCTTGGGGACACACGTTGATGGTAGCTTTGGCAGCGATGGGTAATGGCTGAACTCAATAATCACAGAGGGCTTTTCCAGCCTAAATGATTCTGTTCTCAAATCCCAAACCACGGTGCAGATCCCAAAGGCCATCACAGCACAGCCCTACCCTGCCTGTGCCACATCCTGCCGTGGAGGTGCCCTGCACAGCCACAGCCAGGCCCTGGCATCAATGAAATCAAACATCTCAAAAGTGGTTCAAGCAAAAATATTAAACATTACTAACTGCTTCTGGGGAATAATTTTATCAAATCCATTCAAAACAAGGTTCTTGCACAAGGATCAGCTTGATATGTTCTCATAAACGCAATATTCCCTACAAATCATTAACAAAGCTATTAAGATTCGATTTCCATCTAAGCAATTATTGCCAGCATATTTTTTTACATTTACTTTAAAAGACTCAATCCTATTTTCAATTCATTAAACTGTTCCTTGGGTTTACTGAATTTTACATCAGCTTAGAAGACTATTTGAATTAATAAGAATTACAGTAGAAGTAATTTAGAAATAAATTATTTGAAGTTCAAGCCACTGAAGCTTTTCACGCTGGGATGCTGCTGCATTAAACCTGCCGATGGATGGCCGCAGAGTCCAGCACCTCAGCCTGGGCTGGCACCAGATCCCTCTGAACAAGGCTTTTATCCGGGTTAATGATGGGCAGGGAGCACATAAGGACACGCTGAGCCCCTCCACGGCTTGGAGCAGCCACAGCCTCCTGGGCTTTGCCTCTTTGTTCTGAATCAAAGGGCGTCTGATCGGCCGCCGTCTGCTCTGCTGACCTAAACGTGCTTCACCACAGGCACCGGCGTGCACCCCTCCAGGTTTTGGGGCATCTATTCCTACCTGCTCCTGCTTACCAAGGCAGGAAAGCTGTTTCCATGAGCAGCATCGATTACAAACTCTAAATTAAATAAAAATGCAACACAAAGCAAGAACTCTTTAGACCCATCCTCATTGTCAACAGCTCGGGAAGCTTCTCCGTAAATATTTACTGTCAGTGTACATGTATTTTGAGGAGCATTAAAGTACATGCACAGCATGACAATATTTTGGAACAGAGAAGGACAGGCTGGGGAGGGGAGATGAAATTTATGGACCCAAGAGGGAATCTCAGGAGTTGAAAGAAGCAAAGGAAAATTACTGTCGAGAACCAATGTTAAATCCTTGGCAATGCCTTGGAGGGGCACAGCACAAGCAGATCCAACAGAAAGCCCCCAACAGAATGATAGGGGACAGATTTTCATCTATTACACGTGAAGGGACTATGACAGCACAGTGCCCATGTATCAGACCAAAGCTTCCTGTTGGGACTCCAACACAAGGGACAAATCCTCATCCCAGTGTGTGACTGGCTGGACAGACTGCAGGACAGACAGACTGCAGGGCTGGACTTGGAGTCTTGAAAATCTTGACCTGGAGGACAAGGCATTGCTCCAGAGGGAGTGGAACAGGAACAGAAAGGAAACCACTTTCTGGGGGGGGGGTCTCCAGGGTGAGCTCCTGTCTACAGGCAACACGTGCACTGGTGTTAAAGAGCAAGGGAAACACCAAAATGGGCGCCTGCAGTGCCAGGAGGAGGGAAAACACAATGTATGCTTCCTTCATTACCCAAAGCAATTCTCCAGCCTCATTTACTGAATCTCTCTTTGCAAGGTGAAAAACAACACCGTGCTTTACACTTACTGGAAGGGGGAGTGAGGGAGAACACAATGCTTGAGGGACGCTTCGGCTGCAACCTGTACAATTAATTTTTGCACTTGTCTTCCTGTCTTAGACCACTGCAGTCTCTCCTCTTAAGGCTGCAGACAGACACAGATGAGTAAATTGTGTTTCAAACAAGTTCCCCTCAGCTGGACACAGCCCAGGGACCTTGGCTCATATGCAGCGGTCACATTCAAAATCAATTCTTTCTCCACTTGTAGGACACCCGGCTAGAGGGAAGCGTCAGGGAGAGAAGAGGGAAAGATTAAAAATACGTGCTGGGGAGCATGGTTTTTCAATTTCTACGGAATTTCTAACCACAGGTGCCCCAGCGCGAGCTGCAGTACTGCTGGCTCAGTCTGCGGGATCCCGACACAAACGCTTTCCAAGGAAGAGGGGTTTTCATTACACCTGAACTATGTAAAGCCCGTAAACCTAAACAAAATTCCTCTTAATAGATTGAATCAGAAGAAACAACTCACACAGATACACAAACTGTCCACGTGCTCAAGGAAAAAAGCGACACAAGGCTCCATCCCCAGAATTAACACAATCTGAATGTCAACATTCATCTATCAGTTTCAAGTACCTAAAAGGAACGTGGTGGTTAAATCCAGAGCTGAGACAAGTGGGTTTATAAACACTGAGCGTGGATCCACCTCCCCAGAAGCTCTTTTGTGCTCCTTCTCCTCCCTGAGCTGAGCAGCTCCTCTGCTCTCATCCATCACTGAGGGCTTCATCTCTTCCTTTTAACACAAACATCACAATCGGTTTTTCAGGAAGAGAACGGGAACCAAAGAGACTCTTGGTCATGGATCAGATACAGGAAAAAGAAGGGAACCCAAGGGCCATTTAACTACTCTGCAGATTTGCTTCTAGGAGGGAGAGGAGAACTGCCAAGGCAGTGCTGGAAGAAGCTGCTGGAGCTCTGTACATCTGGGCTCCAAGTCTTGAGAGACTGCTTTAAAAAGCTGCAGTTGTCACACTTGAACTCTGGAAAAGAACGGACAATCCACACTGATTGTGCTGGCAAGGAAAGGCAGTCCCTGCTGATGGAGTTCATCTCATGGTATCTTTTCATGGGCGAGAGAATGGCAACAGCTGGAGCCCAGGCTGCCCACAAAGCACACGGACACACGCGCGGGCCTCGCTGCAGGAGGGCAGAGCTGCAGCGGGAGGGTGCTGTGCCAGGAGGGAACAGGTTGGGTCAGAAGGCAACGCTCATGCAGCCCCACCAAAGCCAGCCTGGATTCCTCCATGGGTGTCCGAAGCACACCAAGACAGCGGTGCTCTCACCCGCTCACATAAAGGCTACTGTGAGAGGCTGGGGTGCAGGGAGGGCAGAAGAGGCAGCTGCTGCTCCTTCCACTCATGCACAGTCCCTAAGGGAAGCCTCCAAGGCCACGGAGCCTGGGGCCAGACGCGGCACCTCCGAGCAATTCTTCTGTCAGTGTGGCCCTCAGCCCCAGAGGAAAATGTTGTTTTCCATCAAGATTCACAACTAACCTTTTGAAACAGCAACTTTCTCTTCTAATAAGATGTAATTATCAGCTTTGTGACCCTGAGTCAAGCCTCTCTGAGATTTTCCTGCATTCAAGTAGCTCTTATTCCCTCTTCAGCATCTTCTCCATGGCCAGCAACAGACTCAGCAACTCCAATTCCCAGGCAAAGAGCTCTTCAAAAAAAGTGATGGTGGCAAACAAATAGAATTCTAGAACAATCTCCCTCTTGAGTTAGTTCTGTGCAGGTCTGTCAGCTGCAATACAGCACTAGGGAGTCTGGCCCATGAAAATCCCTCGCTGAGCACCAGGAGGAACAGGGATTTTCCAGCAAGGTGCAGCAGAGCCAAATGGGGCAGAGCTTGCTCAGTGATGACGGGAATGGGGTATGGCTGCTCCATGTCTCCCTCTGAGGCAGAGACTACAGCAAATTGATACGGTAACGCTCACCTGGTACTTGGATTTTTACCTTCAGATTTAAGGCATGTTACCCTTTCTTTATGCTGCAGCCAGGTCTAAGAGAACTGCTCTGAGGAAGGGCACTGCCAACAGACAACTTTGCTGTGCCACGTTTGGGATCCCCTGGTGATGCTCAAAGCCCCAGTACCCATTTAGGAGGGAAAAAAAGGACAGGTGGGAGGAATCAGCATTCACAGAAACTGTTCCCAAGACGTTGATTTCCTTGAGTCTCCCTGACGCTGTCTGCAGGGACAGAGCAGCTCCTGCCGCCAGGATCTCATCCCTTGCCACAGGCTGTGCTCAGCCCCAGCAGCCACAGGGACCTACTTCCCCTCCTTCTCAGCACAGATTTTCGCGAGCGAGCACTTTTGGCACCTCTTGGCAGCGCCGCACCCGGCTCCTCTCCCCGCTCGCACCCGCCGCAGTCACACTTCCCCTGAATTACTCTCCACACTCAGGGGGAACGTGCAAGATGGTGCTAAAAATTACTTATTGTGAGGAGCAAGTTTATGCTATGAAACAGCCACTTCAGAGAAATACACAGCAAATTCAAGCGAGTTGTGCACAGATATTAAATTTGTGAAGAAAAAAAATGCCATTGCCACCTTTATGGCTTTTCTGGCTTAAAAAGTAAGAATAAAAGATGACAATAGCTCCAAAATTACACTGGAGGCAGCACTGACTTTTAACATAGTGAATATCTGTGTGATGCAATGGCATCAGGGAATTCTTTCCACTGCTTGAAACCAAAATGGTACAGGGACAAAAATCCTGTGTTATGCCCAAATTAAAATATTTCTTTGGATCTTAGGAACAAAATTATTTTTTCTGCCATGAAAACCTCTGCACCTGTGGCCAAGGGTGTTTCAGACTGAAGCAGTTCCTTCGCCCTCCCCTCACACTCCTGTTGCTGCCAATCGCCCCATCTGCGCAGATTTATGATCTGTCACCTGTGCTGGGATTAGATGTCACCCTTGTCTTTCTATTACCCAGATATTGATAGATCAAACTCCCTGGCCATACGCCGCCTGTCCCTTCAAAGGTTACTGCTGGCGGACACTGAGGATCAATATCCATCTGCTCTGTCACTGACCAGAGGGGACTGGGCAAACGCAGCGCCGGGAGCCCGGTGAGGAAGAACTCGGAATGGCAGCAGAGGTCTGTTGGTCTGCATATCTCAGGTTTTTATTCCACCTTTCTAATATGTTTCTAAGAAACAGAAGCAGCTGGTCTCTTGCTTTGGTTCCAGCAGCTGATGGTCCATTGCCTTGACAGTAAAAGGTCACTCACTAAACACTGTCCTTCCCCCATAAGGTCAGAGATTTATCCAAGCGTCCCCCAAGGACACCGGTGTGAGCAGCTCCTCGGCTGCACCAGGGAGACAGAAAATCTTGTGTGGAGGATCCGAGAAGGGAAGGCTGCTGAGGACTCTGAGGGGGCTGTTGGGGGACACTGAGGCACAGAAGCAAGGATGACCAAAAGGACAGGAAAGGGCAAAGCTGTGAGTGGCCCCTCAGCAGAAATACAGTCAGTACCCTTCCCTCATGTTCCCCCGACACTCAGCTGCCACTGCCAGCCAACACCCGCCAAGGACACCACCTAAAATCCACCACTGCCATGCCCCAGCACTGCTTGGAAGCAGGATCAGCAAGGGAGAAGGTTTGACAACACGAGAGGCTCTCAGCAGGCTGCTGCCTCCACTCCGTGTGTTTAAATAACACTCAGTTAGCATCAACACACGTTTATTATTAATGGAGCCCTAATACAGAATTCCTTATCTGCATTTATCTTCCAGCTACATCGCTACCAAGGACACCCACAGCCCAAACCCAAGGAAGGAGACCTTGATTAAACCCGAGTTTCAAACACAGGTGGAATTTCCTTTCCCTGCCTTGACTTGCTCCATGGGGAGCTAAACCCTGATGAGGATCAGGTCGCTGCAGCTAAGAGGAGGAAGCACAGATGAAATATTCCATTTTCACAACCAGAGAGCATGTTCTGCGCATTTCCCTGACCAGAACAACACCTGCTGCCTCACACTCCTTTCAGTCTCTGCCACAGGGGTAAAGCTGCAGCAGCCCCTGCCAAAACCTGAGCACAGGAGGAGAGAATTTACATGTTTGCAGGTTTGTCACCATCATTGTCACCTCTGTTTTTGCCCTGTGGTGGCCGGCAGCTGCCACCTGCCTTGCACCGAGCACAGCACTGCTCACACCCCGAGCTGGCACATGGATCTGTGGAGGGAGCTCCCCATCTGCTCTCTGTCCACCTTCCCCTCAGCACAGACCCCTGTTCCCGGGGGTGTCAGTCGGGGACCGCGGGGACGCAATGGGGGGACCGTGCCATGGCATTGTGCAGCAGCAGAGCCCTTCCACAGACCCCACCATTCCAACCCCTCAGCTCCAGATACTCTCCAAAGCCCCTGGGATGATGCCATTGCTAATAAGGTCTGCTTTGGTACACCCTCAATTCCTGGATCCGACAGCACGTGCCCCAGGTGCACCCCAGAACACCGATTCCCATTAGCCAGAGCGATGGGGTTTCCAATAACAAGGAATCCTGTTTCAAGTCAGATGACGGGTTTCATTTTACTCTAATGAGCAGATATGTCTTATATCCATACCTGTAACCCATTTCTTGCAGACTTTTTCACATCCTTTTTATTTTTTACTGTCAGTAGCATCTGTCACAACGTGCGGCTTAATAATCTCTTTTAAACCCAAGAAATCTCTATTTCCATAAAGCACCCATGATGAATTCTGATCAACATCAGCCTGGTCTCTTCCCTGTAGAAAGGACCTTCTTTCAACTGCCTGCATATTTAAGTCTGAAATCTTTAGTTCACCACTGAAATAAGCAAGGAATAAATAACAAAATTAATAAGAAACGTGCGAACCTGTAGAAAATGTCCTCAAAGCAAAGGACCAACAAAGAATACACTGGAATACTGTGTTTTCTTGGGGTATCCTGGCCTATTCCCACCCTTTGGCTCAGCATGCAGCCAGCCTTAAATACAGCACTGTTATACCCAGGAGCGACTCTGTGAGCCTTCCCCAAAACACCTGCCCAGCTGTTCTCCCAAAACTGTGATGTGAAAGCAGAAGGCAAAACATTTACCAGCTGGAACGACCACGAGCTTGTACATGGGAGTGACCCGTTCACTACTGCCCACCGAACACTGAATGCTCAAGGATGAGCCCTCCTCCACAGATTAAGCTGAGTTTCTTTTGCCCTTTGAAGTTAATTCCCAGTTTGCCACCAGGGGAAGAAAGCTGATCTCGCTTCCCATGAACTCCCAGCCTTTGGAGTGGCTTTGCTCACAGGTGTTATCTGTCCACTCTTCATCTCCCTGGGCAGGAGCGCAGATGAGAATGTCACAGTCCTGGATTTTGGAGCCCTGTTGTGCCCACAGTCATCTCCCTGTCCACCCATCACCTGTAGGGACACCATGCCATAAAGAAGGGCACTGTCTTTAGGGGCCTTTTCCTTCACTTTCTTTTAAGTATGTCCCCACCCCCCTTTAAATTTCTTTGGAGACCACAGACAAGATCTTTTCTCAAAGAACAATAGACCCCCATCAGCGACACACTCCCCCCAAAAACGGGTGGAAGAATCTCAGCAGCAACATTATGATCAAAGTGAGGACTCCTTCCAATTTCTGCTTCCCAGGAAGGATAAAAAGGTATACGAGAAGCCTTTAGTCTAGATCAGACATAATGATGAATGTTCACCTAAAGGGCAACATATTTGTAAGTTTTAAGTCTCTTGCAACACCAACTGTCCTGATTCATCCCCATGATAAAGGCAGCTCTGAGAGCTATTTTACCATATTTATTATTTTACAGAGGAGGAAGAAAAAACCTGGCATCAGCCCTCAATCTGCCACCCCTCGGATTTATAAACGTTAGTATAGGACCAGTGCTAATATCTTTAAACATTAATCTCCTCATTGCAGATCCTGCACGTCCCCCTTCAGCCTCCACCCAGTGGCTCATCCAGGCTCGGGGAAATAAAATGCATTTTGGTATTTTTTTCCCTTCATCTATGGGATTTGTTTTGACTAAACCCATGAAAAGAAGAGAAAGGGCAGATGCTCCTGAACACATTCCTGCCTGCTGTCAGTGCTTTTGCCAGCTGAGTGGAAGGCACAAAGCTCTGCTCTAGTGTTTATTTTTAAAGATGCAGCTTGCCTGATCCACGCTCATTCCTCACGCCTTGTTTTCAATAGAGACTCTGTTCTCTTTGCTGGCTGCCAGGACAAAGGCAGAGCTGGGAGGAAGGGAAGAGAAACCGTGTTCTGCACACGAAAATAAACCCTTGGGTTTATAAACTGCATTAGCCCAATGCTCTCACTGCCTCTGCAGGTGCAGCAACAGGACCGTAAAGCAAGTGACCAAAAAAATACAGTAATGATGAGAGAGAAAACAAGTCTCGGTATGGTCCTCATCCCACCTTCCTCAAATCTGCACCCAAACCCCCTCAGATGCCCGCCCCATCCCACAGCAGGCACACCGAGCACAGCACTCCTCTCTCAGCAAGCTCTTTGTAAATTTTATCACTTATTTCTTAAAGTTGCAATTGCCTTTTAAAATTAGATTGTATTTAGTTCTTAATTAAATCGTCATCGTTCTACAAAACCCCACAGGCTTTGAGGTTTAGATTGTCATTTTAAACAAAAGTAAAATGGTAAATGCCTTTTCCATCCAACACCATTAGGTATAATTAAGCAATGGGTAAAGCATACATCGTGCTATAAATGTCATTTAGTTTTACAGTGAAACTCATCAACATTTATCAAAACACTGCCTCGAGAAAGAACGAGACAGCTCCAGAGAGTGACTTCCATTCGCTGCTGCCTTTGAAGCGTCTGCTCTGAGGGAGAGCTGCAGCAAGAAGAGCCTTCCCATTATATATTTTTATCTTTTGGCTGAAATGTTCATTTTCTGCCACGTTCCCATACGTAGCAGGATGGGTGGTGCGTAGCCAATGCGCACCAACATTTGGGAAGAATGTCCTGGAGAGCCTCAAAGGCAGGGGTGGGATGAGCAATCTCAGGTAGAACGGAGCACAAGGTAACGCCAAAGCCTGCGGCCAAGGGCATTTATGGTGGGGGCAGGACAGTGCCACTGCTCCTCCCTGGGGGCAGCGTCCCTGTCACAGCACCGCGGGGCACCAGGCTGCCCAGCAGACTCACACCTGTCCCCACAGCCCTGTACCACTGGGTTCTGCAGGTGGGAAGGCTCAGATAAATGGCATTTCATTCCTGCTTTCAGGTGAGGCGCCTCTGAGCCACCACCGAAGGGACGTGAACGGTAAAGAAAGACAAACACCAGCAATGCACACCACCAGGCACCGCTGCGCCGCTTCTGTTTTAAAATCTCAACATTTCTTGTGTTCTCCCGAGAAGCATTAAAACAGTCAAACTGAGCCCATTTAGAAGCAATTTTCAATTTACTGCTCCTCAGTACCCACACGGCAAACACCAGCAGGCACCGGCTCCACCCATAGGGATCCAGGCACCCAGTTGCCTGAGCCGAGCCTGACGCTGCAGCTTCAGGCACCAGGCAGAAAACAGATTTGAAATTGATGTTTCATCATTACCCATCATTAAAAAATTATGCTGTTGTACAATCTCAGAAGTAGCAAGGAGTGAACGTTGACTGCCTCTGCAAGTGTTATTAATTCTCCCTCCCCGCCGTGGTGCAGAGGGGTGTTTTTGGGCGGTGAGGTTCTCTCCTCCTCCCTCTCTTCCTCATCCTCCTCCTCCTCTCCCTGCCACCCCGAGCCCCCGGCATGACGGCTCTGCCGCAGCCACTCTCTGCTCCGACATCTCCTCGCACCGTGTTGGCAAGGCAACAGGAGCGCAGGGCTTTGGGGAGCCCACGGCTGCGCCCGCAGAGGGGAGCAGGCAAGTGCTGCAGCCCCAGCAGTGCCCCAAACACTGCCTCGCTCCACACTTGGACCCTTCCAGAACGATCCGAGGCCGTTCCCGGCACGGGGCTGTCCAGTGCTGCTGGGACCCAGACGGCAGCCAGTGACCACTCGGAGCAGCCATGGGAAACTGTCTGCAGCTCCCTCTGGAACCTCCACACGTGTTACACCCAGGGCTTGCCCAGAACTCGAGCAATTCCCACCCTGGCCCTTTGGCTTATGAGCCTGCCCTCACTGCCTGTCTGCAGATGCCATTCCAACGGGACACGTGCTGGGAACAGCAATGGCTACAAGGCAAAGGCGATACCAGACACCAGAGCCACGCAGTGCTTACCATCTTATGGAAAACCCCTCCAAAATCAGTGAAAATACCCAAGAAACTCATTCTTCCCCCATTTTTTTTTTTTTTGCCCTTCTTGTTCTCAAGCAAGTATCTGCCATCTCTTCTGCTCACTCTCACCTGTGGGAAGCCCTCGCTGGCAGCCTGCACTGGGGTGTCCTTAAGATCAGGGCAGGCAGCGGGGACAGCAGGAGGACACACTTTCTGCTGCTCCTCTCCCACGTCTCCAGGCTCAGAGACAAATGAATTTTGGTCAGTACACACTTGTACTCCCCCTCAACAACCCTCCTCCTGTCCACAGGCACTGTCAGGACTGCCAGCAGGGAAACAAACTCCTGAGCTCCAGCCCACTGCAGTGCCCTGAAGGAGAAGAGAGTATGGATTTACAGGTGAGCTGGAGTGAGCAGTACAACCAGGGATTTTGGAAATGGACACTACATCCAGCACCAATCCTCCAGGTCACCTTGTCTAAAAACTGCAAATACAGTGAGGCCACTCCACCAAAAATCCGTCTTCTTAACTGCTTGAAACTAAATTTAAAATGCATGTATGCAGCGTTCCTCTCTGCTCGCTATTCTGAGCTTCTCCTTTGGCCTTATGATAAAAGAATGCAGGAAATTATAGCCAACCTTCCCCCAGCCCGGAAAAGGGAATTAATTACTGCAAGCACAAAGTCAGCGCTCTTCCAATAAACCAATGCAATCCATCCAGGCACTGAAAAGCAAGGAAAACATCCTGGGGGCTCGATAC
The DNA here is from genome assembly GCF_017639235.1 of Corvus kubaryi. Classification (NCBI taxonomy): domain Eukaryota; kingdom Metazoa; phylum Chordata; class Aves; order Passeriformes; family Corvidae; genus Corvus; species Corvus kubaryi. The sequence goes on from NW_024581119.1 coordinate 495,756, forward strand.
CTTGCTAGCCATTCACAGCATGCGCCGCCGTGGATATTGCAGAACAGCTGTGCCCGGGACTATCACAAAGCCAACATTATCTCTGCCATTATTAGAATTAAATAAAGCCTCTCCTTCTCGATGTGCCCAGGATTACAAACCACCTCAAACCCCTGCAGGCTCTCGCCACGCCTGGCCCCACAACGGCTTTACTGCTTTTAGCCAGGATTAGACAGACTGCAATGACCAGTGACAAAGTTCCTCAACGTGCCAAGCTGCCACCACCACCTCAGTGCCACCCACAGCGCCCCAGAGCAGCTCTTTGGAACATTCTGAGGAGCCCAGTGTGGGCACATGACAGGGATTTGGGGCTGGGCAGGTCACTGCTCACATCCCAACATTGGCTTTTTCAACCCTGCTCTCCCCTCACCGCTGCTCTTCCCCGTCCTCCTGGGCACAAACCTGGGCAACACGGGGAGCCCCCAGAAAAATGTGGTACTCCACTTTTTGCTGCAATTTTGGACAAACCTGCTCTCATGCCCACGAGGGAGCAGCTGGGCAGCACAGGGCTGGTGACTCCCCAGGCCAAGGGGCTCGGTCACCCAGCACGAAGCTGGCACTGAGCACTGCCGCAGGTGGAACCAGGCGGAGCAGCCGATCACACACACACAGCCTCCCCTCCTTCTGTTTGTACACACAGTAAGTGTATTTCAAATAAAAAGACACTCCAACCATCAAAGCCAGGCAGGCTCCAACCCTCCTGCTGCCATGTCACAGGAGACATGAGACCTTTTACAGATGTTGCCAACAGCAGCAGAAAATCTACCAGACATTTGCTTAGCATTTCTTGAAAGAACAGTTTCAATTAGACACATTCTTCACAGTTCTCTTCTCAAACCCCAACAGTTTGAAGAGATCTGCTTGTTTTTGCCAAGTTTTCATGAACTGTAAGCCTGGCCCCCTCGCACTCAGCATATCAAGGGTAGGATATTTAAAACAAGGCTCATTTTCAATGGAAATGCTCCACAATAAATAACTCAGCAGTGCCGTTGTGAAAATTTCAGATTTCAGCAGTTGACTTTTAATCAGGAGCTGCATTTGCACCTGAGAGCAAGATAAATCCTCCCCTTAATCACTCGCATTTAAAACCACTTTATAAAACCTGCTCTAACTCAGGGCACACTCTGTCCAGAACACCCCTCCTTAAGCCCCAGCAACCCTAGCCTTCCAGTAAACGCTGCTCTCACCAAACTGGATGACACACCACATTTTGGAGCTACAAATGAAGGACAATTCCTCACGAGTATTTTTCTAGCAAGGCACTGAAATGACAGTCTGGCTCAGGCTGCTTTTAAAAGTGGTTTATAAACGTTAGAAGGGTTTTTGCTGAGGAACCACTTGGGCAGATCCTGTAGTGAAGGTGCTTTTTTGTTGGAGATTATTTTTTTTGCTAAACCTGCCAGGGCTGTGCGTTTCAGAAGGGTTTGCAGGCAGGCAGCTACTCTGGAGCACGGCTGTCATCAATCACTGGAGTCAGGCACTCACTGGGTTCCGCCTCCGAAGTTACACCAACAACTCGCCCAGGCTTGAGCCCCAGCATCCTCCCTGGGAGCAACACTCCTCCCTCAGCTCACCTCCTCAAGGCTGCGCCTTGGAGTCATTACCCTGGGATAACCATCCTGTGAATGGAATGTATTAAGCTCAGCTGATGAGATAAAACACTCAAGTTTTGTGGAAAAATGCTTTGACACAGACACCATATGCTCAACACCCACAAGGAGGCAGGTGACTTCAACCAGCAAAATTTCCTTTTCTTACTGCCTGTACTTAATTTGGGAGCAGCTCGTCCTGCTCTCATACCCTGAACATGGGGATCTAAGCAGCGTGCATGGGAATGGATCGTGGAGCACAACAGGTTCTTCTCCAGCTGGGGTTGAATCCTCATCGTGGATACCCCGCGGCAGCCACGCAGGGTGATGAACGGCTTTGGAGTTTGGGCTGCTTATGAGAACAAAACAAGCCATCTTGAATCTGAAGGTTTTATGGGTATGCTGTTTCATGTAATTTCCCCAAAAAACGAATTACATTCTGCTCATTAGCAAACGCCGCTGCACAAAGCAGAGGGCTCTGCAAGCGGATTACACGCGGCAGCGCGGGGACAGCGGATAACGACTCCAGTCAAATTCTATTTTAATGCGCCCAAAGAAACAATAGCGCAATCAAACAGGGGGAGGGAATCAGAAAAGAAGGAAATTCATCTGCCGTACTCTTCCTTTCCAGCCGAAACGCAATACAAGGAATTAAACTTGTCACTCTCAACTGCAAACCGCACGACAGAGTGGAACCACGTGTGGTTGCCCCTGGCACCAGCGAGCCCAGGAATCTGTCCTGGCACTGCTGACCGGAACCTGTGGGAGTGCTGGCTTGCAGGATGGGAAGCACTGATCCCCTGAACCTTGCACCAACTATTTTCCCTGGGAAACTGCAAGTTTGCAATCATTTACCCAAAACTGGCAGAGCCTTGTGGAGACACAAGGACACACAATGTTATTATGGGCACTGTACTGGTGCCGTGCCTCAGACTGAGTCACAATCCACACTGTACCTGTTGTCTTACTCAAAATCCCAGGGACAAGTGTTTCGCTCTGGCTCAGAGGGTTTTTGGTTTGTCTTCTAAACAAACATCAACAAAATGTTCTCTGATAGGCAAGTTACCCACACAGACACGAACAGCCCATCTCTGAGCAGCCTCGGCAATAACTCACTGCAGAAGCCAAAGCAGTTCTTATTCAAACTTCACTTCTTATTTGGAACCTACCAAGCTCCAGAGGAAACACTGAAAATAGGGAAGCTTTGAAACACTCCAATACAAATCCCAGGTTTGTAAATAAATGGGAGCTTGGCCATGAGGACGTGAGGACAGCTACCTGTCTACGTGGCACGGTGTCTGTCACCAGCACCAGCCTGCACCCACTATCCCACTGCTGCTTCCCAAAGACCTGCTGGGGCAGGCACTTTTGGGAACAAGAAGCTCAGTCACAGCAACTCCTCCATCTCCTGCCACCCCACAGCTACCGAGGATGGTGCTGGCGGCCAAAGAAGCAAAACCTTCCAAAGCAGCGGGCGAGCGCTTTGCTCCGCTGAGACTCGCTCAGCTGAAAACACCACTTGCAGCACTTTCCTGGTCCAAAGAAGGCTCAATCGCGCCTCGTTGTCATCACCAGAAATCATTAATGGTGAAACCCCAAAGAGCTGCAGCTTCTCAGCCCACTTCCCTTGCTGCCACCCCGCTCCCCGAGCCAGAGCCTGGTCACACTGCCAGAGCCGGAGGGAACAGGGAACGTTCCCAATGGTGATCCCAATTAACGAGCCCACAGCTATTCACGTTCAAAGGCTTCGCAGCTTCCATTGAACATTTCCCTTTTGTCTTCCTGTCCCTTCCCAAAGCGAGGGCTCATTACTGCTGCAGCCCCGGCTGTAATTGCTTGGGAATGCGGCTCTCGGCACAATACCCCAGAGAAGCTGCTTTATGAGGCTCCTCATGCTACTGAAGAATGCCATGAAAACCCCAATCCCAGATGTCTGGCTCCGAACCAGGGAACTTGGCCGGCCTGACGAGATTTCCATCGTGCTGCTGCAGCATTGTGCTTATGTAAGGGCGGCACTCACAAAGGGACACTGTAAAACAGAGACGCTGTCACCGCTGCCTTGGGCCAGCTCCCCTCACAGGGAACAAGCTTTGACTCTCGGCAGCACCTCTTACCTTTTGTGCCCTACACAGGACCTAGAAAGAAGTTCAGCACCTGCACTTAAGTTTTACCTGAGTGAAAGCATGAAGGCACCTTCTGCCCACAGGGAATGAGCAGTCAGCACATCTTAGAACAGGGCAGGGTCAATAAACACTCCGCTGCCTGCTGGGGTAGTGGCCAGATGTGCCAAACTCAGGGCAATTTGGCAGTGTGGATGGTCAGAGTCATGGGGCAGCCTGCCAGCTGTTTCTCACAGGAGACCAACACACGTTACAGCAAGGAAAAACACCTAATGGGCAAGCTCTTCAGCATCACAGAGGCAAAGTGACAACACTCTTCTTAGAACAGAGAAACAGGTCAGAAACAGCCTCAGAACTTCAGCAAGAGAATTACTTGTGCACCACCACTCCCCCAGTAATGGGCAACCAAATGACACAGTGGAATTATCCATGTTAACTGCTCTCACGTGGCTTAGAGCACTAAGAGCAGGGTTTGGACCAAATCCACGTTCCAGTTTCTGCCTGCACTGGAAGGGATGACCAAGGGCAACGGGAGGCAGTATGACCAGAAAAGCACTGATTTCTCTGCAGCAAACTGTCACCCTGTAAGAATCCTGCTCCTGCCAGGACAGCCCTGCATCGACCGTGTCATCCACCCAGCAGAACACAGGAGAGTGCTGCCACAGGAACGGCACTACCCAGGGTGTCTGCAGCCGCAGCGCTTCAGTGCCAGCAGCACTCCAGGAACAGAAAATAAACAGAGTGAAGCCTCTCAGGGAGACTGCCAAGCTCAGAAAGCCAGCCCTCCGTGCAGCACCAGGAGCTTCCTGTGCGTCCCCAGGATGCTTTGGCACACCTGGAGACACAGAACTGCTGTCCATCACTAAGAAAAGGATTTTTCTGAGTTCAGCACATCTTCTGCTGCCATTGCTTTTGTCACCAAACACAACCCACGTAAGATGAATCACAGGTACCGTGTGCCACCTGTGATGTACACGGGGCTCTCCAAACCAACACTTTCCAGTCCCAAAATGCACCTCCTCAGCAGCAGAGGAGAGAAAGCTGCTCTCCTGGCTCAGGGGGCCAAGCCAACTTTGCCCAACCACCCCCACTGTCCCACCAAGCAGGAGCACTGCAACCCTGCCAAGGACAGGGGAAAAGGAGAAAGTAGAACTGACTGGAAAAAGGATGTAGGGAAAGTCCTTAGCCAGAGGCTCCAGACCACAGGAAATGCAGGTCTTTACTCATTGAAGACAAAGCTGAATTTTCCTTGTTTGTCAGCTCGGGTCCTGCTGCCACATCCCTCCTTCCCCCAGGGGGTTACAGAGAGAAGGTTTTCTGCGAGTGACACCCATGGCGTTTGACAGATTGTCCTTCTGCGAGAGGGAAATGGAGGATCGGCTTGCTAAAAGCATCAGCCTGCTTATCAATCTATGAGCAGCATCTTTAAAGGTCACAAGTGGGAAAAAAAATAAAAAATCAGCTACTCATTCTAATTCCTCGCAAACAGGAGCTCGTTTTTCACAAATCCACCCTGCTGTGCTCGGTAACGTGACCTTTCACTTACAAAGAGAACAGCCAATTTCTGACTCTCGTGCGTTACCCTCCCTTCTTTTCCATAAATTAAACGCAGCCTTTGTACCTCCTAACAGGCTTTTCCAGCAGTCCGCTAAAGCTGCCACAGCTGCTCTGGTTTTGGTCCTGCTGAGGGTCTGGAGCCCACTCAATGGGCAAATAGGGAAAAACAAAACTTCACTGAAAAATGGTGTCTGCCACCACAGGAGTGCTGGAAGCCAGTCCAATCCCCAACTTTGCCAACACTTTATCAGTGTGATACTGGCCTCTCCAATGGGAATTTTTAATGGTACCTGGTATATATGAAGACAATACAAAGCAAGGAAACTTGACAATAAGAACATGACCTGTTCTCTCCAAACCTTTCCATTTCTCCACATCTGCCAAAAAAACAAATCAAAACTGGAGTCAGGTTGGAAGACACAAGGAAGTGGAGCTGAGTACAACCTGGAGGACTTGTAGAGCCCTCAGAGCAGATCACAGCATGCCTTCTTTCAATCCTTGTTTGTTTTTAACTATTCCAGACTGCCAAACCCAAACCAGGAGCACCCCAAAAAGCCCCTTTAGGGCTGGGGGTGCTGACCTGTGCTCCCACCCAAGGAGGCAAAGGAACAGAGTTCCCACCTCCTACAACACAGTATGCACCCACAAAGAGGTGCAACAGGACTTGCTTGAAAAGCCACATATGTAACACAATCATTAAATTTTGGCAGCAACAGATGATAGCAATGGGAGAAGAGGTTGATCTTCAACTCCTGTACTTACTTGTAAGAACCTTCAGTGCTTGTACGCTCTTTGCCCACTCGCCTGCACAGCTTCAGCTCTTACAGGAGCAGAGCCCACGACATTCACCACGGCTGCTCTGCAATTATCTCTGATTTCAATTTTATCAGCATTCTGATGCTGAAGATATCAGAAATGTCAGCACGGGATTCTACCCACACCCACTGCTGCCCAACTTCATTTTGGTCAGAAATGCTCCCACATCTCCCAGCCAGCCTGACAGTTCCTCCTGCCTGACAGATCAGCTTGAAAAGGGGCTCACGCTGTCCTAGAAACCATCCTTCAGCCTGGAGATGACCAAGGCTCCCAAGGCATGCTCTCAGGCATGAGATAACCATCACCTTCTCCTGGAAAACTTTATCCTGTCAGTGCATGCCAGGCTGGACAGCGGGAGAGCACCTGAAGTTGCAGCTGTTCACCTCGCACATGGGTAAGGCAGAGTGAAGAGATGACCATCCTGGTCCACCCAGGTCATGCTAACAAGCAGATTCTGTAAAAATACCCCGTATTCCTCCTACCACCAAAAATGGGAAGGTAGTAGCAGCCCTCCCTCGGCTCTGCTCGCGGAAGAGGGCGGTGAGTGGGTTCTGCTGAGCCATCAGGACCAACACCATTGGAGTGTTGATGAGCGACGCAGTTACAGCCCAAGGCAGCACGTAAGGAGCTGTGGGAGGGGAGCAACTACATTTGCATTGAGTTGTGGGAGCTCTTGAAGGGGATCTGGCAGGTGACTGCAATTCTCTCCACCCCCAGTCCTCTGGAGGTGAGTCAAAGATGAGTCAAGGCCTGCGGGCAGAGGTGAGCACGTAACGACCACGCTCGGCTGAGGCCGACCAGCAACATCAGCATCTTCCCCAAGTCACTGAGCGACCTCGTCTCCAGAGCTAATGCCGTTCCATATGTCCATGAATTATTGATCCCAGTCGCTCTATCAATTGCAGGAGGCAGAGGAGATCACAGGCAATGCACCCTGTGCGAAAGCAACGCTGGAAAACTCAGTACAAAAGAAAAAGCCTCATTTTACAGATTTCAGTTTAGTTGTGTGTTGCCAGCAACTCCCTTCATCCATATCGTTATCACTGGTATTTTATATCGGCTCTGTGCTTTTAATCCTAACTTTGTCTGGAAAATATTTCTGAGAGCAGCCTTTGTTTGCCACCCACCACTGCAAGGCTGCTGCCAGCTCCCGTAGCGGCACCGCCGACAGCATGTGCCAGATGAAGAGAATGGCACGTACCTGTCAGTCTTTGTCAGAGCAGCTATTTCTGGCTTAGGTTTACATGCACAGTCTCCTGCAAGCTGCTTGAAATCTCCATTTTATAGAGGGATCTGATGCTACCTCAATGCTGGCAGGTATCGGCACGCTGACAGCGAGCGGCCAGCACCGTGGGGTCCAGGCTCAGGTTGGAAAGGGCTGACTACAATGCTCAGCTCGCAGCTCATTTCTTCATAGATTTAATTAACTCAAAAGCCTTTTGCCTCCACACTTGCAAAAAAAGCATTTTACATCTTAAACTAGGGATAACAAGGGCAGTAGGGCTAAATCTCCAATCAATGTAGAGACACTGCAACGCTTACGAAGAACTGATGAGAAACCAAATAAAAATGCTCTTTTGTGTTCATCAGCCCTGTTACGCTCCAACGTTTCATCCTCTGTTGTGCTTCAGAGCTCCAGCACAGTGGTCTGTCCTGGGGAAGCCTTTTGGACCAGATCTTTTGATGTGCCTTCCTGAAACGTGGCCTTGAATGACTAAATACTGTATGGAGAAACACAACCACACCCCAGTGCCTGCTCAGGGAAGGTCCAAGGATGAACACCTTCCCCAGACAGTGCTCAGCTGCTGCTGAGGCTCAGCCTACTCTGGCTATCAAAAATAAAAATGGGAAAACACTAAAGATTTGGGAACTAGCCTTTTTGACGAAGGTGATGTCCAGGACCACGATATGCTCACCCACCACCTTCCCAGAATGATTCTCTTCTGAAAATAGAAACAGACTCCTGTCTGCAATTGGAAACACTTTAAAACAGGCAGAGGGAAAACTTGTTTTTGTGTTTAAGCATGTGCAAAATGTGCAGAAGGATTCAAACCTGGCTGAGACGCCTGTGTCACCAAACCAGGAAAAACCTCTCTCAGGACAAAGCTCCCCACTTTATACAGACTCATCACAACTTGTGCCCACCTGAGCGGGTTCCACGGATCACACGTGGCCCTGCAGGGCCCGATGTCAGCTCCTGTTTGGAGAAGGACTCCTGCACACGGATGCCTCATGCTTTTCAAAGCCCGTTCCCAGCTGTGCCACTTCCTGGAGCAGGACCTGGGGACACGGAGCACGGCAGCCCTGGAACAGCTCAGCTGAGCACCAGTGCCCGGGACACTGCCTTTGAGGTACCAACAGCCACTGCCACATCCCACAGAGCAAACACAGTGTCACGAACAAAAGAGATGTTTAAAAGTCCATCCCCTCATGTGCACAAGGAGACAGGTCATGCAGCTCATGGGCAACACAGGTGCTGCCAGTAGAACTTGGGGTTGCTGCAATTCTCATTTGGGCAAGTGCCCTCACAAAGTTCCCACCCCAGGAAAAGTAACGGATCCTGGTTTTCCCAGTACAGTGATAATGCTCTGTTCCATTTGCACAAGAGCTACTTCCCTTCAGTAATGGCTACCAACTCTGATCCTTACCACAATCCGCTGGCTCGCCCGCACCAGCATCATTTCAGGATGAAAGCTGCAAAGGTGAAAGAGTTTCCCAACTGAAATGGTGAGAGTGGCCTCGAAAATAGCATCGCACTAAATCCCGCAGCCAGTGAAAAGCCTCAAAAGGCATTTGCTGCACATGGACTCTTTGAATCCAGTAACTTCCCTTTTCATCCCCTTGAGTCCACCGAGCAGTGAGAGAAAAGTCTTCCAAACGCAGTAAAATAAAGTTCAGAGGGAGGTGCTGAATGATTTTTAGTGCTCAAGTCAGACATTCTGATACTGGAACATCCTTTAAGTAATTGTAAGAATTTTTTCTCCCACCTTCCCTCAAAGGCCTGAGGCCACTGCTGGGGGTCATGGCTGATCCCTTAGAGCACACACACAACTGCTCATCACATATGTCTTTTTTTAATTATGTGACACCAGGAATGGCTGAAACCATTTAAAGTGTGTGAAGAACCCATCAGTACAGAAGGTGCTGTTGAAAGCCAGGAACTCCCTGGTTTCCATCTGGAGCAGAGCTGTAAGACAGGCTGCTAAAGAACTAATCCACCTTTCTGCAGCAGTTGGGTATCTGGGACAGTGAGAGACTGGCAGCTGCCGGCTCTGCCACACCCCCACATGCCCAACTCCTGGAGCCGTTAATCCCAGGAACGCCAGCAGCTCACGCCGGGTTATTTTATGCTTCACTCTATCCCAGCTGGGACTGCTCTTGCAGCCCTCAAGACCACAAAATGTTTACGGGCTGGAAAAGGATTCATCTGCTGGTCCGAAACTGGAGGACAGCAACAATAAAGAATAGAAGATGAAGCCAAGTTGCCATGGCTGAGGTGGGAGCGGGTGCTGAGAGCGCCAGAAATGCGCGTGGGGAATGCAGAGGCTGTTGTGGCTCCCTGTTCCCTCCCGCAGGCAGGGAAGAGCCCACCAGGCAGCGGGACAGGGGACACACAACAAATAATCAGCTTTGAGCATCCCTTCCCCTATGGAAGCCAAACTCGGGATTCCAGGGTAAGAAAACAGGGATCAGGGCATCCCTGGGGGTGGGGAACCATCCTCAGCATGGCACTCCCCTGCTGGGAACATCCCCCTGCACTGAGCGGCGTCAGGGAGCCTTTTATCAGGGATACGCTGGATAAAAGCTCTGCTTCTGTACGAGAGTGACCGAATCTACAGGGATATTCCGTGCAAATTGTCTGGTTAGAATAATAAATAGTGGCTTCGCCTTATAATGTCGGCCGTGCACAACACGCTCATTTGTGATCCGAGGCTCCGATTTAAGGGAGGAAGAAAGGATCCTCGCCTGCCTGGAGATAAACTTAAGTAAATAATGTTTGCCATCAACTCCAAATGAAGAATGACAGTTAAATTTTATAATCATCTTCACAGCTCCAGGACTTACTTTATATTTTCTCAGGCTCATGACCCAGGGGTTGTCATAGCAACTAGGAAATCCTACCTTATCAGCCTCTTACATTTACATTCCTTACGGCTGCTTCCCTTTATGAATTAAATCCATCACGGTCTTCTATTCTCCAAATAAGAAGTTCTTAGGATTATCTCGCAGAAACAAGGATCAAATGCTTTGATTGAAACACTATGCAAAAGCTAATTCACTGGTGGTTTTCTTTAAGGGAAGATTGACTGTGCTACAAATAAATGGCTCCCATCCAAGCGTGCAGTTGGCAGCCGCTCGCAAAAAAAGTTTAGAGAGCAAACACGGTTTCTGCAGCGTGTTCATGTCGCTGGAGAATGTTTCTACATCTGGACAGTAAGAAGGGCACCTGCTCGGCCGGGCGCTCTCTTCGTTTACAGAATGTAACAAAGATTCAGTGCTCCAGAGGAAGAAATCTAAACACACCAAACACAGGTGGCCATCCAGCACGGGACAGAACCCGGGCATTGCTGAGCGCCCGGATACTCCACGCACACACCAAGGAACACGAAGGTGGCTGCCTTGCAGACACCGAGCCCACCAGCCTGGGTGTCTCTCCAAAGACAAGATGTCGCCAACAAACAGCATAAAGTCCCATTACACATAGGTATATATATATATTTGGGTGGTGGGTGAGACCATTTAATTGCTTAAATTTGATTTTTCCACACTGAATGGGCCCAGGTTCAGAGCCCAGCTCAGTATTCAGAGAGAGCAGCAGCAACATCGCTTCTCTCTGCCCTAAACAACACAGAAATAAAATAAACTTTAATTCCCAGAATGTTTTCTGCAGGAGTCTCTTGATTAACAGAACTCCTATAAACTGTAATGAATTTCAGAAAGGCAACTCCGCAGTTACAGACCTACAGGCATCAAGAGTTTAATTTACTTAATGTACTTTTTATTCATTACTGGTCCTCCACGAGAAGCTGATCACCAACTTGCAGAGTGCATTGCTTAATTATCCATGCTGCACTTCTTCAGATGAGAACTATTGGAGCTGCCTGTCAATACAGCAGGCAGGGATCGATTGATGCAGCCAGAGCCATGCCGCTGGAATGCCAAAGACTGGCAGCAGCCCCGCGGAGTGTGCACGGAGCAAAACAATCAGAAACTCATCTCACAGACTGAAAACCCTTTCTGTTCCCAGCGATGGTATCTGCTGCGTTCACAGATGGTGAGCAGACCCCAGCACTCCTCTTCATGCACTGTACGTCTCACTCAGTGCAAACAGCTCCTCAACACCTTGTCCGGGCAGCCTGCAGCCAGCAGTACCCATGTTTTTGCTTTATCTCTGTCCTCCACACAGAGAGGACAATGGAAATGTGTGTTCCAGTCTCTGCCAGCTCCCTCAGTGCCCCAGGAAACAGGTCCTTAAGTCAGAATTGGTCCCTCAAGAAGTCTGCTCAGCTACAGAGGCCCGGCAAGGCCGAGATTCAGAACAGCACACAGTGTCAGCACAACGTATCACCTCAACGCCAGCAACTCAATAAACACAAATTACGGTTCCTTAGGCATCAGCAAACACAGACAAAATCTGCATTTCCAAGGAGTAAAGGCTCTGGGAAGCTCCAGGGCTGGCCTAGGATACCATTCTGCAGAGACATCTCCCCATCCAGACTGAAATCCTGCCCACCGACATCTTCACCAACTGCAGGGTTTCACATCTCATCTCTCCCTTCCCAGCAGCAGCGATGGTGATTTCAGGGAGAGCTGTGACAGCCTGAAGGGTGGTTGAGGATCTGTGCCCTTGGAGCCACGCTCCAAGGACGATGTCCAACGAGCTGCATTTGGTCTGAGACGTTGTAGTGGTTTGGCATGACAGATGTGGCAGTGCCAGCCTGGGACAGGAGAGACTCTGCTCAGCCGAGGGCAGAGTGAGGGCAGGGCTGGATCTGCTGGTGGCAGCCTCCATTGGCCCGCCTTCCCCAGAATATTCACAATCAGCGGATCAATAATTCATTATATAATGTGATAAAAGGTAATCCACTGTTTGAAGTCACAGCTTAAACAAACTCCACTCAGCTACAGCCCCAGTGAGGTCTCACTGAGCTCAAGATACCCAGAGAAAGGCAGGAAGAGGCAGTGGGAAGGGACAGATACATCCCTGCTCCAAAACTTCCCCTTCTCTGCTGAACAGAAACTATTCACAGCTCCAAGTTAAGCCATAAGCCCTTTGCAAAGGGATGCTAATTCAATATGAAGTAACGTAAGTCAATATTCTTGTTTCCCCTTTCATCCCTTCAGCCAATATAAACTAATACAAATGATAATGACATGGCACCCCTGACCCCTTCAATACGCTGCTCGTGTTGGCAGCTGAGTGTTGATTCTCCCCTTAAGCAGACAACTCAATTTGAGTGAAAATTAACTCAGGGCAAAGGAATACCTAAATTGTGTCAGTGCAGAGCTGCTAACACACCCCAAACAGCAGCACCACGTGTAACGCCCCTTTTTGAGACTATACACTGGATTTTCAATGCCAACCAGATGCTTTGCTTGAGCAGCCAAGGCTGGAACTCAAACACATAAAGCAGGGACACAAAGCTGATTCTGAGGGGATTGGATCAGCCTTGCTGTCATTTCTGGACCATTTGCCAAAGGTGTCAGAACTGGGAATACGAAAGGTGCTGAAGCAACCAGACCCTGAAGTACCAGATTGTGAGGCAAATGCAGCCTGTGCTTCCTTGGGCTCCTCATCTGCCTCAATTCCTCAGGAAAACCTTAAAAAGATAAATATCTATACCAAAAAAGGTCTCTACATTCCAAACCACCTCACAGGCACAGTAAGCGCCAATGGAGAGATGCATGTGAAAGGGAAAATCAAGCCTCCCACCTTTGCCGGCATCCTCCGAGCATCACAAATGCTTTAGCAAAGCTAGTGGCCACAATAGGGGCTTGTTCTTCACATAAAAGGCCGCAACAGCGCACAAGAAACCCCGCTGATAGTTAAAAGGCACAGATCCAAGGTCAGCCAGGCTTGGAGCCAAGGCTCCAGCAATAAACCGCCAGATCTGTTCTGAAGTGGACAAAGTAAAAGACCTTTTAATTGTAGAGCTCTAGAAGTCTTCCATATTAATTTAACGTTCACCTTGAAAGGTGATCTCTCTGCAGACCCTCCGCAGAGCAGGAGGACGGGGGAGACCACTGGCAGCAAGGGGGAATGCTTCTCCCCAGTGTTTAACCACGTGATAATCAAGATTATAAGAGAAAGGCCGCCAAATTGACGTCCCAAAGCCAGCCATCATGAAGGCAGCATGCCCAAAGCTCCTGCAAGCCTGTTCATGCCTTTACACCCTGCCCCATCCGCTCCCTACATGAACATCAATCCCGCACCTGAGGATCTGTAGGTTCTACAAGAATAGTTACCGTGGGAGAGGCTTTGTTCGTAAACTGAGTGAGAAAGTTCATTACATGATAAAAATTCCAACCGTGCTACCGGGATGTAAATTGCCTTTGTACCCGGAGCTGACATCTTAAACAGTTTAATTTAGGTACCGCTCTCAGCAGCGTTGGGTGTCTGCAACAGAAACAGATGCCTTGAATCATTTCAAAGTATGCTCCTGTCAGAAATGTCCTTTCTGACACCAAAATCAATTTCCTTCTCCTTTACTAACTACTTTTCCAAAAATAGAAGGGGAAAAGTTGCCTCATTTTATCTATTGTGAGCGGCACAAGACGTGCTTTAGGCTCCAAGGAGGAAGATGGCAGCGCACGGCACGTGCGGCTGCGGTAATTAGTGCTATTTTGATAGAGCAACTGGCAACGAGAATGAACCTGATCCATCTTCATTATGGAGATCTATAAAACCTTTGACAAGCCTTGTGTAAAGGCAGACAGGCTGCTTCCTCGCACCCACACCGGCGTTCCCGCACAGGCGGCGGGATCCACGGCGGCTCCAGGAATGGCGGCGGTGGGAATGCAGCCCTCCGAGTTCTCCCTCTTCCTGCACACTTCATGGAGCTCAGTTTGAGCAAACGGAATGCACGGGGCCGGAATTATTTTCCGCTGATGGTCAGATGAACACCTCAGCAGTCCCCAAGACCTCGCTGTGCATATTTGAGCAGCTGTTGTAAATCACGGCTCTTCAGCGGGCTGCAAATCCAATTAAAACAAGAGGCACTGCTACCCAGCGATGTGCTGGGCACAAAAACATCCTTCCACCTCTAACAAGCTGCACCAATGAAAGCCTTTCCTTGCTCTGCAGAAGGCTGGCTGCTGCCACGGCAGCCCCGTCCTGCCCCGTGGCTGTGGAGCAAAGGGACAGGGCCAAGTGCCACCACTCCTCCTCCACAGCCGCGCCCAACGCAAACCATCCCCAAGTGTGGTGATGCTGCTACATGGTACCGCCAGCAGCCTTCTTGCTCTTCAGCACATCTGAAACCTGCCCCATTCCCATCTTCCCACAAATTCCCTCACCTCTGCTCCCACTGGTGTAAGTCAACGGCCCTGACCTCCTGGGGAAAGCCCTTCAGCAGCTGGAATTGAAATTCGCTGGGAATTTGGCTTGCTCAGTGACAACCTGGCATCCAGACATCAGCAGGCTGACTTGGTGAAAGACACCCTCCTCTTAGGGGCAATGAGAGACCCAACCCCACCCCATCTCCCATGCTGGACAATGTGCTCATGAGACCCACAAAGAGGCAAGAGCCATAAACCCTGAGGGTTTGGGTCACACAGAAAACAAGGGGCACTCCTGAAAGTGACTTCCCTGAGAATGCCAGCACTGACATCATCACACAGGCTACAGGTGGACTTGGCAGTGCTGGGGAAATGGCTGGAGTCAATGATCCTACAGGTCTTTTCCAACCTGAACGATTCCATATGGGTTCTATGATAGTGGCTTCAGGAAGCCCTCACAGATCCTCAGCCCACGGACAATGTGACCATTGCCAGCTGCCTCCTCCAGCAATTTAAAATGCTCTGTTAGTTTAACTCCTGCCCTGAACACACCGAAGTATTTCCAAGACTGCTTCCCTGCAAACACACTGTGCCAGGGTCTACAGCCAGCATTCCCTCTGCACTCAGACAGGCAAGCAGGGCAACATTTCCTAACAGTAATTTTTTTAAAGCTATACAAAGGAAAAATCTGTGAGGATTTGTGTTCTAAAAGGAAACATGACGTGGAAAAACAAGCTCAAAACAAGTAAAGTGACAAAAACGCAGCCCGAAGTTCCTATTCCTGACAAATGGCTTCAGAGGTTCGGAACTGCACGATGGATCAGCTGGGAAGGGCATCTGCATATCCCATTAACGCGGCCGGGAGAAGGGGCCTTCGGCAGCCACAGCGCTCGCCATCATATTTTAAGTTTATTTTTCCTTGTCTGACCAGTTCCCGCAGGGCAGGGGGGTAATGACGGCACTTCATCACCAGCAGTGGCGGGTCTTTCCATCCATCCTGCGAGCGACAGCTGCGTCCCCGCGTCCCCAGCCGTCCCGGTGCTGCGTGGGCGGCGGGCGCTGGGCCCCGGCATGGAGTGCCCTGCAGCCATTACTCACCAAGCACTTTCATTAACAAACTGCCCTTAATTACAGCGGTAATTGCAAAATTATTTCACAGCAGCAATTACTCTTCTCAGCCCAATCCAGGCTATTTAAGCAGGGCATTGTCTCTGAAAATGGCACCGAGCCAGCTCATCTACAGCCCAGGGTTCTCATTGTGTCGTGCAGTCCCGAAATGGAGCACCCCAGGATGGCAGCTCCGGGTGGGGGGAGAGCTGCCCGTGCCTGTGGGGGTCCGACCTCAGGGTGGGACCCTGTGTGCGTGGGGGACAGAGCGTCCCAGCACAGGTGACCACCCTGTCATGACAGGGAACAAGGAACTGGCTCATGAAACCAGAGGAAAGAAAGGTCAAGAAGGGACAAGGCCTTTTGAAACCAAAACTTGGAGCTTTCCTGCACAATTGTTGGTTTTCAAAGTTCACCATTTAAAGGATGATCCCAGATCATCCTGTAACAGCACAAGATCAAGACAAATGGGAGGTTTTCTCCAAAAAAGACTACAGCTTTGTTAAAAACTTCTCATAGATCATCCTTATAACAACTTTACAGCCAGGAACTGAATCTATTTCATTTTGATCATTTCAAATACTCCATTAATGAGAAAAATTGAGGCATATTAGTCAGTGATCTGAAATACTGAGGAAGCTCAAGTTCAGGGCAAGGCTGTGAGTGATTCCCGTGTCTGACGAGTCAGGGGAGAGAAAACGGGATGATGACGATGCACCACTGGGAGAAACTGCAACTCGAGTGTTTGAAACTGCCAGAGGGCAGGGCTAGATGGGATATTGGGAAGAAATTCTTCCCTGTGAGGGTGGTGAGGCCCTGGCACAGGGTGCCCAGGGCAGCTACGGCTGCCCCTGGATCCCTGGAAGTGTCCAAGGCCAGGTTGGACGGGGCCTGGAGCACCCTGGGATAGTGGGTGGCATCCCCGCCTGTGGCACAGGGTTGGATTGAGATGATCTCTCAAGTCTCTCCCAACCTAACCCATTCTGTGATTCATTGCCTGAACCCTGTTGTAAAAGCCTCAGATTGGTCAGATTTGCTCAATTAATTCCACACTCTTCCTTGCTTCTGCTGCTTTCTAACATCTGAAGTAACTATGGCAGCTGCCAGCATGCAGAGAAACATCCAGCATAGACAAATTCACGCAAAGTTTTCATGTAATAGAGGGGGGAAAAAAAATCAAACAGCAAAGCAACCTGCAATGACCTCAGCACCTCTCGGCTTCCCGAGTCCTACACACCAGCCGTGCTACAATGCATCTTTAATGCCTGACCTGGTTATGTATATGCAAATATTGGAACAGCACCATCTCCAGTGCTCTGGGTGTACCTGATCTGCAGACACAGGGGCTGGCTACTGCTTTGGGTTTCCAGCCCATTGCATTTCTCAGTCCCTCCTCGCTGTGCTGCCGCCAACGCCATCTCATCAGGCTGGAGATTCCTACGGCGAGATGCTTCTGCAGATTGAATGCTGGGGTCTGGGGGTTTTTTGAATCCGTGTAATTTTGGAAATTCTAGGGTAATTTTGGAAATTCTAGGGTAATTTGTTTGTCAATTTATTAGAAGAACACAGCACAGACCTGCCTCTGCTCAGGGCAGTTGGTACAACAAGAACATTTCCCTGCAGAATCTCATACTTGGAAACTGCTGATGGATGGAGAGGGGGAGCTCTCACACCCAGTCAGCTGAACCACACGAGGTGGCAGCTTGGCCAATGCCACCCCAGCACCCCGGGCAAACAGGATGGGAAGTATCAGCACCCACACAGCGAAATGCTGCAGCAAGCAGAGGGGCGGGTGCCCACTGGGCAGTGCGGACACACAGCCACCAATATGTGCTCTTTAAGAGCTCAAGTATTTCAAATCACAGTACATTTATGACCACAGTGTTACTGCACTTCTTTCTCAGTCAAAGCAGAGACATTCAATAATCACCCAGGAAAGCACCATCTGTTATGCCTTATAGCTTAATTAAACTAAAATACAGAACTCCTTAATTCTCCCGCCTCATAAAGATAAAGGTCATCCCACAGCTTTACTGTCAGGTATCCTGTACAGAAAATGCAGAGGTTGGAACTTCTCTCACCCAGGCATCACTCAGATGTGGCACCATCCACCCAACACACACAAACATAATTCCAGCAGCGTAACAATGGACTGATGTGTGGCTGGAGGACTGACAGCCAGGGTGGAGGGACAGTTCACCCCTTCAGCACAAGGGTGCTGCCAGGACTGGACCAGGCCAGCCTGGGCAAGCCCTCCCTGCCATCCAGACCCCTCCTCATCCTGGCCCCGAGCACCTGGAGTACACTGCTCCAAAGAGCTGGAACACCAGCACCAAGGACTGTGCTTATCAACAAGATCCTGTTAGAGGCGTTTGCCCAGGCTGCCCTGTTGTCCCATGGAAGTGCCCACAACAGCAACACTGATACTTGAAAGTGCCCAGCACCTCTGTGTGCCCCATCCTACAAGCCCTCTGCACTGGGATGTCCCAGACAGAGGTCTCTTGTACTGGAAAAGCACCCCAATACTCAAATGAGAACCAAATACTGAGCACCTGAACCGGAGTGACGGCTCCAAGGCGGCGGTGAGATGGGAGGAAGTGCCAGAGCCACTCGTCATTTTGGGAGTGAAACAGGAACTGAAAGGTTCCCTTTTGAGAGGCCATGGAGGAGTCACCCAAGCTCTGTTTTTCTTCTCTTCTGCATTCACATACAGAGAAATGGTGACAAAACCGAAAAAAAGAAACAAAACCGAATATGGAACGTGACTGAATGGGTAGGGCATAACCCAGCCCCAGCCCCACTGCAGGCACTGCCAGTGCCCCCCCACCAGTCAGCTCCATATGAATGGGAAATTCCAGCCCCTTCCCTCCCCTGAGGCCCCTGCCTGGCCTGCCAACATGGATATCAATCCTAGTCCTGTTTTCCTGGGCCGCTTGGTGGCCAATGACTCCACACTCAAAGCTCCACTCTCCCCAAAGCTGTGATGCTCCAAACCTTCCTGCACCATTAGTGCTCTCCTCGGAAAGATCTGCTTTGGTCTTTCAGCACGAACCCCAGCAGAAGCCTCGCTAACGCAACCAAAATTCAATTATTGGCTTGTCAGCTTTCACACGTCTCCTTGTTGAGGCTTGGGTACGAGGACTGGGGAAATAAAACCTGTCTGAGAGGTACAAAGCCCTCAGGCTGCCAGAGCACCTCCATGAGCAGGACTGTAAGCTGCATGGAGAGGGATGAGATGCTCCTCTGAAAGACGAGGGCTAACAGAGAGTATTGTGTGATTATGGGGGGTTTTCTTGCTTTCTGCTTCCTGTAGGTGGAGGCAAACTCCTTGCTGAAAAGAAGACAGACAGGAAAACAGCCGAGAGGTACCTGCAGCAGCTGCCAGAGAAGAGCCCGCACATCTCTCCTGCAGTGCGATGGCTCCTGCACAGGAGCACCCGCACCACGCCCCCCGCCCCCAAAACCAGCTCCCAGCTCAGGGACTTGTGCAGCCCCACCCGTGGTACCAGAGCCCCAACTGCCCCGAACTGTCCCCGTAGGGTGGCTGCCCCACAGCGCTCTCTGCAGAACACCTTGAATGCTGGTTTTGGCAGCCCAGGGATCACCCTGGCAGCCGGGCAGGTGCCATCAACTCGCCCATTTTCTGCCTCCCAGAGATTTTCAAGCTGCCCAGTCTGTTTAGGGGTGTCGTGCCCTAGCTCCCTGGCCACTGGCATAGACAGGTTTTCAGCAGCAGCAGAGATATCCCATCCACCAGCCCCATCCTCCAGCTGCGCCAGATCCTGAGCACTCAGCATAAGGGAGGGATGCCCAACAAAGGAGGCTCAGCCACAGGGATATTGCCAAATCCCCGGGACAGAGGGCTCCCTCCCCTCAGAGCCATTCAGCTGGCTGTGAGCACCACCACAGCCTCTAATGAGCTGCCTAACCTTGCCCCTCTTCTCCACCCAGGCTTTAAAATTTAAAGCTCCAGCCAGCTCAACATGAATAGATGAGCAAGAACATCACACTGCTCACAGTGTAGGTGCAGTGCTTTATATCTTCATTAATATTTCAGTCTCTCCCATCTCCTCCTCCTGCAACTGGCCTCATTTTATTTATATCTGCAGGATACCACTCTTGCTTCTTCCAAGTTCTTATTTGCTTGGAGAAAGGCTCCCTGCCAAGGGACTGCACCTTCCTGGCACTGCCTCCATGTTCTGGCATGGGGAGAACTCCAGCCCCGAGGCCAGCTGACCAATGTGGTGCCTCTGCCACCATTGGATCGCCACATTACTGCCAAACAAACGACATTTGGGGTGGCAAATGGGGTCAGGCCAAACCCGAGGGCAGATCCCAGGTTCCCGAGGTCGTGCTCCACACATCGAGGCCCATCAGATGGATGGCACAATGGAGGTCTCTGAGCCCTTGGTCAGTTGATACCTTCCTGACTTGATTACGAAGAAATTAAATTATACAAATATTTCATTAAATATCTTTTTAAGCCTATTAATATTAATATCAATTCCGCCTCTTATGTGCCTGGCATTTAAAAATCCATTTTAAAATCTCAAACTAATTTAAGATTTACATCTAGAATACAAATCAGCGAGCAAGACTCCCCACTCTCTATTTTGCCTGGCACCCATATCTGCCCAGTTACTCTTAGATGTCACTTGGTGACACTCACAGAAGATGAATATTCAAAGCGTGCTCTCGCCTGCAAATGTTTTACAGCTTTCCGGCCACTGAATTTGTTTAAAGCCGCAATTATACCGAGCAGCCAGTCCCTAGAAGACCAAAGTATTCTGTTTGTCTGCACGTCACCACATCACTCGCACACTGATACGGTTTCAAATTAATAATCAGAATTCTGTGCTGAGGGAAATAAGTGGTGTTACAGGCACGGGTGAGTTTGCTTTTCTGTCAGATGGAACCTCGAAGGGAGGCAGTCAGAGATGCCACCACCTGGTTCCCGAGCGATAGCCTTGCCTTTTCTCCTTTCCTACTGAACTGCCTCAGATTTACAGGCACTCCGTTTATTTATTCCAAGAGCCACTTTTTCTGCAACCATCTTGCACTACACACAGCTTCTTTTTAACCATCCAGAAGCCCAGGGAAAATGAAAAAATTATCTTTTCTGAGCAGCCATCCAACAAATGAAAGGCGAACAGAAAATTAGCATCGTTTAAACACTGGTACATCAAGGAGGACAATTGGGAGAGACTTCTCATGCTGGCCGAGCTCTCCAGTGCCTGAGCCCCTGCCCAGGTTCTCTTGGAGGTCAATATTCCCCAGCTGGCACAAAAAACCCCCGCTGTTGGTGGCCAAGGCACTTCCCCTGACACTTCTCTGTTTCCCAGGTGCTCCAGGCACCAGGGAGGAGCATTCCCAGAGGAGCACAGACACTGAGCGGTGCAGAAACCCAGCAGGGTTATCTGAGTTCATGTCCTTTGGTGGCAGCCCATCCACGGCAATTTCTGTTCAGCTCACATGGTGACAAATGATGATGGAAGAACCCTACAGGCCATCTTTTCTGAAGACCACACCTGTACAGACCAGGAGGGGACTGCAGGGCAGTCACTCATCCTTAGGGAGAGCACACCGTTATCACACAGGGAAGGAGCCTGCCCCAGGGATGACCAAGAGATGCTCAGCATCGATCCACAGGGCTCAGTGTTAGTCCACGGCTGATGCTGCAGCCCCACTCACTGGAAAGACAACAGGGAACCCCATGGGCACCCCATCTCCCCTGGTCTGGGGGCACTGGCACCACAGCGTGACCGAGCTGCTCCTCAGACCACAGTCCCATATTTCAGACTTGGCTGCTTGGGAAGCCGCAGGCAGCTCTAGTGCTCAGACTTCCTCCCTTTTACCTCCGATGACTCACGAGCTTGTATGAAAATATTTTCTTTATAGCTGGCAAAATTTGAAGCCAAATTTTCCTTCCCTCTTACTAATGCAAGTGTAAGTGCTGCAGATGCAGTCAGGGAGCCGCTCCTCTCCTATCCAGCTCGCAAACCTAAAGGATCACACGACACATTTTGAAGGGCAACACCCAATTAACATCATGCTAAATAAAACTTCCTTTCATGCAGAAAAAACAGCACATCAGCAAACCCATGGACTTCACACCAGTACTGCCTGGCTCGCAATCAAGGCAGAACACAAGCAGGAACACTGTGGGAGAAGCTGGATCTGAACCTGAGCTCTGTGCTGACCACATCCACTGGCACTTTGGCAAAGAGGGAGAGGAGCCAGGCAGGAGAGCACGGAGTCAGCCCAGGACTGAGGGAAGGAGCTTATTCCCATCAGCACTGCTGGCAATCCTTAAGACATGGCTCTGCAGCTTCGTGCCAAGTCACTCTGGTTTCTGGATGTCCTCTCTGCAGCTCCAGTCCGTACCAGCTAGCCAAGAGACAGCGAAGGAAGGCCCTTCTCTGCATGATCTGTACCTTAAACCAAACATCATTATCCTTTTGAACCAGTGACACGCAGCTAAAAGAGATATTGCTGGAGAGAAGACTCAAATAGCACTTTGCTATTTGCTTGATACAGCACGGCCTCCCCAGGGCCTGGCTTGGCGATGTCTCAGCCCTGCCCCAGAAGCATTCCGAGCGTTACCAACGCCCTCACCTACGGCACCCAAAACACACGGGATGCCCCATCCCCGGTGAGAGGCAGCATCCCTGATGGAGCATCCCTGTCAGACTGGCCACTGCACTCCCTGCCCCAAGCTCCTGTCCTCCCTTCAGGGTCACCCTGCGAGATCCACACACCTGCTGCACCCCACAGCTCCATTCTCATGGCAGGAAAGGCAAATCAAACACCAATGATCTTTATCTCATGCATTATTTCTCCTCCCATCTAAATGACACAGCAACAAAAAGCTGCCGACGAAGTTCACCGAGCTTCACTTTATGGCACTAACAAGATCAGAAAACAATTCTCTGTCTTCTTGTCACATTAAGTGTTTCAATATCCAACTCAGTGTTTCCAGTCTAAAAATTTATGAATTCAGCGAGCAGCCTGTGCAATATCTTCCCATTCTATCCATCTACTAAGGAAAGAAATTACACTGGCCATTTGTCATGACCGTCATTCCAAAGATAAGTAACGACTGAAATAACTTTAACTTACCTTAAGAACTGCAGCCACCATAAAAAACAGCTGCATGTGCAGGTTCTGTCATGCTGTAGTACGAGATTACTTTAATTTGATTACTCAGAACAAAGGTAGTAGAGGACCTAAAAACCAGGGCCAATTTATCATACTGCAGAGCCACTGTTATGTTTGGCTCATGAATGTTATCAGTGTGTAGCTAAAAAACACATCAACTGTGTAAGAGAATTTACAGAACTTGTAATTTTCCTCTAAGCAGCACTGAAGAAATGAGATTTGGGTTGGGGAAACTTGAGTTTCATTCCCAGTTGGCAATGGCACACACACCCCTTTGGTTTCAAAAGTAAAGGGCACAGGTAGTTGTTTTTCATAAGTAAAAAGTGGAAGGGAATATGCAAAGTGCTGTTATTTAGAAGAAAATTGCTGGGAGCATTTTTGCTCACCCAAAGAACCTGCTGGCAGCTGGCACATCCCAGCCCATGGCAGAAGGGCCACATTTCCCTGTGGGCAGCTCAGCTCGGCTGTGCCCACGCTCTGCACTGTGTGAAACTCATGGCATTTGCACAGATGTGTTTGGGTCCAAGACACACACAAGCAAGTTCAAGTGGCTACAGGAGGAGATAACGGGACAGCCAGTCCCATTCTTCAGCTGCATGTTTAAGCCTAATAACAGAAATGCTCACCTGCCATCGAAGCAGCATTTCAATGCTCAAGAAGGCTTAACTTCACAAGCGATGGGGGCTAGCTAATCCTGAGATGTCACCAATTTCTCCTCATTAGTTATGCACACCAACTGATGCGGGATGAAGGGCTGGAGAACAAGGAACAATCGGGCAGCAGGGACAGGAGGAGCTGAGGAGATGCCGGGGGTTTGCCAGACAGAGCCCCTGGCCAGCTGGGGAACAGTTCATTGGGGCCTCTTCGGAAAGGACCAGCCAGCTGTGACCAGTCTGTCACACGAACGAGGTGACCAGAGCCACACTCATCATCTTCAGACACTCAGTTCCCCTTCTCAGCAGGACAAGGGGGGTCTGAGTGTCCCACCTCATACATCCCACCCGTTTATCTGCCCATGTCCAGGCGCAGTGGAAGCAGCTGAGATTTGTTCATTTGGAGCAGAGCCCACACCTATCAAGGGTCAATTAATCTGCTTGTCCAAATGCAGAGAAAGGAGTTCAAATTAAATCTTGAGGCTCAACTGCCTTAAAAAATTCCTTCTCCTGAGGGCTCGGCTTCAAACAGCCATCACAACACAGCAAAATAATTAATCCCTACTCAAACAGGGACTAAATGAGACTATGGGACTAAATGAGTTGGGGAATGTCTGAGGAGGGTTCTCAGAGGAGCAGCGAGGAGCAGCACGCACACAGTCTGTCAACACTGATGCTCACCAGTACCAGCTATGAAATTTCCCCAGATCAGTGGCTCCAGCCTGCACCAAGTGATAAAGAAAATCCACCTCTCTGAAGCACAAATAAGGCAGAAGTGCCAAGACAGGAAGAGAGCAGGGCGCAGCCCGACAAAGGGAAACAGAGCCTCCAGATTCACTTCTGCAAAGGACTGAAGACATGCCATGCCAAGGGCTCACTTCATAAAAAACCCAGGCTTCTCTTCAGCATCACTTTGCAAAACTTCACATCTGAAGCAGAAACCAAGGGCAAAACTAATCAAAAGGATACGGATGCTATGCGTAGAATGGGTAGGATGGGGGGGAAGGAGGGATGGGGGCTCTGCTCCCTGCTAAATTTAGTCTGATTTTCATCTGCCTTGAAAGTGTCAGCACTCGGCAAGGAATAAAACAAGGTTAAAGAATGTGAAGTTGAAAGCGGATGTCTTCGTGTTTATCTATAAAAGCAGCACAACTTTTAAGAGCATCATCCCAAGTGAGCGCGACGCAACGCTCAGCTGCCAATTTGCATAGCAAACCAGTTCGGAGAGAGGCTCTGCCAGCATGTCCACAGCCCACGGCCTCCCAAACACCCGCAGAACCCTCCTCCTCCTCCTCAGCAAAATCCTCCTGACACCCACCATGCAGCCCTGTTTAACCAAAGCAATTCCCCATCTGAGCAGGGTTGGGTTTGTGACCTCCCAGTACAGTGCAGAGGCACTAAACAAACACCAAGAAAACAAACTGCTCCTCAAGTTGTCTTAGGACTTTTAGGAAATTCAAGGGACTTTTAAGTCCCTGTCACTGACTCACTGCAGTGCTTCCAGCACATCAGCACTGCAGAGCCAAGGAAACTCCAACAAGACTTGGAGAAGTTTCACTCCACAGCTTCTCCCAAGTTTCGACAAGACTAGACTACATATGGCTACTATTTTCTTCACAGCGTGTCTCATACCACCGCTTGAGAGAAACCCAAAAATCCCACATAAAATCTGTGGACAGGCTCTAAGTCGTGGTTAACCACCGAGGATCATCTCAAAAAGAAATCTTGGGGGATTTGGCAAAGCAGGCGGAGAACCACCAGGAATCAAAACAGGCTCATGACTCATCTGTGGCATATAACTGGCGAGAGGCACCACGTACAAGTGAAACAATCCTGGAGCCTTAACGAGCTTGACTCAAGATAGGAATACCAGCACTTCTTTCCTGAGAAAAATGACACCAGCTACAATAAAGGTGCCCAACGTCAAGAGGCTTCCAGCGTTATTGATAAATTCTACAAGTTTGTTAATAAAGGCTGCAAATTACCAGGCTGAAACCTGTCATTTACTAATCAAATTTAAGACTCATTTTCCTCCTACAGACACAAGATGAATTATTAATTCCTTCATATCACAGGTTGAGGAGCAGCCTCCAACACTGCAGAAGATGAGATCTTGGAAGCTTCCCACCAGCAGCACTTAGGGGTAGCCACTGCAGCTGACACCTTGGTAAGCCTGGGGTCTGACACCGTGGCACTGAAGGGTCCATGACACCAATTTTCACTGGATGAAAATTTCACTTGGATTTATAGCCAGAATCCAACGCAAACATGAAGTGCCAAGAAGGAATTCCCCCACCTGTGCACTTCAACACTGCCAAGGGTTTGGGAGTCATCAGGCTTTGGTGGCTGTTTTATTCCAGCCTCTAACGAGTATCCCGACATCGTAACACCAGGATTAACTGTCCCAGGCAGATCTCCCTGAGCACTTCTGAGGAAAAGGGAACGACTACCCAAGGACTTCCTACAAAATTACACACAGAAGCACAGCTTTAACCGAGACTCTGCTGTAGCAAAGCCATCGGATCCCGACATTCAGGGAAGCCCAAATGACGGCCTCAGCACCCGTGTTGTTCTCAGTGTATTAGACGGAAAGTTCCATGCTAATGTGACATTTTACGATCATGAAGAAAGCCCAATACTAAAATTAGAACGTAAATCAGGCACAAATATTCTTCCAGACACGCAATCAACTCGGCTTTCCACTCATCCTCCTTTATACACCGGGGGGTCACAGCGAATTCCGCCGTGTATCTGTTGGCTGCACGCACGGCTCCCTCCGAGCCCCGGCGGAGGCGCCGAGGCAGCTCCAGAGCCCTGCAAACCACACCAGTTGGCTGCAGATAAAGCCAGTGATTAGAGCGCTTGGAAATATCCCTCTAAAATCAAGATTGGAAGATAAATCCTGCAGAGTCTGGGCTATTTATCCCACCACATTCCAACCGCAAGGCATGCCGGGGAAGGAACGACTTTAAATGCAGCATCAGCTCGTAAAAGCAACAGTGTTCGCCCCGGAAAGGCCATGGTGAGCCCAGGGGCTGTTTGGTGAGCAGGAGGCAGCCTTGAGGACAGGCTGCACACAGAGAAACTTTGAATTAATCCAGTCAACCTGCACCAAGCCCTGTAAAATATTACCCATTTGTGTCCAGACCTGCACAGCCAGCAGGTGGATCTGACAGCGGTGTCCACACCAGGGGGAAAAGCCCATAAATCCAGCTGAAATTCCCTGGCTATCAAGGAAAACCACCAAACCACATACAAACACAAACTTTGAATCAATATGCAATGAAATATAAGCAGGCCACCACAGGCCTTGCAAATTAAACAGCATGTTCACAGCGCATCACAACTCGGCGCATTAATAATTAGCATGTTCTTTGTTTCGAATTCAATGAATTTATATCATCCTTCAACACTGTTTAGCCAAAGCAAATAAAAAACAAGAAAATCACATTACTTTTTCCCATCCATACAGAAGGATCTGTATATTCACATTCAAATTTGCCATCGTGGATTAGCTGAAGGCAATTACTCGACTTGCTGAATTCTTTTACAATAATTTAAAAAGAGAACTCCAGTCTGTTCTAATAAGAAAAATGAAATCCCATTAGCTGCGTCTCCCATGTATATTAACATTTCTTTTGTTTAGAAAGGTTAATATCCCCCAAATAAAGGAGCACAGACTGCCTGTTAAAATAATTACATCATGACATTTCCAAAGGGTTGGCAGATAGACATGGTTTCCAGCAAAGAAACAAACAAAATAAGAGGGCTTTTCTAAAATTACCCAGGCTTAAAATATGGGAGGAATCAGTGTCTCTGGATGTTCCAACAGCTTTTGGGTGGTTGGACTTTCCTAAAGGAAACACTTTCCAATCCCTGCTCCCTTAATATATAATCAGTCTTGTCTAGTTATGTGGTTTGGGGAGGTTGGACCTTCAGCAGAACACTGAAAAACCCCAAATCCACTGGTTTTCTGTAGAACTCCACCAGACAAGAGCAGAGAGGGCCAGGCTGAGCTTCCACTCAGCAGAGAAGGGAGTCTTGGATCCCATCAACACAACAGAACATTTGAGCAGCACGAGGCAAACACTTCATAATCAGAAACCCAGCAATATTTAAAACACTGTGATCCCAGGAGTCCTCAGATCTGAGGGGTCAGCGCCTGTAAGTGCTGCTGAAGGCAGTGCCAGCCCCTCCTGGCTGATGCACAGCAGCACTGTGAGAAATACGCCCGTGAGAAACCCCCTGCACACCCCTTCATCTGGAACTGGGAATGTTTCCTGGTGATCTTCCATGACTTGTTTAACAATTTTCAGATGAAGAGAGCAAATAAACTCTCCACCTGCTCAGTTCTCACCTGTGATTAGACACTGGCACCAATCATGGAACCCTCCCTGTCCTCCTCCTCCCTGCTCCATTCAGGGGACCCAATGGATTTGCTTTGGGCCACCTCTAAAATCACATTTGGCTGTAACACCATTTGTGGCTTCTTGCAAAAATCAGCTCTCTTCATTGCATGAAATATTTGCATATTTTAAAGCGCTTGAAAAGCAACAAATGTTACAGTTTCCAAATGATTTTGGAACAAGCACATGTAATTAGCCCTGTCTAACAAATCTGCTCCCGACTGTGGTAGTAAACAACTGAATTTAAGCCAAAACCTGTTTCAGAGACATCAAATGTCAAGGTCTGACTCCTGTTCTAACGCCCCAGCCTGAGCCTGGCAGGTAATACCTCCTTGGGGCTTATTTGCTTTGACTAAGCCGTGTTAGAGGATGAGATGCCCTTAATTCTGCGGATTCCTCGTGCAGTAAAATGCATCGTTGGGTTCCCACAGTCTCCCATGGCAATTCCACTGCAGCTTGCATGGAGCAAACATGGTATCTGGGCTACAAAAACCGCTCCAAACCCACCCAAAGTGCCACCCCTCACCCCGGGCCGCCCTCCTCTTTGGGCTCCCGCACCAAGGCAGGAACAAGCCGCGAGTACAGTGCTGCGAGTTAACTTATCCTGGCAAATTTTGGAAGTTACTTAAACAAATCTGCTTATGATGACAGCAGTCAGCAACGGATTTGAAGCCAGACCTGTTTGTGAGCCCTCCAGTCAGGCTCCCACTCCCACGCGGCAGCACCTCGGGCGGCAAAGCAGGGTGACAGAAGCTGACCTGCTCCCACGCAGAGCTCGTGTGGTGACAGCAGAGCCTCCCACGCTCTGCGGGCGTCTGTGCCCAACAGGGCAGGGAGATGAAGAGCTGCAGCTCCCCAGTCAAGCCCCAGCTCCAGCAAGCAGTGGGAATGCAGCTCTGAAACTGAGACAACCTCCATGCTGAAGACATCCAAACAGCCAACACCAGAGATGCTCATCATCCACAAGAAGCCAAAACTGCTCCACAGCTTCCTTGCTCGGCAGCTGGCAAGGAGAGGGGATTCTCCTTGGCATGGCATTTGTGACACAGGCAGAAAACCAAACCCTCTATCTAGTTTAACCAAGGGGTTCTTGGCAACTCCAAGCTGGGAAGAAACACTCCGCTCCCAGGGCAGGATGCTCTGGAGAAGGTCAGACCCATACCCAGGTGTCAACAGCTTCTCAACGCAGTGCCAAACCCAAGCCTTGAGACAGAAGGTGACATGCAGGGAGAGAATCAGGACACCATCACTGGCTCCCTCTCCTTTCTGCTCTGAAACAAGGAGAGAAACTTGTGTTTTTGCAGAACTCTCTTCGACGTGATTTCTGTGAGAGCATTGGACCACAGTACTGCACTGTAAAGAGGTTTAATACTGATGATGAAAATCCATCTTTTCTTATTGCCTCTTCCATGGGCTGGGAATAAAGACTGCCTTCATCCCGAAAAGGTCATGTTTGCATTTCTGGTAAACACAACACTTTGTTTTTTCCTCTCCACCCAATATGCTCAAGTGAGTCACATCTGGCTGACTTGTCAAAAGATAGTGAAACTTTGAGGAAATGGTGCTCCACAGATGTTACTGCCTAAAAATAGCCTTGCCACAACTGATAACAATTTTCCAGCTCAGTGGCCAAATATTCTGCTCCAAGGCATGTACTGCCAATCGAGATTATTGCAGATGGCAAGTTCAGCGACTAGTTTCTTGCCCTGTAAAAACTTTTCTCTCCTATCATCTCCTGTCAGCACAACCACTTGAAATCATTCCAGAATTTCAACACTCCTACAGTTCCCTCACAGAGCTGAGACCTATCTATCACAAAAAAAAATTCAGTGCTGCTTAATCTTCATCTTCCAAAGGAATAATTTTCAAATCAGGTACCTGTAATAAACAGTTGTTCTCTTACAAATTCATACGAAGAAAAGTGCAGATTTGGCATCTTGGGGTAGTATCTTTCCAAGCTGTGTCTTTAGCAGGGACACAGAGAAATAATCACATTAGGGTGTCAGCCAATAAATACTGGAGGAGCAAAGCACAGACAAAGCAATTTCTGCAAACTCTGCTTGGATTGCTTCTACAGTTATTGATAACGGAAGAACTGAATGCAAACGACGTCAGGCTGCCAAAATAAGAAAAATATCTTCCAGGAAGAATTCTATAAAATGAATACTGATATCCCATTGCCATCTAAGTTAAAACTTTGCAGAGGATAAAGAAACTTCAAAAGCCAGTGCATTTACTGTTGAAAATTCTTTACATTCCATGACTAAATCACCAGCGCCACGGAGGTATTTCCATCTCCGATTCTGCTGATGTTCACAAACTGAGCCACGCTCGTGTGGTTCACGCTGTCAGCAGAACCCCCTGACTGAACACCGTGTCATTCACGAGATAAAGTGTCCAAGAGGCAATTCACCAGGTCTTAAGCAGGAAAGAGCAATGACCTCAATCCCCTTAGGAAGAATCTCTCCCTAAAATGCCTTCAAAAAGTGAGAAAAAAGGATTCTGCATGAATCCATCATCTCTTCCTTAAGTAGCCAGCCTTAACGTCTCGCCTGCTGCACTCCTGGCCTTCAATTATTCAGCATTTAAATGGATCCCTGTCCTCTCTAACAACTGGCACACGGCTGCCCTGCCGGCGGCACCGCTCCGGTCCCGCTCCGGCTGCGGCTGCGCAGCCCAAGGGCTTCGTTTGGGCGCTCCAGGACATTGGTGCCAGCGGTGCACAACGGCCAGAACTGCAGTAAGTAACACAGCCCCCAAAAAGCCAACTTTCCTCCATGTGATTTTCTTCTCAGGAGAGGAAACATGCTCTGAATGGCACCACGGCCACCAAGATGACTGAAACCTAACCAGGAGGGACTTCATACTTAACATGATCCTTTCTGTTTGGTTTTCTGATTACTGCTTAAATTCAGAAGCCTAATGAACAGATGGAAGGAAGGTATTTTCTAAGTCTTTCACAAGCATCAATTTAACTGATGGAACCAGGAAGATATTTTTCCTCAGCGCTGCTGGAAGAAAACATAAAAGAATTTTTAAATCCCACAGCAGTTCCTTCCCTCCAGGGGAGGTGGGTATTTGATATTCTAAGTCTCCCTAAGGCAGAACTGTAGGGAAGGAAGAAGGCAGTGTTCTCAGGGGTGCTGTGCGCTGTGGGGCAGAGGGAAACACCCTGCAGCCCCATCTCTGGGCTCAGCCCATGGCGGCATCTGGATGGCAGGGCACCGACGGAAAGGGCGGGACGGGACGGGGCAGGACCTGCAGCAAAGCCCCAGTGGACACTACTGCAGTCCTGACAGGATGCTCTGCTTCCCACCCTGCAATCCTGACGGGACACTGCTTCCTACCCCACAGCCTCGGACGGACACTCAGCACTGCTGCTAAGACATGGCAAAAACTCAGAGGGTTTCTGCGAGGTTGTTCGCAAGTTAAAGAGAGTTTAAGAGGCAAGGAAGCAGCACTCATAGCTCTTGGTGGCCTGGAGAGCTCACAGTGACGCCTCGGCATCCCCGCCAGCTCCCTGCAGCAGCCGCCCAGCGCGAGCTCTCCTCGTCCGCTACGGGAGGCACAGGGACGACACAAGCAGAACACGCCAGAAATAAACATCTCGCAGAGAAAGTTTTGTAAAATCTCCTATGCCTGTCACATCCAAATGTTCTCTGCAGAGACAGATGGTCCAGGCTTCTATTAGCAATGAATAATGAAATGTGAAGTGGAAGGTGTGAGATGCTGCTTAACCTTGCTTCACCCCAGCACCCTCAGTCCTGAACTGTACAGCATTTGATATTTTTGTGTTGTAAACCACCAAGAAACACCACAATAATCACAAGTTTGCCATGCACTGGTTGTTTCACTGTCTTTAAAAACAAACCTGTTCCTATTTTAGCGTTCCTCAAGACTGGCATAGCTGAACCATCTGCCATGAAATCACGCTGGAGCCAGCCACAAATCAAAGGAGGCACCCAGTGAGCATCCCACCATCCTTCCAAGCCACACCAGCCACCTCCTCACACCTCATACAAAGTTATCATGGATAAACAAGTGGTCCTGGACTTCACCGCAGGCTGGGGGATCAGCTGCGACATGGTCCCCCATCTCTCCTGCTTGCTCCTGGGTCCCCACACCGGTGGGATCGTGCAGTGGGAGAGACACTGTGGGCTGGGAAGGAACCTGGCAAGAGCAGGCACAGCCAGGAGCTGTTTCCAGCTGGAGCAGTGCCCGGGCTGGGCACTGCAGGCTCCCTGAAAGACACAACCTGTGCAGAGAGACTGAGCTGAGTGGAAAAGAGACGGCTGTTCAAACACCTGAAAGGCAGCTGTGGAGTCAGGAAAACACATCCCTCTGCACAGACACCACAGGCCTGGCAAGCTGCAACAGGTGAGACCGCAGCACGGAATGTTTATGCAGGCCCACAGAAGTTAAACACCAAAACAGACAGCTCGAGGCAGTCTCGGCTGTTTGAAAGGGCACTGCTGGCTGTGCCAGGAGCAGATCAGGCACACTCGGGGGCCCAGCCCTGAGCTCAGTGCCCCATTCACCCAGGTTTGCCCTCTCAAGCCCATCCCCATGGAGCAGCACCAGCACATCCGCTCAATATGCCACTCGTCACGTTGGAGCAACGGAGCTTTTAGAGAGAATAATCTAAAACTATTTAAAACATTTTGTTCAAATTAATGGGCTATTTCACACAAAAGTGTGTTCCCTAGAGCTGTGTGCATTTGCAAACGTGCTTGCTTAACCGGTTTTAGCAATTTGTAGACAAAAGTTTGGCAACATGATACGCTCATCTGGGGAATACACATTATGTCTTACTTAGATAAACAGACATAATAGCTATTCCCCATCTCTTTTCAGCACCTCTGCTACCACTTGAATTGAGTAATACCCACAAAGGGTCGCTACCTGCACAGGGAGGAAGGTCAGAGTGGCCACAAGGGACCTGGTGTTTCATCTTGGAAGTGTAGAGAGGCTTCAGCAGCATTTCTGGGATCACCAGACGCGCAGACAAGGCTGTAAATAAACTAAGCTGCCTTCAAAATCCACTTATAATGATGCTGCCCACAGCATCCCCACTGCCCTTTCTCTCTTGCTGACAGTAATCCACAGGGTCTGCTGTGTTTTGTCCTGGCTTTATCAAGAAGTGGTGGCTTACAGGAGCAAGGGGAATTTCTACGGGAAACCAAAGGATTGCCTTGATTCCATTAGAACACTGACACTGGTAAGAAGCCACACAGTGAGTGCCCTTCAGCCAAGAAACTTTTCCTGTTGGACAATTACAGCGAAATCAAAGGGAACACACGGATTGAAGAGTCCACCTCGGGTTGTAACTACACCATAAACATCACCATGTTTTGTTTTCTTCCCAAATGAGATGAGATATAGATCTGATGCCAATGAATGACCAACAGGAACTCTACACTGAAATCAGGAGACACTGGGACTGGGGACTATTCCTGCTCGAGCAACCTGCATCCCAAATTCTGACGAAGCTGGGACATTAGAACAAGCAGATTTTGCATTTGCCTTCTCTATGCACATACACAAACACAGTCTGTGAGTGACTGCGTGTGTGTTTGTATGTACACACGGTGACTGGAGCAGTGGAGGACCCCAGCAACTATGGCAAATCCTTTCTTCAGGGCACATAAAACCCTCTTGCAGGAGCAAGTGTTTTAAATCCAATTTGCCACAACAAACAAAGGCATGAAATGTTGTGTAACCCTCACACAGGCATTTACATTCCTTATTGTTAATTTGAAAAGGGAAACCACATTTCTCCCAGGCAGATGAAGCCGAGGTCTCGTGATCTGAAGCGCGCTCGCAGCCGAGATGTTCTGCCAGAAGGACGCTTCCTAAATGCTGCAGTCAGTATTAATAGGTTTGGAAGCCTCACGGGATCAGAAGCAAAAATTAATCCAGTTTAACAAAGTCCGAGGGCACAGTGTGCTGTTATAAACTCCTGGAAGTTCATCTGAAGGTAATCAATAACTGAACAAGGCTCTTGCTACCTGTTCTGTATTAGAAACCGCAAAAATGCCAAACAAAATGTTTTGTTCCCTGCAGTACCTTCACTGACACGATGCTGCAAAAATTCCATTTCCGAGCAGCCTGACATTCACCACTGAGATGTTCAGATCCCACTGCCCCTTTTCAAAGCAATCTCCTTGCTAAGGCACCTCCCTGTGCCTCATTCCCTTCCCACAAAGTTGCTCATGATTCAAGCAGATAATTTCTTCTTTAATCAGGACCCCAGTGGAAACTAAATAAACTTCTCAGGGCCTCCAAAGAATGACGCTGCTCTGGAGAACTCGCACCTGAGGAGTTAAGGCTGTCAGATTTACCGGTATTTCATGAGAAGGTATTTACAGAAGGATCCGAATGCTCCCAGCCAGCTCTACCTGATGGATGCAGGGACAATCCCCGTGAGAAGTGAGGGCTGGGAGCAGGCAGAGACTGTGGCCTTTCACAGCTGGGAAAAGAGAACTGGCAGCCTGCTGAGGACCACCAGCAGTGGCCAAGCTTCCCAGCGAGCCCAGGCCTCTGGGCCCCCTCCTGCCATCCTGCTTTTCGAAGGGTCTTGCAGAAGACCGTGGTTTAAAATTCGATAAACCAAATTCTAAGTCCAAATTTTAAATCAACTGTTAAGCCTGAACTCACTACAGCTCCTCGAGCACAATGGCCAAGGAGAAAAAAACCTGGGAAAACCCACAGGGAGTACAGCCTGTCACTATACCCCAGACACGGAGATGCTCTGTTCAAGGATTCCAGGGTGGGAGGGGAGGCAAATATCCCGTCAGTCCCTGCATACCATGGGCACACACCAGCCTTGGGACATCAGGAGGACTCACACACACTCACTGGGCAAAGAGAAGCCCCCAGGCCACAGGATCTGAGGCTCCTCCTGACACCAGGCTGCTGTTTTGACAATAGTTTTTTTTACGAGACATTTGTCATTAACAAACTTTAGACAAGGTTAATGAAAGTTCTGTCACTTTAATGTCTCGCCTGCTTTAAATTACAGATGTCATCTGCCATGACTAAAGAAAGGGCACTGAGCAATAATACCATAAACTATCATCTCCAGGGACACACAGGTAATTGCATAGCTCATTAAAAAACTGTTTTAATTATTAATTGACCGTGTCAGAGTTGTCCT
Source organism: Corvus kubaryi (assembly GCF_017639235.1). NCBI lineage: Eukaryota > Metazoa > Chordata > Aves > Passeriformes > Corvidae > Corvus > Corvus kubaryi. Next base: position 530,856 of record NW_024581119.1, read on the forward strand.
TTGAAGTCAGTTTTAATTTTTTTCCTTGCAAGCATGATGATTCCAAGCTGACCTACACAACTTTCTCTACCACCTCCAGGAACTGGGGGAAGTCTTGGGACCTGGCTCACAGCACGGTGACTGTGGCTCGACAGCACAAGTGTGGCACATGCTCAAACATCCCCAAATCACACGGGTAATAGTGTGAAATGAAAAGACTTGGGCAATGAAGTGAAAAAACACCCTAAATGTTGGCCTGCCACCAAACCTGAAAGAAGAAGAAAAATCTGAATGGTTGACAGGCCACAGACACAACAAAAACTGCAGGTTTTGGTAGCTCCTGTGGCTACAAAATCACCCAACTCACATTCTCCTGAATGGCTCCAACCCTGTCCCAAGCTGGGGGGCTGCACTGCGACGTCCCTCCCACCTCAGTGACTCTGCAACTTGCACAGCAACAAGGACCAAATACAGGTTGGAAAATGATACTGGAAATCCACACAGCTGAATTAAAAATTTTGCTCAAGAGAGCTTATCCCGATGTTGCCACCTTGGGAAATCCCCATGATCCCAGGGATCGAGGGAAGGTGTCTGGAAACACAAATACAGAGACAGCCCCGCTGGGCACTTGGCTTGCGGGTCAGTCAAAGCCATAAGGAAATTAAACGCAAGCCACCACCTCCATGAAAAAAACACCTGCACAAACCCTACCTAAAACACAGAAAGGGAGCAAGACACAGAGCCAAGTTATCCTACAAAGGCTGTGCATCCAGACAAATTCAAGGAGGGGAGAAATCCCAGGCGAACGTGGGTGTGGGTTGGGGTTTTTCAGCTTCTGTGTTGTTTTTTGTTAAACAGCCAAGTGAAAAAGCCCCAGAGAAAGCAGAATGAGCTCACAGCTCTCAGCAACCTACTGGGGCCTCTTGTCCTGCAGCCCATGAGCTGATATGAGATGTTTGTACTGCAGGGAGGACTCGAGCACAAAACCCTGTTCTGGTAACTCCTGGGATGAATCACAGCCACATTGGCTACTCACCTGTTCCCTGCATCTTAACTCAATGCTGATCTCACCCAGCATTCAATCCTGGGCAGTTACCCGGATCTTCAGACCTGTCCAAGCAAGGGCAAATCAACTGAACAAAAGAACAGCAACAAGAATTCGGAAAGAAAAATCACCTATTTTCAATGAAAAGAACCACAGTGGAGAACACAAATACCTTAACTCTTCCCCACACTGTAATTCCACCCAAGAGGAGCATTAGCAGAGAATTGAGTCTTTTGAGGATGGGAGTTTCACCCCAGCAGGTTTTGGGTGTTTATTTTTCATGGAAGGAGCACAATGAGCACACACCACCACTGAAACACTGACAGCAAAATGCCACACGAGCCGTCGGTCTCAGCAATGGCCAACACTTTCCCTTCCCCAAATCACAGCAACACCAGGGACTGCAGAAGCAGGTAAAGATCAAAGTACAGGCACCATATGGTTCCTTAATTGCCAAGTGCCAGACTGGGAGGAAAAGAACAGTTTCAGCTCAAGGTAAGAAAACACCTTGCCCACAAGCACCAGGTAATTGCACACCTCAAGGAAGGCTGGAGGAAAAGGCGTTTATAATGGCAGTGCTGGCGAGTCCCGCTCCTCTGAACCTCACACTGAGGCAGAAGATACAGTTAACTGTTCATATTTGTCTTGGGCACCAATTAATTGTACAAGAAAGCCCTGTAACACAGCCACCTTGATGCCCTGGCCTTTTCAAGCACACCCTTTACATGTTAAGAATCCAACTCTTTTCTTTCTGGGCATAACCAGCAAACTCACCCTTCCCATCCTGACTGCATTAAAGCAGCTCCGGAATACACCCTGGGAGCCAACACTGAGATTACCAAAGGGCTGGGGCAGGCTTCTCCCTCTCCCAATTCCGTGTACCTAAGGTAGGGAATGCCAACATCACCTCTCAGTCACCAACAACCCAAAGGCACCAGCACAGAAGTGTTCCCCAACAACAACACAGTCAAACCAAACTCCTGTGCTGGAAGGAGCCTCAGCCTGGGATGCCATCCATGTACATAAACTATCACACACGTATCAACAGCTGCACAGAGGCACCTAAAGCAACTCACAGGTACGTCTCCACGCAGTACAAATGTGATGTGAACAGGAGGGTTTAATGAAAGCGATGTTTTTATCGCAGAACTCCATAAATCCGCATCCCACTGCCCTACGAGCTCCCTTCCTACCCAGCTCTTGCTCAAGCTATTTGCCAGTGTAATTGAATCCTTCTCCCAGACTCTTTATATTTCGCTCTGGTTTGGGGACAATGCTGCTGAAATACGTTTACCATCCATCTTTCTTAACGTGTTTAATCTAAATAGAAGACTCAAATCCAAGATTGTGCAGTTGATGGATAGCTCACCTTCTTCCACCAGCATGCCTTAAATGCCTCCCGCTATACTGCTCTCAGAAACCTCCCAGAAAACCTGCATTCGCAGGGATTTCAGCCCCTCCTGCCCAGTGAGTGATCATATATTCTTATTACAGTGGAGAACCATTAAAAATTGATAAGGTTCAAGGAGCTGCCACATGTAAGACAGAGATATGTGAACACACTTAACAGACCCCCCAGTGCCATAGGAGACTTTCACCAGTTTCAGGCTGCAGAACTGAACCCATCGCTCCCTTGAGTGAGGGACCTTCAGCAGCTCCCCAGCATCGAGGTGTGCTGGGCCGGCTGAAAAGGGGACAAAAATAAACCACAGGCAAAACCCATGCCCTGTTTTAAATTTGGGAAAACTCATGTTTGTTAAACCTCTCACACTTGCCTCATACCAAAATACCACTTGCCCCATGGAGTCACAAGCAATTCCTAACGGACCTTTAAGCATGGAATCAGCAGAGGTAATAACTTTGCTATTCCTATCTATGCCCTGTTATAACTGTGAGGGTGGTGAGGCCCTGGCACAGGCTGCCCCATCCCTGGCAGTGTCCAATGCCAGCTTGGACAGGGCCTGGAGCAGACTGGGACAGGGGGAGGTGTCCCTGCCCATGGCAGGGGGTGTGGAACGAGATGAGCCCTCAGGTCCTGTCCAGCCTGAATCATTGTGGAACTCTATGCTTTATGTAGTCAGATGCACAGTTGGGATATTTAAAGGTATTACATTGGAACCAACAGAATCCATTACTGATGCCACACAGTGTGAAAAATGCACTCCAGTGTAGCCAATAAAATTCTGTATTGGAAGACCATCTTGGGTATTCTGGATAAAATGCCTGTATTTTCCCGTCTCCAAGGGCCTTGGAGTACTGCATCATGGCAGCACACACAACAGGGGGAATGCAGTCCTGCAGTTCTCATTGTGCAGTGCTCTACGGAGCCATGTGTTCCCAGATTTTACAAAAGCGCATTATTCTGTGCTGCACAGAAAACTGCCTGCTCTTCCAACCACAACGACATCATCATCTGGAGCAAACAGCTGGCGGCACTCCACATCCCATGGATTTTCTACATAATCTCTGCTTAATCCCAGCCACACCCTGTGCCCAAAATCCAGAGATTACAGCCCTGGGGAATACAAGGGGTCAGCCAGGGTCACTGCTGCCCTGCTCCCAGCACCCCCAGCATCGCTGGCCATCTGTTCAAGAGGTTGGAACACACAAAAGGTGCAGGTCTGGTTTCTGCCACAAACCTCTTACCCTCCATCTCTCAGGGCAGTCCTTCTCCATCTCTGACCCTGAGCCAGAGCTGGGGCCTGCCTGGCTGCCCCATGGACCCTTACCAGCCATTCCCCATGTGCTGCTTCCCATCTGCGAGTTCCCACACTCACACATTGCCAGTTCCAGTGCTCCACCAGGAGCAGGCAGCTGTGCCAAGGAAGCATCTCCCCGTCACCCTTAGTGCACACCTGGCAGCAGATGGCTGTTGGATGGTGCCCAACACAGCCAGGACACCTGGCAGCATCCCAGGGACTGACAGCAAATGACCTTTGCTGGTGCCTGAGACTTGCTGGATTTTTCCTGGAGAAGCTGGTTATGCTGAATAAGTGGAACAGGTGTTTTGTAAGACAAACATCCCAACCAGAGGCTGTGTTGTGCCTCTTCCCTTCCACACAAGCCAGCAAGGACCACCAGGAGAACAGGGATTACAGAAAGTCCCACAGTGATGAGATCCCTAAATCCTGGCAGAGTGAGGCAGAAGCAGGTCCTTCCCAGGGGAAGGAGAGATAAAGCAGAAGAGGTGCAATAATGAACTGAAACCATTTGTATTTCTGGGAACAAAGTTGACCCACCACTCATTCCTAAAAGCTCACCCTCACTTTCACAGCACAGGCACGAAAAATCTATGAGGTCAATGTCTAGCATCAATTTTGCCGCTCCTCCTCAGTCAATGAAATAGTTAATTATAGTTTTTCTCCTGCTTTAATGCAGAGAGAAGAGTCGACCACTTCATTTAATAATTTAGCTGAAATGTGTCCACACGAGACCATGCTAATTTCTCATTCAGTTTTCAAACTGAATCGATGTAAAAGCTGCCGACAATACAGAGGCAGAAATGCAACCCCCCCACACTGACAGCAGAGCAAAGTTCCTCGTCCTTTATGAATGACTTTTGTCTTCAGGCCTGCAAAAGAAATCAATGTACATCCCTGCCTGGAAACTGTGAACCCACCTGCGCTGGGCGGGAGTAATTGAGCGCAATTAGACACACAATTTAGAGAATTCATCAAAAAGAACAAAAATAAAGACACTTCCCACTGAAGTCCTTAATTCCTTTCCAGGAGCACGCTGCCCTGTGTTTCACTGATCCTTTGATGCACCCACGTTCTCCATCAGCGTGGGATGACAAAGATCAGTGGCACGTCTGGAGCTGCGGCTCCAGCTGAGCACCGAGATTCCACCTGAGCACCGAGGCTCCTCGGTGCCCTTCACAGAGCTGTGTCACCCTCTGGCTCCTGCCATGCTCCCATGGAACCCACAACAATGATTTTAGACTGAATACTCTGCTGCAAACCTCAATGCTTCCCTACACCTTTTCTTCTAGAAAGATCTTTACCTACAACTCACTGGTTCTAGAAGTCAAATTAATTTTGCCTTTCCTCACAGCTCCAGAGTTCCCTGGCTTTTCCTGGAGCCCAGGGACCAGCATGCTGGCCAAGGCACTCAGCTGCAAGGAGAAGCAGGAGGATTGTCATGCCAAGAGGTGTTCAGCCCATGGCTGTGACACAGTTTTGGTGGCTGTGCCCAGCCTGTTCCATTCCACACCATTCCATACCTCCGATGCCTCGGGTTCAGCGACTGTTTGTCACAACACCTCGCACACACCCACACACTGCAGGTCTGACCTGACTGCTAACAACATTTTCTATTCAGAGGTGGTAGCTGTTAACTTGACTAACTTTGGATTGCATCTTTCAGAGGTAGTTACTGCATCTTTTTAAAGCACCCTCACTTATTTGGACGCAAGCAGGAAAAGAGACAAGTTAAAGCTAAGAATCGTTGCTTTCCAGGTCACACTTCCCTTGTTTTACCCCTCCATCTGAAAAAGCTCAAGACTAAAAATGGGCAGAGCACTAAAAGGAACAACCCTCAAAATCTTCTGTGCCTGCTGCCCCGTGTCCTCGGGATCTCCCAGGAGGTGGAAATCCGAGTTACCCTTATGGCTTCATGTCCCCACCTTCCCCACCAACACACCCAGCTCAAACAGCTCCAGGTAAGAGGGAACTGAGTAAAGAAGTAAAGACAAAGGGCACTTGTGATGCCAGCACTCCTCTTCCCATAAATCTCCTTCCTTTTATATTAAAGGAACCCATTGACAGCAAATGCATTTTTCAATATTTCAGCCAAATATAGAATCACAGTGAACTCGGTCATAAATTCCCCAGGAGGCAGAGGGCTGGCTGGGGAGGGGAGGGAAGCTGCTCTTACACAACAGCACCGGGATGCCCTACTTTCACAGGATCCTGCGCTGCCAACTCGCTCCTTCCCCCTGCCTGCGCCGCACCTGCCGCGGCCTCTCCGAGCACCACATGCCCCCGCAACCAGAAAACTTTTCCAGCAGCAGGAACCAACATCCCAACAGTCTGCAGGGAAGTGTGAGGGCACTACTCCTGTACAGAGCTGTCCCTAAGGTGCTGCAGGCTGCAGCCAAAAACAAACTCAGGCAGCACATGCTGCGAATGAACCCAGGAGGAGCAAAGAGCCCGAGCAGAGCTGCTGCTGCTCCCTTTTGAAGTCACACACTTCTCAAGGCAGAGCAGAGACAAGATGCTCTGAGAACAATACAGTTCCTTAGAGCCTCTTTTTAAGTCTATCTCCAGAGGGAAAACTCGTGTTTGTTAAACCCCAACACGTGTGAGAAGCCACGACAAAGCAAATAAAGCCGCGGAGGTTTAAGTTGCAGGCAGGACTTTACGGTTTATGGGTCGCAGAGATCTGTACTTACTCATCTCCTCTCGTATTACCAACTGCAAGAGGAAAATGATCCTTAAGCTCTTAAGAAGCCAGAGGACAGGGAAATTGCTTAAGAGAGAAAGGGAGTGCTGAAGCACACGCTCTACACATCAGTCCAGCCCTCCTTTTATTCCCTGCAGGAAACCTAAGGGATAAACAGCAAGGGGATGCTGTTCCTCTCTCTGTCCCAGCACACCATGAGAAATCCCCTCCTGAGGGTTTTCCAAGGCAGGCAAGTCTGCCCTGCCCTTGTTGAGCTGGCTGGCTCCAAGTCAGGGTCTTGTCCCCAGTTTCCCACCTGCCCCGTGAGCCCTGGTGAGGGAGGAGGCCACGAGCCAAGGCAGCCTTTCCCCAGTGTGTGCCAGAGCTGTGCAGGACACACACACCCCACACATCCCTCAGCGCATTGCTACGGCCACTGGCGCTCATTGAAGCTCGAGCTGCACAAAGATCTTATTAGTGCTCTAAAGGGCTGTAGCAAAAATACATGAAATATGCAGAGAATGGCACTTCTGGATGCGGCTCTGCTGCCTGGAGCACCTGCACAGGGAGATAACATTGGAGCAGCACCAGCTCCCTGTACCAGCCTCTCTGTTTTTATCATCTTGGTTTGATGTTCAGGACGTGGCCAAGCTTGAGGCAGTGTCACACCAGCACCTGCTCCGAGCTCCACTGCTGCTGGACCTGGCAACAAGGAGTCCTGAGGCAGCTCCCACCTTACAGCCAACAGCCTCTCACTTGCTGCGAGGCATGGGAAGGAGCATCAGCCCTTCCAGGGGAAATCCTCTGCTTTGGAGAGTGTATTGCATCAGTCTGGGGTCAGCACAAAAGAGCAAAAAGCACCATAAGTTGCGACACCCACTGATCGATACCCCAGGTGTGCAGAATTTTCTGTTCCAGCTCACTGCCATGACACGTTACGCAGCCAGTATCTCTGTGACAGATAATCAAATCTCTTGTCTACCTTTCCTTTATTAATCCTTGCTTAATCCTCTTTCACATTTTAGCTGCAGCTCTCATTAGGGAAAGTCTGATTTCTGAAAGGCATCAAAAAGAATCACCTTGACATCTGTCACTCCAGACCCCCACAAACACACCTTCCAGAGAGCAGCAGTGCTGCAGCAAACCCGGGGCTCTGCTGTTCCCTTGTCCCCATCTGACACAGGGCTGAAATCCCAAAAAAGACAAATACCTGACACATAAAGAGGGCGAGCAGCCCCCAGCTCCCAGCCCTGCTATTTCAACCACAGGCTGCTGCACCATGCATGCCTGACGGTACTGGGAACGGATGGGGAAACAGCAAAGTTAGAGCTTTAAACGGCTCTGGAGCAGAGTTCCTGCACACCAGGGTCAGGGTGGCATGGGTGCTGATCAGGTAAATGTGCCCCAGCGCTGGCTCCTTCCCTCTGGTTTATTTTGTTCCATCTCCCAGGGCCCAGGGCTGTTTTTCCCCTGCTGCTGATCATTCCTAACGTCGTCTTCCAGCCCACATTCTCCTCCTTTGCCATCCCGTTGTGAGGTCACGATACATTTGTGACAAAGTTTCCATGGCAACAGACTGATGACATAAACATAAGCTGAGGATTTCTCCGCAAAGCGGGAGGAGCAGGAGATGGGCTGCGAGGCAGCGGGCTGCTCCTCAAACAGCTCTCTCCAGTGAGAGCTGTGGGAATACAGAACATTACTGGCAAAGTAAATTGCTTTTTGTGAAAGTGTTCTCTTTTTTTGAAGTTTGCCCCCATATGAAAGTCTCTAAGTCAGAACCTGCCCATTATTTTAATGTGCTGCTCGGTATTTAATAATCTTCTGCCTCAGACACCAGTCTGTTGCCATGGGAATGACAGCCGCACAAATATGGGATTAGGGCTATCAGGCAGGAGAAGAGAAATTATGAATAAGCAGTTATGTTCAATAATTAGCAACTCCATGAAAAAACCCCAAAATCATGAATTTAGATGGATGCATTTATCTCCGTGTTTGAACACAACCATGCGGGTGTTGCTGCTCCAGAACGGGATTCCCACATCACACACGGCTTTTGGGCTAAGCGGGTCCTACTTGGGAATGCAATTTATCCTGCTCCCCTTCCTCTTTTTCCCTTTTCCCCCTCTACAGACCTCTCCACAGGTCTGGATTCTCCCGAGACAGGCAGGTGCCCAACACCATCCCCGTTCCTCTGGAATGCTGAGGCTGGGAGATGCAGCCTGGCTGTCAGCACCGGGTTCCCAAACTCAGGAGGGCATTACTGGAGCAAGGAACATCTCCTGCACGTCCAGACCACTCTGTCCAGGCCATGAGCTGCAGCTCACTGCAGAAAATTAAAGCTTTTAAGTCTTTCTTTCTAAAAAAATGGGAAAAGCTTTCTACTTTAATTGGAATTAGTTACAGCGCCACCGAATAACCGACCTCGAATGGCACCTGCAGCAAAATCCTGTGTTATTTAATCAGATTCACAGGCAAAAAGACACTGGGAGCCCACTATGAGAAGCTTCTGTTTTCCTGCAGTGTGCCCACACCTCAGGAAAAGGAGGATCTTCCCCTCTGCACTCAGCTGGCTGGGGGTGGTGGCACGTCCGGTAAAACACAGCACACTCAAACAAGGAGCTAAAGCCAGGGAAGGGTGTCCCACAGGACACTCTCCAAGGTTAAATGCCTTCCTTTAGCCAAAGGAGTAGGACACTCGGAAGTGGAGTTCCAAACAAACTCCCTGCCACAGACCCTGCACAGCCAGGAGCCGGGCTGCTACAGGGAGGCTTGGGGATGCTGCTCCCTCCTGCTCATTCTCGGTGGGACACAACAGGCAGGGACTGAAAACCAAAGGGAGCTGGTTCCCCTCCTCTGGCTTTGCTGGGGAGGACCAGGTTTGTGTCTGTGCCATAAAAATTTGTGCTCTTGGAGCCAGGAAATGATCTCCTGCTCACCAACCTGCATTTCCTATTCACCTGAGATACCTCCCTTTTTGCATATCTGTTGCTATTAAAATTCCTCTTCCACCATGTAATTCCCTCTACTAGCTTTTCTTGCTTATTAGAGAAGACAAAAAGTATTCTGAGAATCTGATCAGAGAGATCTCATTTTCTCCAGGCACTCCTCTGAATTTAATTCTAGATTAAGCATTATTTAAAAAAACAACAAACCACCCCTGCTGCCTCCTACCTCCTTACGCTCCCTTTGAAGATGAGGCTGGAGAACACTCCCAAGCCCAGGAATCCAGCTGTATTTAAAAATTAACTCCTTGAAGAGTTACACTCCAAAATATACTACGGAAAATCAGAAACAGAAGTCACAAGACGGGAAGGGCTGCTCAAGTTTTCCCTACAGTGTTGTGAGAGGAAACGTTCTGAGTCCTCCTTTCCTCACCCAAACAGGAGAATCCCAGAAAATCTCCAAAAGCTGTTGAAACATTTTTTTATAGTTTTTTTTACATACCACCACCCATCATTTCTAGACTTACTAATGAAGCATCTCCTGGCTGACAACTGCCTGATGCGCTGTCCAAGCCCGGTACCTGTCCTGTGCCAAACACCAGCGTTCAAATCCCACCTCTGAACGTGTTCACTTACCTAAAAAAAGCCAGGAAAACAACATTAGCACAAATGTAGCAACTTGGATATAAAACCCTGGACCAAGACAAGTTTCAGTCCAGGGAGGTGTTGACAGCTGCTCCTCTAGCTCCACAAATTCAGAAAAAAACACCCAACCAGATAAAGCCATGGCCAAGTAAAGCCCCTGAAGAGGAGGAGAGGTTAATAAATACTGAAACAACCTTTGAGGCCTTTTTATTTATACCTACATACATATGAGCACAGGGATTTGACGAATAATACTTCTCAAATCACTCCTACAATGTTAACACTCCGGAGTATTAACTTGCCCGTGCCTGAAGGAAATGGGTCAATTTTAATTCTTCAAACAATTCTTGGCGGCACAATAACTCATTCTTCAGGCTGCAGATAGTGAGTTGTGCTCTGCTGTGCTGGGTCCCAGCACAATGCAGGGAAGGGGGGCTGCACCCCCCAAAAAGGGGCCACCAGAGGAGCCTTGCTGCCTTATCAGAAAAAAACAACAAAAAAATCCACTCAAAACCAAAAATAAAGGAATTAGAGTTGTGGGAGTACTTGACTAAAATTAAAAAAAAATTAAAAAAAAATAAAAAAGAAGCAAAGACATTTGAACACCTGCCTTTGCCGGCACATCTTTTCACTGCTCACGGTCACCTCCGGAAGCGCGGCCCTGCGGCTGCTGACACTGAAACCTCCTCCCACCACGGGGGCTCCACAAACAGTAACAGAGCCTTGGAGATGCTCCCAGGGCGGCACTCGGGTATCCCCAGCATTGGGAACAGCTCAGAGCCACCTCCATTAGAGAGGCACGTTTGACTGCTTGCCAAAAGGACAATTCTGGCAGGTACCCATAGGTCAGTCTTTCTCCTTTTGAGCTTTTGTTTTTGGGGTTTTTTTGTATTTCCTCTGCAGCACCAACTGCAGACACAGTGAAGCGTCACAGAGAGGGAGACCAGCCGCTGCTCCAATAAGCCACGTGCACACAGAGATTAATGGGAATTACATCACATACAGGCAGCTGCCTGGGAAAAAAGTTTCCTTAAATATGATACTTCTAAGGTTCCACGTGTTTAGGTGGGCAAAAGGAGGAATGCAAGTGGGACAACTGAAAATTATCCAACTCTTTATACTGGGCAGCAGCAGGATGCTGCAAGGGCACTCCCACAGCCTCATGCTCTCTTCCTCCATTTATTTTGGATAGTGGATACATTAGAGCAGCCCCACGGGCAGGACCCCAGCCCAGACCCCAACCCGCAGCAAACCCCAAACTGAGCCAGCACAGTGCCCAGGCTGCTGCTGCCCATCCCTCACACCACAATTACACACAGTAATTACGTATTTAATTGTTGCGCATTAATATCACCTCAGCCTACAATTACAGCTTATTCATGTAAACCTAATCAAGGAAAACCAGCATATTTGCATAAAAGTTGTAATGAAAAGTATAATGATTTCACTAACAAGACGTGGATAAGAACGCGTATCTGTGACAAACACTTTGTGTCAAGGAGAATAGAAAACGATTTTCTTTCCTGAAGATTATTTCAGGCCCATTTAACACAATCTGTACCACTCCGGTGATGTGCAGTATCTTACACACATCAAGTCATATCTCGATAATGTTCCTGACTTCAAATAAAATTTCATTACTATATTTAGTTCTAGGATGGTTGGAAACGGTTGCATTGTTAAACTTAATAAAAATTGGAATTGGTGGAGTATTAGGCAATCCTCGGTGCCAGTTTTCCTCCTTGTGGTTTGAGCGTGGCAGCATCTCTATCCCAGCCCCCCCGTGCCGCCGTTTACATGCCAGCTTCATTTTCACCCATAAAACAAACAATTAAGAATAAGTACAACTGCTTTGGAGCTCCCGAGGCCAGAGATAAAAATAAATTGGCTTTTATAAATTCACTTTTTGCAATGGTAAAACAAAAACCAGCCCTAATTATCAATAATTTGTTACCTCTAATTTCAGCAGCCAGGCTGATGGGCACACACATCTGGATCCTTCCAAGCCCTGAGGCACAGGAAGGCATCTCCTGGGAATCAAACTGCAGCAGAGGGGCCAAGCTTTTGGGGTATTGACCATCCTTTGCTCAGAGATGTGGCAACACTCACTCCATCCCCAGATTCACCTTGCTCTAACAGCTCGCTGTGAAGTTTAAAGCCTTGGACTTAACATCCTTAATTTCAATTTTCTATGGAAACTTTACAGAGATCAGTTAGACCCATTCAGCATCAGGAAAGCATCTTCAATTTCCCACTTCTTAAATGTTATTTCCTCTCCAATTACAACTTCTCACATCTTGTCTCATCTCCTCTGGTCATTATCAAGGTGGCTCCTTAGAAAACTACATTATCAAGGTAAGCAGAGAATTTCCAGAGCGCAGATAAGAGACAAGGGAATGAGTTTGCTTTTTTGTATGCAATTTTGAAATCTATATTGTAAAGGTAGCAGCTGTACATAACATCTGGAAGCCTGCACTGCCTCAGAGTGCTTCTAGAACAAGGAGGAATCGTGCCAGTTTCTCCAGTACAATCTCTGCGAGTTCAACGGGCTTTATTTGTCTCCTTGACAACGCGCAGCATGACTCAGTCATCGGCTCCCTGGTAATTAAGAATTTCATTTTGAGCAAGAGGTCAAGACAAGGGAGGCAGCATGGCTGCTGCCAGACGGGTGAGCCTGCAGCTGCCACGGGCCGGCCCGGCGGCGCTCCCTGGCCACAGCAGCTCGCCAGCCCCGCCGCGCTCGGCGGCAGCGCCGCATCCCAGACAGGCTGTGGGAGTGCATCTCGCAGCGAGCTGCAGTTTAACGATATCTATCGCTCCACCTGCCACTCTGTTTAAACACTGTGGCTCAGCCAGCGCCTGAGCACCGCCTGGAACAATTAGCACGAGCAGCTCCGTGGAACAGCACAGCTCGGGAGCGCGCTCGTGTCTTGGGAAGCTGTAAGCAATAGCACAGAGAGAAACCAGCCTCCCAAAGTCTGCATCTTTGGCCAACCCTCTGCCCCTTTCCTCATTAATCCCCTGGGAACAAAAGCATAGGAAACAGCACAAAGCATTCCTGCTTTTGCCTATCAAAGGGATTAAACCAGGAACTGGAGTGACAGGACAAGGAGTAACGGGTTCAAACTGAAAAAAGAGGAATTTGGGTTAGATATAAGGCAGGAGGTCTTTATCGTGAGGGTGGTGAGGCTCTGGCACAAAGAAGCTGTGGCTGCCCCATCCTTGAAAGTGTCCATGGCCAGGATGGACAGGGCTTGCAGCAACCTGGGATAGTGGAAAGTGTCCCTGCCCATGGCAGGGGGTGGAACTGGATGATCTCTAAGCTCCCTGCCAACACAAACCATTCTCTGATTCTGTGATTTTATGTGAAACTGGCCATGGCCGTTGTCAAAAACCAACACGGCACAGCAAGATGCCAACAGCGAGAAGAGCCCAACGCCAGTGATGATGCTCCTGGAACAGAGGCAACCTGAAGGAATGCTGGTTATGGCAAGGCCAGCATTGCCTGCCCCTTTTGTCACGCCAACATGCAGGTCCTGTGTCCTGGTCTAGGACAGATCCTGCCCTCATCTGAGGCACAACTAGCTGTGGTGACCCAGAGCTCCCCCCATGTCCTGCTCCAGCAGCCACCACACCTTGCCCTGCTGCGGATTAAGCACTTTGCACCATCTGTGCTCCCCTCCTGTGTTTGTATTTTGCCCGTTACCTATTATGAAACCGTGCGTATAATCTCACCATCAGTTCATCAAGGGAGAATTTAAACATGACACACCAGTAATTGAACTGCAGGAGGACCTGGCTAATTCGCGGCGGTGATTAAGAGCCACTGCAGACTAGCGAATTTTACAAGCGAGTGAACATGCAATAAAAATCTCGCTCATTTGTTTTGACAAGTGTCACTTCACATTAAAGGTACACTCCACCATGAACTCCAGTCTGGGAGCACAACTCTATTCCCAACATGGCCCCTCATTAAGTCCTAGACTCAGCAAAATGATCTGCCATGTGCTCAGCTGTAACTGGGAGAGCCGGGAAAGCTCAAGGGGATGAGACCGCCGTCATCGAGGGGAGCGTGCCGAGCACCACATGCAAACAAGACACCTTCTTTTCCATCTTCCATTTCATTTTTCTGCTCCTTGTCCTTTTGCTGTCTGAGGTCAAAACCAGAGTCAAGACAAACAAAAAATCCTTCAGTGCATGTCATTACTTCCCAGAGAATGAGCCCAAGACTGAAACGCAACTTCCATGGATTTATGAAACACTCCAGGAGTGTTCTGTTCTGTTCTTAGCTCCAAGTCACACTGAAAGGGCTAATGCTGGTGAAGGACACAGGCACGACACACGGACGTTCCAGCCCCTGCCTCAAGACAACAGCAGACTCAGGCTCTGAGGAGTCACCAAAGTCACCTTCAACGCTCAGGAAACACAACCTCTGCAACCCACAGGAGGTTCACAAGGTCACGCCAAGGAACACCTGCTCACGGTCAGGGATTTGGTTTTTTAGTTTATCTACACACCTGCCTAAAAGTCTTCAGAGCTCTCTCCCCCCAAGTGGAAGTTCCCATTATTGGGATTCTGGGGACCATTTCCTAATGTGCGTGTAGGAAGTGCCAATGGGGGTCGTTCAAGCATCTGTGACTCAGCTGCAGCCTGGACGGTGCCACATGTCAGGATGATCCTACTCAGTCAAAACAAGTGGGGAACCAAGAGCCAAGAAACTTGCCAGTCACGATGATGGCAGATGGGGCACAGACAGAACACTGGAGTTGACATGGAAACATCTACAACTAGGCCCACAGCCCTCTATTTTTCATTATTTTTATTCTAGGAAACTTTCCAGTTTCAGGAAACCAGGCTGCCCCAAATTGTACCTGACAGCGCACGCCCCGAGGGTACTTCCACACGGGGCTGTTCACAGGCTCGCTGGGAAGAGCCACAAAGCAGCAGTTGAGCCCTCACATAGAAAATCTCTCCTCAAACAGCGAGAGGAGCTTCAAAAAGCCAACTCAGTTTCCACTGAAAAGAAACTCATTCTATACTCCTGCCTGAACAAATTGTACAGCTTTCCATCAGGCACTTTCATACCCGTGTACTCAACAACTTCAGAGATCATTTAAAAAGAAATATGTTACAGGAGCCCTGCCAACCACAAAAAGGTCTTGTGACTCAAAAAGATCAAATCTGAGAGGAAAAAAAATACTTAAACATTTTTACACAAACCATTTGAAGTCAAAAGTTCAAAAATTAGTATTTTTACACGCCTGCTCACAGGCAGATGCCCTGAGGTTATTTTCTCAGCCTCTCTATCTCCAGCTATCTCCTTGTAACACTCCGCCTTCCGTGCCGTCTGCATCCAGGCAATTAACTTCAAAATTCTGCTACAGGCACAGGGTGCTTTGAAAATAAACAGGAAGATCTTTCAGAAACAGCCATGACTGAGCTAGGTGGGAAGGAGACGAGTTCCCAAACAGGCTCTGAGGTGAGTATCCTCACTGCACAACCACGGCACCTGGACAAGGCTGGCACGTGCCCCAGAACAGCCCGCCTGGGGCTCTGCATTCTTGGGCAACGCCTCGCCCAGCTGGTTTTGCACAGGTCCAGAACAACGTGGTTATGTCAGACGTAAGGAACGATGCCTGGCCTCGTGCATGGTTTATGGAAGCCCTCAGGATGAGCTGCAGAAAAGGCCAAGGAAACCCGTGTCTCACCATCAGTGTGGAGAGAGGGACGTGCCATCAACTGGGTACCACCACCCAGCTGGGACAGCCGAGCTGCCCCAGGGCAGGCCACGCTTACAGAGACACCCCAAAGCACACATCCAGGGGATCATTCCAAGGAGTTTCAGATGAAGTCGGGAAGTTTTTCCCGAAGTGAGTTTTTCCCAAAGGCAGCAGTGTGGCAGGAGGAATGATGGACACGCTGCACGCTCACCGCGCTGGCATCGGCTGTTCTGGCCATATAAAGGCCACCGATCAGCTTTCACAATATATTCCTGCAGGACCTCTCGTCCACCATAAAGCTCACGGCACAAGGTTTAATGCTGCTATAATTTTTATTATCCAGGTTCACCAGTGGCTGTACAGCCCAGTCTGAAATGGGATTAAACCTAATGGTTACAAAGCAGCGCTGCTGGTGGGGTTCCAGTGTCTGTATTCCGAGGTGCTGGCTTTGCAAAGCCGAGCTTCCAGGAATTCCCTGTACCACAGCTTTGCTTTGCTGCCTTCTGCTCACTTGAACTTGTTCTAATTCACCCCAGCAGCCAACAAACCCCTCCCCAGCTATTTTCCGATGCATTAAGCTCTGGGACACCACAAGTCCCTTTGGCTTTCTCCTCCCCAGGACATCCTCATTGTGAGGAAAGGGCCAAGGAGTATAATGCCACGTAGTACTCAGCATAGCAGGGAAGGTAAGTGGTAAAAGGGTGCTACAAGGAGGGATGAGGCTGAAAATCCTGGACATTCCTCACAAGACGAGGCTGCCCAACAACAAGTTTAAATTCTTTGGTCACACTTCAGAGCTAAAGTTGATACCCTTTCTATCCCAAATCCCAGACTGTCCTATTTTACATCTTATGTTTATACAGCACGTGGCAACACTAAGTCTTGCAAAATATCCCAAATTGCTTTCGAAGGCGTGAAATGAAAATAGAGGCAGCAACCAGCAGGCTTAAGCCTGAGATCTGCCAGAGAAAAATAAAAAAAAAGGATTAACCTTCTTTGCTGGTAATTTAAGAATATCAGTAATTGAAAAAAACAAAATCTCATTTTCAGCCTTTAAACCAGGAAGAATAAAAATGTGCTGCTTTTACAGTATTTTTGTCGCTCGGTCCAGCAAACCCAGCCTTTTAGGCAGATTCTGTGGTGGGGATCAACAGCTGATTCTTAATGAACCTTTCAGAGACCTTTAGCTCCCTTCAGCAGGAGTTCGTGGGAAGCATGGAAGGCATCCACCCATCCACCCACCCACCCGTCCGTCCGTCCGTCCCTCCGGCGGCTGTGCCGTGCGTGTGGCTCCGGTGCGGCGGATCCTGCCAGGCAGAGAGGCCAGCGGGGCCGGTGCTGGCCCTTCCGCAGTGGCTGCAGCCCAGCCTGGAAAGTTTTGTCTCGCTCCAGGCTCCCCATGAATTGCAAATCTTCAGGTTGCCACAGAAACTCTCAGGGTGCCACACAGCCATCAGGAAGCATCACGGTCATCTTTTCCATCTTGTTTGCTTTGCATCAGAGCACTTTAAACTCCCTGTGGCATTGGTGCTCCGCAGAACGATTCCCTCCACGCAGTTATTCCTGTGCAGTGTCCAAGCCGCAGTGATTAATCATTCCTGCTTCCTCGGCTGACATATCGAGGTGGGGAAACGACATCCTAAATGAGCAGAGCTGATTACCTGGGAAAGCAATTCTTCAAGATAGCACAGCTAACTAATAGCTCCATCTGCTACAAAAACACATTCCTGAGCCCCAGAGTGGTGGCAGGGTACAGCCAACAATTTTGTTGCAGCTGCCAGATTTGAAATTGTTTGTCACAAGTTGCCACAAAAACGTGGGCAGCTCTTCGTCCTTCCTCTCCCTGTCGCCTCGAAGAGCAGGGAATCTCAATCAGAAGGTCTATGGGGACTTGTGACAGGGATGCTGAAGGTGAGATCTGGACTGAAAAAACAACCTGATATTATATATTAAATGCTTTGCCAGAAGCATCCTTTTTTTATCTCCCTGATTCCAACCAGGCTCAGCGAATGCCCATTCCCCATGGGTGCACAAGAGAGGCTTCAGCCACAGCGTGAAGGGTGGGACTTTATCGAGGTTCTCCAGTCCCTACCATTACAGGTTAACCCAAATTTTAACAGGAAAACAACCCAAACCCCAGGTGATGTCTGTGCCCACAGCAGCCCAGCCACTGCTAGCAAACAGCAGATCTTTGTCCCACTGATGCTCCTTGAAGCACAAATTTGCCCCAGGAATGCTCCCCATGTAAATTTTAGTTATATTTTTAAAGTATGTGGATACTTCACTTTGCACCATTGTTGCAAGCGAGGCACTTTCAGAGAGATGACCACTCTGAGCGTCACTTTCAGCATCACTTTCAGCGTCACTCTCAATGAACAACCGGCTGTTCAGGATTTGCTCAAACCTTTTTGAAGACTTTTCCCTAGGATCATAATACTGGGGTTCTTCCTCTTCCTGTCCTCATCCCCTCCTGAAATCACAGCTTTAGGTAAATTCAAATGACTTCTGAAGCTGAAGCTTTAAGAACGAGTTATTGGGAAACTCCATTGCCTGTAATCTACATTCATCATCTTCCCTGGTCAAAGCTCTTGGGAAAAGCTTTGCCACAAATGAAGCTGCAGTTGGAGGTTTGCTGATCGAGGCAGGCACAGACCAAACTTCCCCAGGAGATGCAGCTGCCCCCGCTGGGACAGCTGTTGGGTTTTGACGGCTTCTGATACTTTAACTCTGAACTGCCTTGTCCTCCTTGGCTCCTCCAGCACATCCTCGGCTCCTCACCACATCCATTTCCCTGATAGCCCTGCCATGCTCCCATCATGTGTCAGCAAAAGCCAGGAGCTCTAAATTAGGGCCATTTGAGTGATTTGCTGGCTGTGGTTTATTTATCACATTTGTGAAATAAGTAAATTACCATGGTATCCAGTGGAATGATAGAAGCTCAATCACTTAAAAAATTAGCCCATCAAACAGAGAACCACATGACCCTGATCTCAGATTTGCAACCTGATTTAATAACCTGGTTGTGCTGGTTGCTCACATTCAAATCAGAACTGAAGGGTTATATACTTCTGTAATTAATACAAGAAAACGGTGCAGGCAAAAACATTCTCCTAAAAATTACTTAGCTTTTACCTAAACGTATCTGTTGTGTTTCCCTCTACCTTGGAAGGAGGGAGAAAAATGCCTCAGGAGCAGAGATTTCATAATTTCATTCAAAAGTCACCACTCATGTGTTGTGCTGTTGACAGCTAATTAAGTTCTCCCAAGGTAAAATAAATGTAATGTTTTAAAGCTGCTTCCCTGCTTTAAAAAAAATCTTGACTGATATTTCACTCACTTATTATTAATCAAGGAAATACAATGAAATAGGGAATTTGAATTCGCTTCAGCCAGAATCCCAGCACCTTCTCCGTTCTGTAAGTAGGTCACTAATCAGGTCTGGGTTTAATTTTGCTCAATTCTGTTTCTTGGCACTGACAACGATCACGCTGGACACAAGTCCTGACTCGGCAGCTTTGGTGATTAGACAATAAACTCCATCTTGCTTTGTAAGGGCAAAAGATGTGGGAAGCCAAGCGAACGAGACGAAAGCGCTGAGATACGGCACCCACACCTCCAGCGGTTCCTTAGCCCTACTTAAAGTCACTTTGAGAGAAAGCCCTGGATTTGCGCTGTTCCAAAGGATAAGGACAAACACGGGGTGTTCCACACACGACACTGAGACAGTCCCCTGGAGCTGCCTCTGGAACGCTGCAGCGCTCCCCGAAAGCCACGGCAAAGCAAAACCTGCTCCCACAGGTTCACTGCAATAAAGAGACGCCCTCCTTCCTCTGACCAACACCGCTCCACGCCTCGCACAGGGAGCAGCGCCCAGAGCAGCCCTGCTGGCACTGGCCAGGCCTGAGCAGGCTGAACTAAACTGAACTGAACCCTCATGATTCAAGCACATAAACGATTCCAGCCAAAAATCACTGGGCACCTGAAAGCAGCTTCAAAGCATCGTTTATCAGCCGTATCTGGTGGGTTGTTTTTAAAAACAGCGAGGAGAAAATCTATGGAGCCACATCCCGCTGTGAGAGCGCCGGGGTGTTATCCTGACGCCCTTACTGCAGCAAAGAGCCTTTTCCTCATCCCCGGAGAGCCCACGGAGACAATATTTCAGCAATAATGGCTCATCCCTCCCCAGAGCACTGACACACGCGGGAGCGGTGCCAGGAGCCCCAGCGCTGCTCCCGGAGCTCTGCTCAGGTGAGCAGCACCTCCCAACCCAGCTCCAGTGGGAGCTCGGATCGATCCGGCTCTGCGGCCATCACCAGCCACCTAAATCACTCCAAGGGCAAGCCCAGCTGAGTTATGGGATCATTTCTGCTCCCGCCTCTCCGAGAGCAGCACGACAGAAACCAATGGAACCCAAGGTAACCTATGCCTGGGGGTGAAATGGAGCATGTGCCAGGGACAGAGCGCTGGGGCTGCTGCTCTACAGGAAAACAAACCGTGTGGCACCTCAGAGTCATGCGGGTTAGGGTGACAGGAGCCACCAATGCAGCTCCCCCACGCCCTCTCTTCCCAAGCAACCTCATCTTTCAAACTTGCTGGGCCCCAGGGTAAATCCAGGCAAGGAAAAGATGCAGGCCAGCTTTGCCAGGGCGCTGCACTGCAAAACCTTCTGCAAACAAAAATAAACCTGTTTACTTTGCCAAACCAAAGGAACTTCATGTCCTCTCTGTGGCAAGTTATTCCAAGATGGTTTTCACAGGAGGCTGCCAAGGAGAATGTGAGGTTTGTGGGCTGTGCAGCGGGGGGGTTTGGGTGCCTGGTGGAAGCGATTGGGCTGGAGGTTGTTTTTGAAGTTCTCTGATTTGCTCAGATTTCCCCTGAAGTGACCTACAAAAGCAAAGGGGAAGGGAAGAACTTGTGCTTATTTTCTCTAGTTTACTGCTGTCAAAGACACCTTAAAAGCTGTTGGGAGATATTTTTCCTCTCGTTTTCTTCCTCCGTGTTGTAAATTCAGGTCAGGCCTGCATTTGAAGATTATCAAAAGGCAAACTGGAGAAACTGTCTACTCTGAAAAAGCAACAGGGGCTGCGTTTGATGTCCTGGGGGCTGCTCCAGCAGCATCGCCACTGGGAGGGTCCATTGTCCCAGCTCAGCTGAAACAACAGGAACCAGAGATCTGATCCGGCTCTTAAATGGGGACAGACCACAGGCAGGGACTGCTGCCACCTACTCCAGACTGAAACTGCTGAGAGGATCAGACACACCGAGCTCAGCAGCTTCCCATTTGCATTGAATGCGCTGGGAATGCCACAGGATACCTGGGCAGAGCAGCCCCGATGAGGTTTGGCATTCCTTGCATTCCAAAAACAAATCCCAGAGGGGAACACCAGTCTCCCACTGAAATCAAGGTGCACCAGGGCAAAACAAACAGGGAGTGAGGACAAAACCCACTCACGTCCATAAAAAAGGCACAAATTGGAACGCAGACCGCTTTGGTACAAGCGTTGTGCCTCTCCAAGTCCTGGCTGCTGGGAATCTCACAGCTTCACAGCCAGGAATCTCAGCTGTATCAGCTCAATGATGTGCAGAGGACACTCCAGGCTGCCTTTCATGTTTTCTCCTGTGTGTTAGGGACAGAGGATGAGGGAATTCTTTACCCTGAAAATACTCAATTATTTTAATAGGATTACATTGGAGATTGACAATATTTAGAACAGTCCCTGGAATTTATTAGCCTGCCAGCACTCCAGATAAGTAATTTGAATGCAAAGATCTCTTAAACTTAAGTAACTAACTGGCAAAGAGCCAGTTCCCACCCTCCCTGGTTTTAGGCACAATACTAAGTTTTGGAAATGAGCTCCTGAACTCAGCAGTAGAACATCTCAGTCAGTTTCACATCTCAAACCTTTCACAGACATCTCTTCTAACAATGTTTTTGCCTGATCAGAGACACACAAACACAAGGGCAGAGGAGATAAACCCCAGAGATTAATTCTCCCTCTTTAAACATCTCACATTAAGAGCAAACCAAGTCATAAATTCATGGACCATGGAGTCCAGAATGACACGGATGAATGCAGATTTTCTTCTGCACAAGAACACTGTGCAGCACAAAATGGCAGGACATTTAGACCTAGAACTGGCATTTTGGAGGGACGTACTCATTTCTCTGAAGTCCCAAAAGAATTCTTGGCTGTAAGGAGGTGGCATGCCCTGAGGGGCTGATCCAAATGTCCCCTGCTGCATTCCCAGGGACAGGGCTGCAGTAGGGCTGCACACCCACACCTCTGCCTAACTGGGCTCCCAGCACAGCCCTGGGAAGGGGCTGCAGATGTGGCTGGGGTCAAAGTGGCCCTGGGAGGGGACACGGTGCTGCACCACCCCAGCACCAGCCTTGCTGCCTTCCCCGAAGCCCGCACGGGCAGCAGCAAGCGCCCGCCACACACAGGACAGGTTATTTACTTGGGAGGAGGGAATTAATAAAAGAGTTGTAACTGCTATTTACATAAAGCTTGACATACTCAAAGCTCTGTGCAAACATTAATCCTTAACAGCCCTCAGAGGAAGGTCAGAGTTATCTCTCTCCGCATCAAGGAAATCTCTGACGACTGTGCTGGCAGCGGCTCCATCTGCCCCAGCTCTGCTCCAGCTCACCAGCCCAGGTGTGCTGCCACACCTGCCCAACTCCCCCCGGACCCCACCATGTCAGGGACATCCCCATAACTAAGGAAACCATCCCATCAGCAAGGCTGAAATCCCTGTGAGAACACCCGAGTGCTTCTTGGTGCTTGGCTCTGGCAGGAAGGAGTCAGAGGAGGGGAACCCATGTCTGTGGAAGAGACATCCATGTGGAATTCCAGCAAACTCATGCTGGCTTCCCTTTGGAGCCAGCCAGCAGCCCCCATCACATCCTTGCTGAAGGGTTTGCCATCAGCTCCGGCCATCAGCATCCAGAGCAACTGCACTTGACAAAGCAGCTGGGGAGAAAAAGGAGGGCTCTAGTGGAGTTTGCCACTTTTGTCACAGCCATTTACCTTCAGTTTTTGCAGACAGGACAGGTCTGGTCTGAGGGCACACACACTCAGGAGGGGCTGCAGAGCTGGCAATTAAAGCAGCTGAAAGCCCCACACTGATGCCCAGCCCTGCTCATTCCTTCACAGCTCCCACCGTGGGATGGTCCCCACAGCCCCCCGGCCCCCTGGATATCACGTCACTCTCCCTAAAGTGGAGCCAGAAGGGCGAGCACAGGAGCCATACATGGAACTGCTGCTGCTGCCAGCTCCAGGGGCAAAGGACAGGTTACAAAAGCCAGTGGACACCAAAAAGTCAACTGAGGAGGAAACAAAAGGGCGCCTGAGGTAAAAGCATGGAAAAATCTATCAGCAGAGTTCAGGTCCCGGAGCCTGTCCGGGCACACAATCCTCTGCTGCTGTCAGTGGGAATCTGGAAAGCCTCTGAGCAGCCCTGGCTGTGAGCACGGCTCAACCGCCCCGACAGGGCACTGCTGCTGATCCACACTGGAACAAACACACCTCAGGGCTCCACACTTCCCAGTGCTCACTCGAGACCGTGTCCAAACATGCCAGGAGGCACCGGTCTTCCTTCCTTCCTTCCTTCCTTCCCTCAGTCCCAGCTGGTGCCCAGGCAGCCTTTCCCAAGCCTCCCTCCAGCGGGAAGCTGTCTGAGCAGTGCCACAGCATCCTGGCTGCCAGCTCCTCCTGAAGCCTTTGCTCAGCTTTTCCCCTTGAAATTCAACTTCCTGGCACCCCAGGGCGCAAGATACAACTCAGATAGGGGAGAGCAGGCACCCCTTCCAAAGCCTGCCACACTTCTGAAAAGGCAATTTAATGCTTGCTTTGTGTTCAAGCTGGGGGAACCAAACAGAGGAGAAGGAACGTGTACAGGCATTATCCCGCTGGCCAGCCACCAAAAAGGTAATTAAAAACCTCCCCCTGAACAGGTGGGTCAACAAAACCCAGCATTAATTCCTTGGACTGCCAAGCAAATGTGTCTGAGCACAGGAGCTGTCCCAGCAAGTCCCTGGGATCTGAAAGCACATTTCTGTGCTCTGACACCTGGCCCATGACAAAATGGCTGTGGATCCACTGGGAGCCTCCAGCGGGACAGAAGGGGCCGGATGGGGCAGGGGAAGCACAGTCCAGGTGTGCTGGGGATGCTGCACTGCAGAGCTCACACTCCTCAGCGGAGCCCCAGGAGCCCCTGCCCACTGCACCCCTTGTTATTCCAGCAGCAGGGGATCCACACGGCCTCCCTGGGTCTGGTTTGGGCAGCAGGGGATCCACACGGCTTCCCTGG